>NC_042625.1:45000983-45324555 GCF_901001135.1 Rhinatrema bivittatum
GCTGACATCATCAGTGGGCGGACGCAGCAAGCGCCGGAGGACAGAAGCCTAGGAGGCGGAGAGGCAAGAGGCGGAGAGCCAAGAGAGCCTGCGAGACAGCCTGCTGGTGTAAAAAAGGTTAATAATGTAAAAACAGTACACACACCATACACACAATACTGTGTAAGTGTAAGGTGCTTTGTGTGTAATCATTTCTGAATTGGTAAGCAAGAAGCAACCACAACCATCTCACTGAATTTGGCAGCATACTGTTGCAAAATATTGCACTGTTGTTTACTGTTATATTACTGTTGTTATATTTAAACCCATGCTATGCCATGGTGAAATGTTATTTATTGGAATTAGTAATAAATATTTCTCAACATATAATTAAATATTGTTTTTGTGATTAATCACTATGTTTAAATTATGTTTGATTTGTAGCAATGAGAATACATATTGCATATCAGGTATTTACATTCCGAATCATAACTATAGCAAAATTACAGTTTTGAAGTAGCCACCAAAATTATTTTTTGGTTTGGGGTCACCGCAACATGAGGAACTGTATTGCGGGGTCACGGCATTAGAAAGGTTGAGAACCACTGATCTAACCAAATCCTCCCTTGACAAGGTGATCTCCCTCCCCTCCAAGTCGTGGTAGCAGCCCTACAGCAGCAGCAATTGGCAATATAAAATTCAGCGCAGGGCCTCCTGCAGCCATTAAGATGAGAGACCCTGCAGTGCTTGGCCCCTTGCATGGGTTTCCATGGTAACAGTAAGCCCATGCAGGAGGCGGGACAAGGTGCGACAGGACCTGTCAAGTGCACGAAGACTGCAGGAGTCCCCATGCTAAATATTCTGACTCTTGCTGCTGCTGCAGAATCAGCACTGCTGTAGAGGATGAGGAGGGCTGCAGAAGCAGGCCCAGATGGAGGCTTGGCAGAAGTGGCAATGTTCCCGTGCCTATAACAATTTTAGCGCAACGAGAGGTTGCCTGCATTATCTTTGCCTCCATCTGGGCCCACCTATGACCCAGCTGACTAGATTAGCAATTCTTTGGCATCACCTACAATTTCATGAGCTTATTCCTTGCCATTCAAAATCTGTTCAATGTCCTTGTGCACACAGAACAGATCCATAGAAAGGTCATTTCCAACAGTCCTACATAGACTAGAGAGATGCTTTATGACCCAACAGAAACAGACAAATATTGCAGCAGCTGGCTGGCAAGGTTGTAGCCTCACTGGCACAGACCCATAATTCTTTAGGACAGTGAAGAATGAAAGGACGACACCTAAGTAAGGATATAATAGATCAATGTTCCACTCTGGCAAAGGATCACTTAGCAGCTATCAATTACACCAGTGCCAAAAAAAAAAGCGAGTTTTGTTTGTAAGCCATACTTGAGTTTGCTTAAACTGACAAAGACAAAGGGCAAGCAAAAAAACAAAAAAAAAATCTTTTGCACTGTCAGTTGATACCATATCTTGCTAAGCGAGACACTTGAAAAAAAAAAGTGATTATATTGTGACTTTTCTGTTCTTGCAAAAGCTTGTTCTGGATCTCTGAACTATTCTGTATTCACATCCTCTCTGTGTTCTATTCATTGCAGGGTGACTGCATGTGCTGTATAACCCTGCGCCGTCTCAGAGTTTTCTAATAATTAGTGTGAGATCAAAACACAAGAGCTTCGGAAATGGGGCGTGATTAAAGGGATTCCTTGTGCTAGAAAATGTCTCCATGGACCTTGGCGAAAGAATCAGTGCTTTAGAAACTCAGAACTCTCGCTTTCAAGCATTCAAAGTTGCTGCTATCAGAGACAGTAAATGTGATCCATCGAAGACTGGAAAGGTTTTGCTTAATTTACGTATTTTAAATTTTCCCACGACTCCCTTTATTTCTCCTTCTGAATTGCTTAATAGATATTTAAAGGAGGGTCTCTGTATTTCAGAGGACTCTCTTCCTGTTCCTACTAAGCTTTTTTATTCCCCTATTGGATGGAGGAGAAATGAGGGAGGAGCTGAGTCTAGATATTTCAAATTTCTTAGATCAATCTACAGATCATATTCAGGATAGTGCTACATTAAGTGCTGTTTGTTCATTTGAAAAAGGTAAGAATTTTATTGTGCGTCTTTTCTTCTCTCATCGAAGTTTTTCCTATATGGGTCAAAAGGTCTGGATATTTCCAGATGCATCTCGACAGACACAGGTTAGGAGGAAGGCATTCCTCCAGCTTAGGGAAATGGTAATTGCAAAGGGTGGATTTTTCTCCTTAAAATACCTGGCTAAATGTATGGTTAAGTTTCTTAATAACAGTTATGTCTTTTTTTAAAGTTAGTCATTTGAAAGCTTTCTTAGAAAATAGGGTGGCTGAGCCTGCATCATCCACTCCAGAGTCTCATGGTTAGACGATATTATATTTTTGCAGTTCTCAGATCAGCAGGTTTTCTTAGGGTTTTTTTTTATTATTCTTCATTTATACAAATGTCTCTTGTCCTTCCTTCTTCCTTCTGAATTGGTCAGAGATATAACTTAATTATTATAAATCTCCTTGTTTTACTTTTTTTTCTTTTCTTCTTATTATTATCCTGTATTTTTGTCAAGCAATTAATGCTTGTATTTTGTTAAATCTGAAATTATAAATAAAGAGTAAAAAAAATTCAAGGGATTCCATCCCTCTTCTCCCCCCCCCCCCCCCCCAACCTGGCTCTGCTCTTTCTCTGCCACTGTCTACACAAACATAGCAAAACTTAAAAGGGTAGGACTAAGGGATGCATCATGAAACTACATGTTTACAGATTTAAAACACATTTAAGAAAGCATTTCTTCAGTCAATGCACAATTAAGATGTGAAATTTGTTGCTGGAGATTTGGATGAGTTTCTGAAGGACAGGTCCATCAACAAATATTAGCCAAAGAGGCTTGGGGAATTGTCATCTCTTACTTCATGGAATATGGAATAGACTTTTCTAATAGGATCTGCCAGGGTACTTCCAAGAGACCCAGAATGTCAGAATCAGGATGCTGTGCTCAATGGACCTTTGGTCTGACATAGCAAGGCACTTCTTTGTTCTTATGTAAATCTTGCAAAAAGAAATTATAGGATTCTAGATTAGACATCTTGAACAGGACAACCTCCTCATCAGTAGTTATTTATTCATTTATTTATTTATTTAGAATTTTTCTATACCGACATTCTTGAACAAAATATCAAATCATATCGGTTCCCATTTAACAGAACAGTTGCGGCTATGGCGTTACATAGAACATTTGAGCAATGAACATAGAACAAGTCAACAATAACAAACAACAGTAGAATAGTTCAGGAAGAACTATTTATGTTGCGTTGGAGGTGGATCCTTGGGCCGAGGTAGGTTGACACAACCCGCAGGTGGAGTGAGCTGAAGGTAGAGGCTGCTGGAGCTTCACCTATACCAGCCCTCGTTCCCCGCGGGTTGAGCCTTTGGGTGCCGGGGCCGGCAGGTCTTAGGTGGGCCTCGAGGTTGGTTAGCAAGAGAGGTTGTTTCAGCCCAGAGACAGATGATGATAGGTAGCATAGTCCTTCCCTGGACTGGGTACGGTACTGGAACTCGGGTGCCAATGGAACGGAGATTAGCTGGAGGTGCTCGAGCAAAGACAGGTCGAAGCCTAGCCTACTCCTTCCAGGGAGTAGGCTAGGAGAGCCATCAATAACAGACTTGGATCAGGGCCGGCGGCAAAGCGGAGGTCATGGCAAGCAATGCTGAGTTCTGATCATGGAGAAGTCAATAGCGTTAGACAATCAAGGCAATGGTCTGATCACGGAAACGTCAATAGGGTAGTCAATTAAGGCAGTGGTCTGATCATGGAGAAGTCAGTAGCGTAGTCAAGGCAATGGTCTGATCACGGAGAAGTCAATAGCGTAGTCAGGCATAACAGAGGTCTGGGTCTGGAGATAAGCAATAGCGTTGTCAGGCATAGCAGAGGTCTGGTCTGGAGATAGACTGAAGTTTAGTCAAGCAAAGCTAAGTCGATATCCATAGAGTCAGTCCAAAATATAGACAGGGCAGAAACGAAGAAGAAAGGAACTGGGAATAACGAAGGTCGGGAATGAAGAGTAGAGAGGATTCTCTAGCAGCAATGAGTACTTGAGTAGCGAGGAGACCTGTTGCAAAGGCAACACTATGGAGCGAGGCCTGAGCTTAAATACACTGAAGAGTTTGATGTCATCATCTGGGGCTGTGTCCAGATTCCCGCCGCAGGCCCTTCATAAGGATCAGTGATGCGTGCGCGTGTGCGTGCGCCTAGGGAGGGGCACAGTGTGGGTAGTGACATCTCTCCATGGACCATGTGGAGAGGCCCAACGAGCAATGGCATCTTGACCTGCAACACTGGGGCCCATGGCAGAGCTGGAGGCACTGGGGGTGGCCTGAGGTCGGAGCCGGCGGCCCACTGCCGCTAGCGAAGAGGAACCAGGAGCTGGAGTCTGTGTAAGGTGAGGGGGCCGCGCCGCGGGTCTGCCGTGGACGGCACGCATAACATTTAAAGTCTGCTGATCTGCAAATCTCAGCGGAGCCCATACAAACATACATAATAAAAGTATGGGGCATTGTTTCTGGGTTTGTGATGTCATCCAGGCTTTCTGGGAGAGGATTCACAAATATCTATCTTTCTTGCTTAAACAAACAGTGGTTTTTACGCCAGAGGGTGTAATTTTTGATATAGCTTCTTCTTTTCAGGACCGAAGCAAGGATAAGTGCCTTTTGATCCATAAGGCTTGTCTTGTTGCCAAGTGGACCATACTTATGCAATGGTGCGAGCAGGAGCCTCCTAGCTTTTGGCTGTGGAGGAACAAGATTCACATGGTAATGCAATTGGAGAATCAAACAAGATCGTTTAAAAGCAAATGCACTTTTATTAATGTTTGGCATCCCTACTACAAAAATTATCCCCTAGGGCTAGAAATGAATTGATTAATTATCCATGAACATATCAGTTGAGTGGGTTCCTCCGTTCTGGTCTCCTTTCTAGCTGTTGGGGGGGGGGGGGGGGGACTGGGGTAATTGTTCTGTTGCGTACTTGTAACATTTAGGGTGTATCAGAAACAAATGCACCCTGTTGTTTTTCCTGTATTGTTAATGACCTTTGAATCAATAAAATAGATTTGAAAAAAAAGTATAAAACATAAAACATCATTAAAACAAATTTTAAATCACACAAAAAATAAACACATATTGTTACCAATGGCCTTTCCAACATAATAAACTCTGCCATTGCTATTTATCCAACAACCATCCCCATGCGTATATAAAATTTGACAGCAATAAGCAAAGGCAGTAGAAAAAAGATAGGTTTTCAGAAGCTTCCTGAATTGTGTTAGCTCACATTTTAATTTTATTCTGGGAATTCATTCCAATAAATACACCCAACCACCTAAAAAAATGCACTCACGGGATTCCTTTAACCGAAGGAACAACAAGTAGATGCATAAAAAAAGAGTGCAGTGATCAAGAAGGGTGATATTAAATTTGGCAGCCAAACAGTCAGGAGCAAGACTGTTTAGAGTCTTGAAAACCAAGGTTAGAATCTTAAATTAAATATGCCATTGGATAGGCAGCCAGTGTTAGAGTGGAAGCATGCATGCATATTGTTTCTAGGCTGTCCCAAAGTTTGCTTGTTCCACGTGCAGGCTGCCAGTCACTCCTAATTTGGGTCAGATCACTTGCGGTGAAGTGGAGGTTTAAATGAAACAATGAAACTCCTTCCAATGTTGTGCATTTCTGCCTGGAAGTGGAATTTAATTACAAGCAAACTATGCCTTGCATGGGGCCCCACAGTTTGAAGAATGAGTTTAGCAAACGTTATAATAATCCAGATTATTGAGCCTGCCTCAGTCCCAATTTAAAAGCACAACTAATAATGCAACTGCTCTTCTTCTCTTCACCCCCAGCATAAATGGATCACAGTTTTTGCGTCCTTTGCAATCTTGTCTTGATGGCTTATTTTAAAAAAAGGCCAATATTCAAATACTGCTGAGTGCCTCAAGTTAGGCAATTATTTTCAAAAAAACCTAAGGCACTTTAAATTAGGACTGACTATAACCACCTATTTTTAAACCTTAGGTGCCTTAAACTGCGGTCCCCAAACTTAGGACAGCTATTGCCTAACCTTATTTTTCCCAGGAATATATCTGTGTTTATTAGAACAAAAATTATATTTATCTATAAAAATGGCAAGTCATTATTTTTCCTCTGATCTCCCATTTTTGTTCTCGTAATAAACAGATACATTCCCAGGAGAAATAATATAAAAACAGAAAACAAAGATCCCTATAAATAATACAGCAAACCATCTACTTACTGCAAAATAAACAAAAAAAAATTCCTTTACGTCTTCCCTGTATTTTTATGCCAAGCTATTATTCACATGATATATCCAGTTATTAAAAATTAACATCGCTTTGTCTTTGCTTCCAGGTCGGCCCTTCCTCTCTTGGCCTGTGCTTTTAGCACTGCCAATCTCCTGTAGATCTCAGTAGGAGGCTCTCAGCAGGCAGTAGAAGCCTGCTAGAAAGAAACAGTCACTCCCTGAAACTCACTTCCCAAACCCTTAGCAAGAGCCAACAATAAAACATGCAGGCTTGACTCTTGTATCAACTCTCCCTGCAACCCCTTACCCATGTCAGTAAATCACCTCTAGGTGTGGGTACAAGGCAATCACTAGACAAAGCAGTGCCAAGGGTTCCTTTCTGTACTCCCCTTCCCTATTGGGCTCACATGCTCGCAGATTCACAGACTGCCTCGAAAAGACGCACACACTTCATACCTCTCCAACCCGCTTGCAATGACCCTGCCTGGGTGCTGATATTGTATAGTAGACTTGGCTCAGAAGTAATATAGAGGGGCAAAGGAACACTAAGCAGATTGGCCTTTTCACAGATACATGCTCTTCAGATGTCAAAAGATAAATATTCATTCTTCTTTCGGTGACAAATGAGATGAGCAGAGGCTACAACATGCACTCCAGTATCAAGTGCATTGAACTTCACATCAGGAGAAATCTCGGGATTCAGATCCTCTTTATCTTATCACCACTGATTCTGTAGGTTATCTTGTGCATGCCAGTTTACCACCCAGTTCTGTGTTCATCACACCAACTTAGATCAATGCCTTCACACAGTTCTTTAATGGTGCTTAATTCGTCAACTGTGCACTGCTCCTCTAACAAGACAACCGTGACTAATGGGATAATAATAGCAAGACTGTTCCCTTTGCCCTTTCTCTTTTGATAAACTACTATGCAAGCTGAGCACCGCTAATGTAATCCACCCCAGAGATGGCTGCATGTAATTTACAATATCAAATATGATTGCAGGTTATGGGTCGCCCTGTTAGGTGTAGCAGAACTCTTCACTTGTAACAGGAGTCACTGCATGCTGAAAATACAAGCTTGTCTTAGATATTTTTCTCAACCTGGGACTTTATAGGTGACTTGTTAGTTTCTTCCTTCAGCCTGCACCACAACTTTTCTTTCAAGAAGAGATATTTCTTAACTTTTAAGGATTTGCACATGGACACTCGAAATTCACAGCATATTCCCTTAGTGCCACAGATGATGAGGGATAAAGGTCTCAGCCTTCCAGAGGAGGTTATATGGAGAGTGCATTGTTGCAAAGCTTCCAGCATGGGGAAGCCATCATAGAGCAATGCAAAAGCAGCAGCTGTCTGTACTCAGGATGGGGACACAATCCTGTGCCAGCACAGAAAGGAAGATATGCATCTGACAAGCCAGCTTGCTGCTTTCCAAAACACAGGAACTTGAGCATGCATTACAAATCCCCAGAGCTCGAAGACAGTCTTGAAGAGTGAAAGACTCCTAATGAATATCTCTAAGCCCCTTTACAAATCTGATATAGCCTCTATTCATATAACCTGAACATTCAAGACAAAGTGATTTTGGGGGACCTTCTGCCTATATTTTCTATGACACAATTCAGATCTAATAGTTTCTTTTATTTTCAATTGTTGTTTTAATCATTTAAAAGACAGCAGGCTAGCTCGGTCCCTGATTTGATCCCTGCATTGGCTGTGGATGCTGCAGAACAGTGTTCTCTCTAATTTTTTTGTGAGTGTGCACTGCTGCTGCCATCAGGAACCTAAGCTCTGGCTTTCTCTTCTAATCTTCCATCTCACGCCTCCTTAGCTTTTCTTACATCTTACAGCTCCCTTGCCTACCCCTCCTACACTTCCATTGCTTTTCTCTGTCTCCCATCCCCTCCACCTCGTCCCTCTTCCCTATAATGCATCCTTTCATCTCCCTCCACATTTCTTACACCTTCACTTACCCTCTATTTTTTCCCACCCTCAGCCCCAGTCAACCTGAAGAGCAGAAAACCCAATTTGTGGATCAAACCCGGGACCTTTCATACGAAAGTGCAGGGCACTTGCCACCCGAGCCACTGACCAACCTTATTCCCCACCTCCCTCTTAGCACTTAGGGCACTGCAATTCCTTTCCTATTCTACCCAATACCTGACAGAAAGAGGCACTTCGATTACATTCATGCAGCAAGCTCCACTGGCTTCCTCCCATCTTACTGCCCTGACTACTCCATATTCTACGGCAGAGACTTACCACTGGAGGGCCATTACAAGGGCCACGAATCAATTCTCACACTGCCATTCACTTGAGAACACGGAGCTACCTCTCAGTCTGCCATACATGTTTGAACTTGGACCTCTTTGGATCACAGTTTTTGCGTCCTTTGCAATCATGGCTTATTTTTTTAAAAAAAGGCCAATATTCAAATACTGCTGAGCGCCTCAAGTTAGGCATTTATTTTCAAAAAATTCTAAGGCACTTTAAATTAGGGATGAATATAACCACCTATTTTTAAACCTTAGGTGCCTTAAACTGAGGTCCCCAAACTTAGGACAGCTATTGCCTAACCTTAGTTAAGCAACCAGCATTGGATTTCAGCACCAAGTGCTGAACTTCGTTCCTCCTGGCTTGACCCACCTTTGGCCCTGTCCACTTTTAAGATGCATAAATTTAGATGCTGGGAAAAGAAGAATGTGTATTTAGGAAGATCTAGGCACTTTATCTTTTCCAAGTTTTCCTCTCCTCCTACAGTGTAATCTTTAGAGATTTTCTGGAGAACATCCCCTGGTTTTAGGATTCGCACAGTCAGATCATATCCAATTTCATGGCACCTGGGGACACTGCTGAGAAGAGACTGAAGGGTAAAGATTAAAAGGTAGATATTCAGACATTTTCAATTGAGTAAGTTAGCAAGATAAGTCTTATCCGGCAAACTTAAGCAGGATATTCAGTGGTGCAGTTGTGCCACTGAATATACCCAGATAAGTTTAAAATTAGCTGGATAAGATAACCAACTAACTTTAGACCAGCTCATTGGCTAACTTTAGACCTGCTAATGGCTTTTACCTTAGCCAGATAAGTTTGAATATCGCTACTTATCTAGCTAAGTTATCTGGATAAGTAGCTCCTCCCAGTTATGCCCTCAGAACACTTCTTTTTTATTCGGCTAGATTTGAGATGGATAATGACATCTGGCTACAATCTAGATGGATAAGAGACTGGATATACCAGAACTTGCCATTTTGAATATCTACCTCTAGGTGTTCTGTACTGTGGCATTTCCTTTTTATTTTGACAAATAACATTTGCCAGAAACAAGAAAAGCAAGTTTGCTTACCTTAAATGGTTTTTTCCGTAGATAGCAGGATGAATTAGCCATGCTGCATGGGTGACATTGTCAAATGGCACTAGACGGAGCTATCTCTCAAAGCTTATAACCTGCCTCCTACATACAGTGTCCGGTGTGGGTAACAAGTTTTATATTCATAATACATACAACAATACACTCATTACTTAAAATATTCTAAAACAGTACCTAGATTATTCATTAAAAGCAACAGTAAAATAGAATGCCTTGACCTGTTTCCTGTATAACTTGATGTCAGATAGTACTCGAAGGTCAAGGGGCAAGGCATTCCAAATAGCTGGAGCTATATACATAAATGCCCTTGATCTGGTAGCTTTTAATTTACATAAATGCACTGCTTTCAGCTACACATGAGCTTTCAGCTCTGCTGGGCTTGCAAGGTTCTTCCCACGCTAAACAGCATTCCAGAAGTCTCCTCAGTCCATATCCAAGCAATAGTATAGAAGATCTGATGTCCAGGAAGGAGGGTGAGAATGCATAGCTAATTCATCTCTCTATCTAAGGAAAACACCGTTTACGATAAGCAAACTTGCTTTTTTCTGTCGATAAGCAGTCTGAATTAACCATGCTGCATGGGAAGTGCCAAGCTAAGGGTTGCTGTAGAGAAATAGTTCCTCTTTAATGTTTTATTCTTTTTATTTATTTATTTATTTATTTATTTTGGGGGGTAACCCAGACTCCTCTGTGGTCAGCAGTCTACTTAGATGCAAAATGATTCAGTACCGCTTGGCCCACTGTGCTATCCGCACTCGCCAGTTCATCCAAGCAATAGTGCTATGTGAAGGTGTGAACAAATAATCAGGTCGCCACTTTACAGATGTCTCAATGGGCACTTTGTGTAAGTGGGCTATTGAAGCTGGAGTGGCTTACACTTGGTGTGCTTTTATTAGATGAGAAAGAGAGAGTGGTTTTGAAACCTTCTGTACAAAATGTAATCCAGTTTGAGAGAGTTTTTTTCACGACTGAGTTCCTAGTCTATTGGGATCATACGATACGAAAAGTTTTGATGAGCATCTATGCCGTTGTGTTATGCATTTGTAATAGGCTAAGGCTTTCTTGCAATCCAGGGAATGGAGTTGCTTTTCTCTGTCTTGTTTGTGTGGTTTTGGAAAATATGTTTGCAGCGTCATTGCTTGGTTAAGATGAAAAAAGGACACCACTTTTGGTAGGAATTTTAGATGTGTACATAGTACCACTTTGTCATGATAGAATTGGAGGTAGGGAGGAAAATGAACTAAGGCCTGTAGTCCACTGATTCTACGTGTGGAAGTAATTGCTATCAAAAGACTATTAAATATTTAAGTTCCGCTGTGTCCAAAGGCTCATATGGGGCTTCCATCAGGGCTGCTAGGACAACATTTATGTCCCAGGGAACCGGAGGTTTACAAGCAGGGGCACAGAGATTTAGAAAGCCCCTTATGAATTTTGAGATCAGCGGATGTACGGAGATTGGGGATCCTTTTTCTATTTGTGATAGGCTGCAATAGCACTGATATGTACTCTAATTGAAGAAGCTGTGAGACCCAGTTTAGCTAGGTAATATAAATATTCTCCTACCTGCTGTGGAGTACAGGTGATGGGATCAATTAGATGGTCCTTGTACCATTTGTTATATCGGTTCCATTTTAAGGAGTAATTTTTTCTTGATGAAGGCTTTTGAGCGGATAACAGTGCGCTATAGCTGTGTGTTCAATATCCATGCTGTGTAGTGGAGAGAAGCTTGTAGAGAATGTAGGAGAGAGCCGTCCTCTTGGATCCGGCGGGTTGGTCTGCTCCCCAAGATTTCTGGAGGACTTGCTAAAAATTGTATGAGATACATATACCATGGTTTTCTTGGCCAAGTTGGAGCTATTAGTATCATCTTAGCCTGATCCTGCATGTATTTCTGGATTGTTTTGGAGATCAATGGAATCAGGGAAAAGGCATAGAGAAGACCCTTGTTCCATGAAATTAAGAAGCTGCCCAGTGCTTCTCTGTATCGGCTGGGACAAATGGAGCAGAAAGTTCCACTTTTCTGTTGCCCTTTATCACAAAGAGATCTATCCATGGTCATCCCCATCGAAGGAAGAGACTGCCTGCAACTTCCTGTGTCAAGGCCCTATGAAAGGTGGCCTAAAGTGATAGTATATTACGACATAGAATACACACACACAATCTTGTAAAAGCAAAACTTAGTTTACTAAATATGGTAAAAATTGGTAGAAAATTGTATAATCAGCAAAGATAAACAATATCAATATCAATAACAATAACAATATCAATAATAATTACACAGCATCACAATAAGTATTACATAGATTAATCAAGGCAAATAGTTATTGCAATAACAAAGATAGAAATAAAGAAAAGAGTCTATTTAGGAAATACTTCCCTCATAGGCCTTCCTTTCTATGAGAGTATATTCTTGAAAATAAAAGGCTGTATGAGATCTGGAATTCCATAAACGAGCTGCATGCCCTTTGTCCATGGGCCATTCAAAGAACACTGTCAAATGCAGTTCTTTATATTCTCATTTTCTGGCTTCAATCCAGTATCTGCAAGTGTTAGGTGTTCTGACTTGCACTCATCTCTAATATTAGCCAGCCATAGCTCATTAAGCTATGGCTAATTAAAACTCATAGTTGCCATAAGATTTATGGACTGACTATGGCTATTAGGGAGGCATCCTAGCTCGACTCTGAATACTGGCCTTCACCAGCCCTATCTCTTAGAAAAACAGATGTCTCTTTCTTTATCTTTTAGCTCATTAGTACTAGGTAATCTAAAAAGAAAAACAAAAGACAGCATGCCACAGTTTCAGGCCTTCCTTATGCTCAAGCTATGTGCAATGTACATATAGGGGCGTGTCACGGCGGCGCATCATCGTGGGTGTTCCAGGGAGCTACCACCCAGGAAAAAGGTCTAGGCATCATAGTGGTTAATACATTGAAATCATCGGCTCAGTGTGCTACGGCAGTCAAAAAAGCAAGCAGAATGTTAGGAATTATTAGAAAGGGAATGGTGAATAAAATGGAAAATGCCATAATGCCTCTGTATCGCTCCATGGTGAGACCGCACCTTGAGTACTGTGTACAATTCTGGTCGCCGCATCTCAAAAAAGATATTATTGCTATAGAGAAGGTACAGAGAAGGGCAACCAAAATGATAAAGGGGCTAGAACAGCTCTCCTATGAGGAAAGGCTAAAGAGGTTAGGGCTGTTCAGCTTGGAAAAGAGACGGCTGAGGGGGGATATGATAGAGGTCTTTAAAATCATGAGCGGTCTAGAATGGGTAAATGTGAATTGGTTATTTACTCTTTCAGATAATAGAAGGACTAGGGGGCACTCCATGAAGTTAGCAAGTAGCACATTTAAAACTAATGAGAAAATTCTTTTTCACTCAATGTACAATTAAGCCCTGGAATTTGTTGCCAGAGGATGTGATTAGTGCAATTAGTGTAGCTGGGTTTAAAAAAGGTTTAGATAAGGGGGTGGGTTAAGAGTGGGGAGGAAGAAAAGGGAAGAACTGATAACGATGCACAACTCGAGAATATCTGGTAAAGTTATAATCATGTGTATTGGAAAACTTTGTACAGTGCTTGCTTTACTTTGAAATCTGAATGCTTGTAAAGTTTTTGGTGTTTAACATTGTGTATCAATAAAAATTACAATTTGGAAAAAAAATGCTTTAGATAAGTTCATGGATGAGAAGTCCATTAACTGCTATTAGAGAATAGCCACTGCTATTACTGGCATCAGTAGTATGGGATCTACTTAGTGTTTGGGTTCTTGCCAGGTACTTATAGTGTGGATTGGCCACTGTTGGAAACAGGATGCTGGGCTTGATGGAGCCTCAGTCTGACCCAGTATGGCAATTTCTTATGTTCTTATGAGCCGTTGCGGAGTTCTTGTGGCTCAATGTGTCGCCAAGCGATGGAGGAATATAGCTCTGTCTTTGGAGAGAAAAGCTCTGGCTTGAGCTATGTCTATTCAGGCTCCTATGAATTGCAGCATCTGAGCTGGTTGTAGGTTTGACTTTTCATAGTTTATCAGGAAACCTAGTTGCTCTAGGCACATTATGGTCTTTTATGTATCTGGCCATAGAGTTTCCTTTGAAGAAACTGGGAGTAACCAATTATCTAAGTTACAGGAATATCCATATTCCCGATTGTCACAAGTGTGCCACTGCCACCTATGCATTTGGCGAAGACTCTGGGGGCAGATGAGAGTTCGAATGGGAGAACATTGTATTGTTAATGTATGTCCCCTAGTTTGAAGCAGAGGTACCACCAACACAATGGGTGTATGGGAATGTGAGCATATGCATCCCTGAGGATCAGAAAGCACATCCAATGTTGAGGATGGATGAATGGTAATATTGTCTCCAGCAGGCCCGGTGTGACTGGGAGTATATACCGTCTTTCTGCACAAGGCGGCACTCCTGGGGGGAGGGGGAGCGGCGGTCCGGCAGCAACAGGAGAGGCCACGGAGCCACCGGCGGAGTTCAACCCATCCAGTGGACGGCCGGAAAAGGGAGGATTGAGCTGCCAGATTTTGGTGCCAGCGAGGGGTCCCTTGAAGGGACAAACAATGAAGGAAGTTTTTCTCTATTCTCTTCTGAAGGAGATGAAGGCAGAGGCCATGGTGCTCCCAGCATTGCTGCCTCTGTAGTTACTGGAAGGTTAAGATACGGTGGTGGAAAACTGGCGGTGGTATCTGCGGAAACAGAGAAGAGAAGAAATTCCTTCCAATATCAGTAATTTGTTCCCCTGCTGATTGTGATTTAACACTTGAAGAATGAGGTAGAGCATCTTCCTCTGGTACCAATATTTATTCCTGTTCCTTGGTTATCACAGTTCCTAATGGAAGAATGGAACAGATAGTGCCTGGAGACAAAGTCTTTGCTGCCACATGCTGGAGGCGTGAAATGAATTTGGACTTCTTGCTGATAGTTGAAAGGAAATCTCATAGGAAGCATAAATTCCATGAGGGAATCTTGGAGGAGGAATTGCTGCACCAACAATGTCATAAGCCAGGTGATCTGGAAGTCCCGGTATAGGTAATGGCCATTTGGGGATGCGGAGTATCCTTCCCTAGTAAGTGGGTCAGATGAACTTGATGTCCACTGGTTCTCAATGACTTTGATGGCGTTCAGGATTTATGTGCCCTTTAGTTAGTTTTGATTTTTCCTTAGAGATATGGTTTCTCTTTTTCTTTGCTTGTACCGTTGTGTCATCTGACACCGGTCTTTTTGCTTTTCTGTTTTGATCCTTTGCTCCGTTGGTATTGGATTGGTGCAACTCTTTCACTGTCAGTGCCTATTGCATCGTACTATGCACGGTTTGGGGAGTGCCATGCATCGTGTCGCATCTTCTACCATGAGATGTTGTGCCATGCAGAGCATTATTTTGTGCTCTGTGTGTCATTCGCAGTGCTTCGGATGCAACATGTGTCAGCTGTTTTTGCTTTGGCACAGACCTTTGCTTCTATGGCACCGATGTGGTTTTAAGTGATGCTTTCGATGTGTGCACCATTTTCACAGAGATTCTCCAAACCCATTAAACTCTCCAGGACAGAAATGAGAGGATCTCCTACCTTCGCAGCCTGTATTTGAGGACATACTGTCCAAGGCTGATGCCAAGGAGACTCCTGCTGGTGAAGAGGATGCACCTTCTGTCCGAAGGCATGCTATTTTCTCTGCTCTCTGACGCTGGGCCCTAAGTGACATTCTGTCACAGTCTCAGCAGTTTGCCTGGTCATGGTCTGGGTCTAAACACAAATAATGATTGTGGCCGTCGGTCACTGACTTGATGTGGCCACAGGAGCAGTACTTAAAGCCAGATATCTTTTTCTGGGCCATAGTAGCACTGAAAGTGCTTTTTGGGGAGTCACTTAAGTGAATCTTTTGAGGAGACAAAAAATTATCTCGAGAGAGACTGAATCCACCGTCCGTGCTGCACGCGGCAAAAACAGACAGAAGGGACTTCTGGAATGCTGATTAGTGTTTGAAGAACCGCACATCCCCAGTAGAGCTGAAAGCTCTACAAGCTTTGAGAGACAGCACCGCCTAGTGCCACTTGGTGATGTCACCCACACAGCATGGCTAATTCAGACTGCATATCAACGGAAGAAAGGGCGAGAAGGGACTGCCCCATGTACTATCTGTTTATCAAAGACTGAGTATACATGACTGGGCCTTTAAACATGACTCTGGTTACATAGCTGATGTTTTGAGCCCGTGAGCCTCATGGCCCCTTTATTTGTGTTCATTTTTCTCCCCAAAATATGTCCCTGAAACAATGTCACCATGAGAATTTTCTCTAAACAGCCCAAACAGCATCCAGAGGTTTAAGAAAGCTAAACTTAGCAGCTGGTGCTTTGGTTCTCCTCCCTATCCTTGCACAGCTTGGGATGTGAAACATTCCTGAACTGGTTTGTCATAGCTGCTTGTGTAATTTTATACAGCAGGCACTACTTTTATATTGGCTGGGAAGTAGGGGATAATTAATCTCTGACAATAAACAAGACTGCCAAAAGAATGTTGTGGTTTGGATTTGATGTGTGAAGAGTAGTTTGCCTTTTCTCAGTGGGATTCCTGGGTGTGGTACTTCACAGTGAAGCCACAGAGATTTCTTTCCTGTGCTTACATTCCTTTATCACATGTGGACATCTCTTTTGCGTTAGGATGGAAGGTAACAAGTGCTGATGCTTTGGTTTAGAAGAGGTTAGGGCTGTTCAGCTTGGAGAAGAGATGGCTGAGGGGGGATATGATAGAGGTCTTTAAGATCATGAGAGGTCTTGAATGAGTAGATGTGACTCGGTTCTTTTCACTTTCGAATAATAGAAGGACTAGGGGGCATTCCATGAAGTTAGCAAGTAGCACATTTAAGACTAGTCGGGAAGGGGGCGGGTCCGGGGGGCATGACAGCAGTTCGGGGGCAGGTCAGAGGCGGTCTGGGAGTGGGTCTGGGGGTGTGGCAGCAGTCCAGGGGCGGTCCAGGGGCGGTCCCGAGGCCTCCTTCGTTGCGGCCGTGACGGAGGTTCGCACGCCGGCAGCCAGCCAGCGCGCGCAAGATACGCGTAAGAAATAAAATAAGGTAGGGTGGATTTAGGTAAGGCTGGGGGGTGGGTTAGATAGGTGAAGGTGGGGGGAGACCAAAAAAAAAGTTCCCTCCAAGGCCGCTCCGATTTCGGATTTCGGTTTCGATTTCAGATTTCGGTTTCGATTTCGGAGCGGCCTCGGAGGGAATGGGGAAAGCCATCGGGGCTCCCCTAGGGCTCTGCGTGTGCAAGGTGCACAAGTGTGCACCCCCTTGCATGCGCTGACCCTGGATTTTATAACATGCGCACAGCTGCGCGCACATGTTATAAAATCGGGCGTAGATTTGTGCGCATCAGGTTGCACGCACAAATCTACGCCCACGCATACGTTTTAAAATCTGGCCCACAGGGAATAGCCACTGCTATTAATTGCATCAGTAGCATGGGATCTTCTTAGTGTTTGGGTAATTGCCAGATTCTTGTGGCCTGGTTTGGCCTCTGTTGGAAACAGGATGCTGGGCTTGATGGACCCTTGGTCTGACCCAGCATGGCAATTTCTTATGTTCTTATTGGCTTCCCCACTGTAGGCATGAAACTGCACTAAGTGGACCTTGGAACGGGGCATGGTCCCTCATGAAGGGCCAAACTTTATAAAGCTTGCATAGCCAATTAAATGCCTCACTGTGCAATAGAGATGTCCAGTGGGACCAGTTACATAACAGATAAACTTTCATAGCAGTCAGTTAGGCATCTAAGTGGAGATTAAATGTAGATATAAAATAGTGACTGATCTAGTACATTTTCAGTAAACTTAGATGTCTAAATCACCCATCCCTTTTTATCCCAGACATTTAGGCATCTAGTTAGAATGACCCCCGTTTTATTGTAACTTTTTCTTCCATGCACTTGTTTTACTGTATACTCTTATGTTATTAGTTATTTACGTTATAATGTATTTCTCACCCCTTGTTTTATGTAAACCGACATGATACGAACTCCGTGAATGCCGGTATAGAAAAATACAAATAAATAAAAATAAATAAATAAAATTTTGTAAGCCTATCGCACGCGAAAAGGGACTGATGATGTTACCCATGCAGCAACAATAGAAAATGCAGGCCTAAATGAGCACCATGTTTGGGCATTCAATTTGATCTTGAGATGCCATTTTAGGCATCTAATAGCCAATTCAAAATCTGCCTGATTTTATTTTATTAGTATTATTTTAAATATGTATAACCTACACCATCCAAAGTTCAGGGACGGGTACAAAATAATACACATGAAAGAATATACACAAATAAAAACAGACAATAAAACATCACGTATATGAGCTCAACAATAGACTGAAATAGACAAACCAAAACCTAACCCAAAAAGAACAAACGTTAAACATCTGACTTGAAGGCTGCTTTAAATAGGAAGTTCTTTAGGGTCTTCTTAAATGCTTTTGGATCTTTTAATTGTTGCAAGTAGAGAGGCAAAGAATTCCATATTGTCAGTCCTGCTATTGAAAAAGATCTTTTCTGCCTTTCATCTAAACGAGTATCTCATGGAGAAGGCATAATTAATAGCTCTTGAGAGGGGAGCAGCATGTCCAGATAGGAGCATAAACTCTGAGGACAGCATTGATCCAGGGCAAAGTGATATTATTTAAGATATAGGTGATGGTAGCTGTCTTGTACTCAATACGCCGTTGGACTGGAAGCCAGTGAAGTGATTTTAATACGGGGGTGATATGTTCCCAAACACACACATCGGTTAGGTCTCGTGCTGTGGCATTTTGAACTACTTGAAGTGATCTCAAATTATTAGATGGGAGACCGAGGTTAAGGGAATTGCAGTAATCTAGGCTAGTGAGGACTAGAGACTGCCAAACAATGTGAAAGTCCCTCGGCTCTAGTAAGGTCTTAATGCGCCTTAAAAATCATAATTTTGAGAATGAGCACTGGACTACCGACTTTATACGAGAGTACCCTGGCAGTGCAGAGCAGAGGATCACTCTTTGGGGCAGATTTTAAAACCTGCGCGCAGGCGCAGATTTGTTCGTGCAACCCGGCTCAAACAAATCTACGCCCGATTTTATAACACGCGCGCACAGCCGCTAGGGACGATTATAGGCCCCTAGCGCCTCCTTGGCCCAGGAGAGGTGTTTGTCGGCAGGTTTGGAAAACGGACGCTCCTAAAAATTGAGCATCTGTTTCCCTAACCTGACCCGCCGGCACATATTTAAAAAAAAAATTTTTTTAATCTTTTTTTTTTTTACCTTTTGGTTTCTCTGACAAACAAGACAGCTTTTCAGGATATCCACAATGAATATATATGAGATAGATCTGCTTACAATGAAAGCATACTTTGAAACATGATGCATTTCAATTTCGTGTTGATTTTCACCATTTCATTAGGAATCTCAAGACCAAGATATATTTTTCTGAGCATCCGTCATCCATTACCAATTTGTCATTAATTCAAAATCGCTCTACATGGGTACCACCTGGCCCGATATAACCCCTTATACATACATTTCAACAACTGGAATTGAAAGAAGTCACTGTTATAGAGCAAGATATCAAACTTCATAATAATTTGAATAGGGATGAGTGCAATATTATTTCTTTATTATCCGAGGATAAAAAAATAGTAATAAAACCTGCGGATAAAGGAGGTTCAAGTGTTATTATGAACAAGGAGGACTATATACAAAAAAATCACAAGACAATTAGACAACTGCACAAATTACAAACTTTTGCCTTTTGATCCTACATGTCAGTTACAAACCATCATTAAGAAAATCACCACAGTGGGAAAAGAACAACGATTTCTAACATCAAAAGAATTTATTTTCTTGAATCCGAAATTTCCACGTATCTTTACAATTTATGTGTTGCCTAAAGTACACAAGACACTTGAAAAACTGCAGAGGAGACCGATAATATCATCTAATGATTCTGTCTTTAAATCATTATCTCAATATGTAGATTGTTTTTTGCATGAATATGTTGTTAGATGTCCTTCATATGTTCAAGACTGCTCATTTTTTAAGGATGTTTAATTCCATTGCATATCAAATAAAAACGTTTTTTTCTAGAAACTATGGATATTACTTCTTTGTATACATCTATTCCACAAGACTCCGCGTTGGAGGTTATTTCAGAAATTTTGGAAGCAAAAGAACGTCCTCACATTGTTCCAACTGAGTTTATTTTACAACTAACTAGATTAGCTTTGAAAAGAAATTATTTTGTTTTTCAAAAACAAGTTTCCCAACAGATATCGGGTACAGCAATGGGTGCCACGATGACCCCCATTACTGATCAATTTATTTGAAGAACAATTGATTAGCTGCTCTCCCTTTTCTACATACATTTTCTTTTACAAGAGTTACATTGACGATATTTTTATAATATGGTCTGGCAAAGAAATCATGCTGAAAGAATTTGGTAAATGGATCAATACATGTGATGAAAATATACACTTTACGATGAAATATTTTCAAAATATTTCATTCTTGGATTTAGAGATCTATAAAACAAATCACGGTGAAACAGAAACTACAATCTTTCGGAAAAGATTAGCCAAGAACACCTTCCACATTTCAAGAGTGCACACCCAAAACCACTGAAGAAGAGTTTACCTGAAGTTTGGACTATTAAAGACCTGAAGGGATACATACATATGTAGGATCTTGCCCTAACAAGCTCCCATTTAGGCACATGTATAAACTGAATGCTAGCATATAATTGCCCTACAAATGATTACACTGAGTGGTTGCAGCTTTGGTTTATCATAGCTGGAGCTTCAAAGCACTTCAACAGTTTAATAACCATAGAGCTAGTCAGCCATGACAGCTCCTTAAGCTTCAGCTCAGCAGAAGTAAGTAATAATAACGGTGTTACATGCTTTCTGCCATTGGCATGTGCATTCTTGGCGCTTGATCTAAAATAAATTCCGCAGTTGTAAAGATGGATATTACATATGACTCATGTCATATACTTAATACAGTATTGGCCTGTGGATTTACCCACTCACATTTCATCCTTGGCATAGCTAATGCGATACCTAATTAATAGATATTATTAATAAAAGTAAGTACATTTATTAACTAACAGGTAAATTTTAAAAGGAGCATGTGTGCATCCATACAAAGATACATTTAATTTTATATCATGCAAGTACATATGTATCACTGAAAATATCCCTGCCTTAGTCCAGATTAGTAGCCGTATAACTTTAGCTGAATGTTCAGCAGGACAAGTCTCCTGCTGAATATACTCAGCTATAATTATCTGGATACAGGCTACATGCCTGAACCCCCACTTCCCAATCCCCCCCCCCCCCAAAAAAAATGTTTGGAGCATAGCACCTAATCCTCAACTCAGAGGTCCGAGGCCCTCTCTCACGTAAAATAAAAGGGCTGGCTCCAGGTCCCCTCATGCCCCCCCACCCACCCCACTCAGAACCCTTACTCTCCGGGCTCACTGGGACATCCCCAAGGCCAAACTGTGAGGCAGTATAGTCTCACTTTGCTCCTGGACACAGCTGTGCGAGTCTTACATTACAGCAACTTTAGTAGGGTGCACTAGTAACATTGCTTTTAGAGTAACACTGGATACAGCTGGGGGTGCAATAAAACTACCACCTCCTAGCTCGACTTTGGGGGCTTGGAGGTTTTCCAGGTGCAGCAGGGGGGCAGGAGGAGGTGGGATGTCAACCTTTTAAAATGTTAATATGTTGGGCTGATGTCCTTGGGCGACTATGGCCTGCAATTTCTTTAAAATATTTGAAGGGGTTGAAGGGAAGTTCAGGTACTATGCCTTGACATTTACTAAAGTATTTTGGGGGAGGGTGGAAGATTGGACCTGTTTCCTGCAAGTATTGTTATTGTTTTTTTTCTTAACCAGTTATATGTTGAATATAGCAAGTTAGGTTTAAAGTTACATTCTTCCTGTCCCCCCCTCATTCCTTTTAGAGTCACACTCATCCTCAGCACCCAGCCAGACAGTGCTGGATGGGGTAAGACAGGGCCACAGATTTATTGGTAATGAAATATCTGAACAGAGATATCATCAACTAGAAAGAAAAAATCTTATTAGGGACCCATGCAGATCAAGGCAGGAAAGCAAAAGACCGACAACTCAAGCGTTCCTTCCTTGAACTTGTACAAACAATCCTGACCCCGCTCCCACTACAGGCAGCAGGAAACCGTATCCAGTCCTCCGCCGTGCAATTTCAGTCCCTCTTGCGAGGGACCCTCGATGCAGATGCAACATTGTGGCAGGAAGCATTTTTAAGGTGACCCGCCTCCATTCAAGCTACCTGAAAATCAGCAGTAGGAGGTCTCAGAGTCTGAGAAAGCAGGGGTCAGGGCGCTGTCTCTGCTTTCCCAAGGACAGGCGTGCTTCTCTCACAGTACAGTTATATTTGAATACCATTAGTTTGCAGAAGGGCAATTACACAGACAAGGTATGCAGTATTTCTCTGAGATTCTGCCGCTTGGAAAAAAAGAAAAAGTTAAAGCTACTAATTGCTCTCTGGGTGATACTAGTGTTTTTGCTTAATTAAAGCCCTTTAGCATTTCCCCCCTTCTTTTCCCACTACAAGACACATTGGACTCAGAGATGGAAGATTAAACACATTTTTATAAGTGCTTTCGTGCTCCCCAGAATCAATGGAAAAGTAACTAAAATGTGGTTCCCGTGTAGCACAGTAGGCCACAGACAGCTGCACTGAGATGCATCTGGGATATGTATAGGGAGGGTAATTTTCAAAAACACTTCTGCTGGTAAACCCGCAAAAATGGCCTGTTATGTGGGTAAATTAATGCACGCATAGCCTGATCAGACTGATTGGAAGCCTTCCCAGGCGTGTGGCTGGAGAGGGATTTGCACTTACACGCATACTTTTGCATTTTCAAAAGAATCCGGGCATCATAGTGGGCAATATGTTAAAATTCTTGGCTTGGTGTGTGGTGGCGGTCAAAAAGTCGAGGCCCAGCATTGGCATCATCTGAATCCAAATTCCCTTTTTGCCCCCACCGTCAAAGTGGAGAGCAATGTTGCAGTTGCTTCAAAAGCATCAGGACTGGCTGGTTAAGGATAGTAATCCCCTCGTCTTCTGTTACAGATAGTAACTGCCGCTCTCTGCAGGTTACCCCCATGCATCCTTTTCTTCATTTCCAACCTCTAATCTTTAGGGATCCACAGCTTTTATCCCATGCTACTTTGAATTAGTTTACTGTTTTCATCTTCATCACCTCTTCTAGAAGGGCATTCCAAGCATCCACCACTCTCTCCGTGAAGAAATATTTCCTGAGGTTGGGTCTGAGTTGTCCTCTCTGGAGTTTCATTACGTGACCCCTGGTTCTACAGTTTCCTTTCCAACAGAAAAGGTTTGACGATTATGCATCATTAAAACCTTTCAGGTATCTGAGGGTCTGTATCATATCTTCCCTGCACCTCCTCTCTTCCAAGGTAATCATATTCAGATCCTTCAGCCTCTCCTCATAAATCTTCCGATACTGACTCCACACCATTTTGGTCTCCCTTCTTGGACCACCTCTATCCTGTCTTTATCTTTTTTGAGATACAGGCTCTAGAACTGAACACAGTGCAGGTGAGGCCTCACCAAGGACCTGTACAAGGGATTATCACCTCCTTTTTCCTACTGGTTATTCCTCTCTCTATGCAGCCCAGCATTCTTCTGGCTTTATACTATTGCCTTGTCACATTGCTTCGCTGCCTTCCGATCACTAGACACTATCACCCCAAGGTCCCTCTCTCAGTCAGTGCACAATCTTTCACCCCATCACATACAGCTCTTTTGGATTACCACACTCCAGATGCATGACTCTGCACTTCTTGGCATTGAATCCCAGCTGCCAACCACTCTTCCAGCTTTCTTAAATCACTTTTCATTCTCCCTACTCCTTCAGGCATGTCCACTCTGTTGCAGATCTTAGTATCATCTGCCAATAGACAAACTTTACCTTCTATCCCATCTGCAATGTTGCTTACAAAGATATTGAACAGAGTCAGTCCCAAAACTGATCCCTGTGGCACTCCACTTAACACGGTTCTCTCTTCAGAGTCGATTCAATTTACCATTAAACGCTGTCTCCTATCAGTCAACCAGTTTGTAATCCACTCCACCAGCTTTGCGCCCACTCCCAAGCTTCTCATTTTATTCACAAGCCTTCTATGTGGGACCGTATCAAAAGCTTTCCTGAAATCCAAGTAAATCACATTCAGCGCTCCTCCTTCAACCAGTTCTCTAGTTACCCAATCAAAAAAAATCAATCAGATTTCTCTGACAGGACTTTCTCCTGGTGAGTCCATGCTGCCTTGGGTCCAGCAATTTATGAGATTGTAGATACTGAACTATTCTTTAATGATGATCACAACCCCTGCTTCTTTCAGTTTTCTCCTGGTAACACTACGGTAAGCTTTGTCCTGACTGGGTAATATTTAGCTTATATTGTCTAACAGAAGCTTATATATCACTATATTATAAAGTGGTAGGTTCTATAATTCTGCTAGTCTGAGTTCTACTAGAATTAATTTCCTGACCGTGTGATTATTTCCTGGGGTCCTGACTCCTGTTTCCTTCTAAGGCAGACACCCTGTTACAGCAAAGGAGCAGGGAATGACAGCTATTATCGGAGTCTTGTGTAGACTGATGCTCGCCTCGCATTATATGTGAAGAAAGCACATCAGTCATGAATATGCCTTACCAAAATAGGATCTAAATCCCATTATTATTATTATGTCATATGCATCTGCTATTTTTTCATACAGAGACCCAGAGAAATGTGCTCTCTCTTGATAGTAGTCCAGAAAAAAATAGGCAATTAGAATAAAAAATTCTTACTTACTTTATATGAAAAAAAAAATCTGTGTTCTTCTAGCCATTCACTGGAGAATGAAAGATTGATTGATTAATCAATCTTTTTCCCCTGCAGTTTTTCAGTTTGTGTTCATTAATTTCTAAGTTGTTTCCACAATCACGTCCACAAGCTGACAGTCCATCATATACATAGATTTATTTATTTATGAACATTTGATAATCCACTTTTCCCATAGTTGGTCTCAAGGCGGATTACAATAAATTTAAATGAAGAGACACTAAAACCGCTTAAGGTCAAATTGGAATTTGCAATTAATGAAGCTTGGGGATCCAGCATAGGAAATCCCATTGTTAATAGTTTCAAGACCCAGTTGTGTATAATAGTCCTTTGTAGAGAACTTAAGAAGTTGGGCCAAAGACAGCGGCGGACTCACGATGGCGGACCGGCCCGGGTATTCGCCACCCAGGACACGTCACGTGGTCTGCCAAGCGCGGCTCTGTCACGGCCGCGCACGGCAGACCATGTGACTGGAGCAATCAGCCCACGGGGGGGATGCCCGATCCCCCAATAGGCCAATCCGCCCCTGGCCAAAGATATGGATCTTAGGTGAAGACCTGGCTGAAAAGATATGCCTTAGCTTTTTTCCTGAACTTAAGGGAACATAGCTCCAGGTGGAGGGCTTATGGTTCTTTGTTCCAAATTTTGAAGGCATAACTGCTGAAAGCACAGAGTCTCATGCAGGACAATCTGGCAGCAGTAAGGCGAGGAAAGAAGAGTTATTTTGGTGGACTGGCATTCCCTTGAGGGCATGTAAGGGGAGAGAAGTTGAGAGAAGTATTTAGCAGCTTGTTTATTCAAGCTTTTGCAGACAAAGCAGAGTTTTACATTTTAGCCTACTTTGTTTCTACTGGGAGCCAGTGAAGATGATGTAGAATAGGCTTGATACGATCAGTTGGTTTTGTACTTGCCAAAATTAGGGCAGCAGTACTTTGTAGGAGCTGGAGACACTTCAAACTTTATTGTGAGATGCCATCATATAATAATGAATTGCAGTAAGTGATTCAGATGGTGATTCACACATTGATTATATAGCAAGATTGCAATTATTAAGGAAATTTCATAGTTGGCAGATTTGATGCGGATACATGAAGGAGGACCTTCTATTTTTGAAATCTGGGTTTCCATTGTGAGATTTTGGTCAAGTTGAACCCCTAGGCTTCATATCGACTCCTTAGGATATAAGGCGCTACCTGCTAGTGAGGAAAACAATTTTAGGGGGTGACCTTGGTGGCTGAACCAGAGGAGTTTCAGTTTAGATGGACTTAATCTGAGTTTGTCTTTAGTAAGCCATTGGGCAAGCTCTGTAATACAGTTATTGAGATTAGTAATGGATGAAATTTGATAGTTTCCCTTTTTGATGCAGAATTGAATGACATCTGCAAATAGGTGGCTCTTGATATTGAAGGAATGGATAAGGTCACAGGATGCATATACATATTGAAAAGTATTGGGGAAAGGACCAAGCTCTGAGACACTCCACAGGTGAGCTCTCTAGGGCAAGACAGTTTCCTGGCCCACAAACGATTGCATTCTGTTGACAAGAAATTATTCAAATCACTTTAGCACAGTGCCATGAATGCCAATGTCCTGAACCCACTGGAAAAGGAGATGGTGATCAACTGTATCAAAGGCGGCTGAGACATCAAGTAGGAAAATAAGGGAGTCACTACCTTGATCCATATGGTGATTGGGTCCTGTTTGCGATGGTCAACAGAACGAATTTTGTTCTATGACCTTTCTTGAACCTGGATTGGTACTGATGTAGAATACTGTGCTCCTCTAGGAAATATATTATTTATTAAAATATTTATTATCTGCCTGTAGCAAGCAAACTGTGCTAGGTGAATTACAATGCATAAAATCATAATTCAAATTAAATAAAACAAGTCAGATAAAAAAATACCAATGGCTGAAGCAATATAAAACTCTTCTTTAACAACTTTAACCAAAAGCCTCTTGAACGAGAAAGACTTTTAGATGCTTTCTAAAGATTATAAGATCGTCCAATCTCCTCAGTACCTGAGGAAGACTATTCCAAGATGGAGGTAAACTTTTTCCATCACCTTGGATAAGAAGGAGAGTCTAGAGTCTGGGCAATAATTGTTGATTATTTTAGGATCAGTACCAGGATTTTTTTAGGATGGGTTTCATACAACCTTTAGGAGCAAGCTGGGTAGTAAGCCTTGGGTTAGAATACATTTATTATATTATTGGTTAGCTAGGGGGCTAGGTCATGTTTCAGGTTACAGATGAATCTTGAGGGAATTGGATCTAATGGGCTCGCAGACTGATTGATTCATTGGAGTATCGTTACTACTTCTCGTGGAGTGATTGTCCTGAAGTTGGACAACGGGATCAAATTTGGAGGGAATTGAACAGAATTTGCATGTGTGATTGTTGCATTAATGGGTTGGCTGGTGCCAGAAGTTTGTGAGGTGGAGGAGGAACACACAGTTTGTATTTTTTCAGTGAAGAATTTGGCAGGCTTCAGCTGTGTGGATTTCTGTGTTCATAGAAGGAGTTTGTGTTTCCAGTTTGGAGAGTTTCCGTACCAAGTCAAAAAGTTTACTTGAGTGGTTCATGAACTTTTCTTCCATTGCCCGAATACTGTTCCTTTTGCTGGACCTCTGAAAAACAGACTTCTTCATGAGTTTATTGGAAGACTCAACAAATGCTTTTAGTGTTGTCTAGCTTACCCAGATCCAGTCCATGGCCTGGTCTTGCCATAGTTGTAAGAGCATGTTTAATAACAAAACCAACTGGATCTTTATTCAAGAAAAAATGTGCAATGAGATGAGGAAATTGCACCTCCGACATTAATATCAGGACAGAATTTATTTAATGTATTTATTTAAACAGTAGCAGTGTTATACACTGTCTAGAGTAGAGTTCACTGTTAGAGGCACTCAAATTCAGTCTGCTCTGTCATTATCCAAGAATCCATTTTTTAGCTGTAGTCTGTCCTTGTCCCCCATATGTTGTATGGTGTAAATGTTTTATAGTATACGAGTGCTATTATGTGAATATTACTCTCCAATATGATTCAATGTTTTTCTGACTTCAGACTAATCTATCTATTCTTCTTATTAGTGTGTCTGGGTGAACTGGCCATCTCGACTGGTTGTATTATTTCTAAGAATACAAACATCTGGCAATTCGTTAAAACAATAGCATTTGTTCTAAATGTTTATTCAGGGCAAGCTGAGCATTGTTGGTGGTTTTACGGCCTTTGGGATCTGTGGAGTATGTAAACATTACAAGGACAATAGGCAGATAATGAGCCAAACCACTGACAATACATAAGTAGATAGGAAATACAAGTTCTGAGTGGCTGGCAAACCACAGTCTGACAGGCTAGAAAAGCCAAGTATTGGTTGGTCACAAAACCAAAACAATGCAAGGCTCTGTGATTTGTTTCTGATGTATTGGTGTATGTAGCGCAAGACATTTTTGCCCTTTAATTAATTGCTTTCACACAGGGAATGGTATCATCTACTTCACCCTATAACACATCTCATCCAGTAGGACTGGATGTGGATGCTCTGGGAAGAAAACTGTGACAGAAAAGGAAAAGCATTATAATAGACTGGAGAAATGTTGCCGATTATGGTGAAAGAATACCAGAGGAAGCCACCTATGCCTGTTTGCTAAATGGTATCCATCAAGGAATGACCCTTAAATGCAAGATCAGACATTAGATCTCTGGCCACAGACTCAGCTACGTGGTATAATGCATTCTATAGTATCTGCATCAGCGGATCACATGAGTAGAAGGAACGTGTATCTTGGCACCCCAGAACTACCTGAAAGAGTTCTGATATGGGACTATAGTGACTGCCCTAAACTGCCCTAAGATGTTGGCTTGGTGGGGATGGAACTGCAATTTACTTTTAGACCTTACCAAATGGGCCAGTAAATGCTGAGAATTATCTCTAGAAATATTCCCTGTAAGCTAAAAAGCTCTGTGGCCAAGCATCAATACAGAAATAAAGGTTAATAAATCAATACAGAAATAAAGGTTAACAAATAAAAACAAAACATGGATACATACCCATTAATTTCCTTTCCTTTAGTCCTAGCAGACCAGTCCATACAGGTGGGATGCGTCCCCTGGTCAGCAGATGGAGAAAGAGACAAAGTTTTCAAGAGTTGACTTCACTCTCTATAAAAGGCCTGGTGCTGCCTCAGTTCCTCAGTAAGTTTTGCCAAAGCTACAAACCAACCAGGAGCTATGGTTCTTCTGATTTCCCCAATTGCCATTATAACAAGAACTTACTCCCATCACTAGTGTCTCCTTCTTGGATACTAGCCCTAGAACCCAAATAGCAATTCCAAGTTCACAATCAGGACTACTACATTCCACATGGACAATGGTGTACTTGCCATTGGTTCTGCTGAGTGTAAGGTTCCCCTGGAACTGCAAAGAGAAAAGAAAACAGAACATTACTCTGCAAGAATAGTTTTCTTAGTCAAACCACAAAGGTCATGGACTGAGGATACCCTCATCTTCCCTTTCCCTGGACTAAATTTTTCTGCTGGAAGAAAGGCCCCCTTTTTGCTAAATTCTATCCGTATGTCTATGTATATCTATATGTATGTATGTGTATATGTATATATACACATACATACATACATATATGTATATGTCCACTCACCCCCTTTCTTTTCTTTATTTTACAACAGTTGTTTTCTTGGAGTGGGTCCTGGACTCGTCTGCTGGGACTAAAGGAAAGGAAATTAATGGGTAAGTATAAATTTCACCTTCCTTTTCATCCTGCAGACTAGTCCATACAGGTGGGATGTACCTGAGCAGTTCCTAGTCCAGGTGGGAAATACTTAGATCTACTTCCAGGATTCTCATAGTAAATGCCGTGTCTCCCCCCACCCCCCCTTTTAAAAGAACTAATCTCTAATATTCTGTCAATGTATACTGAGATGCCCTTGGAGCTGCCCTATAGATTTCTCCTAGAGTCACTGGTCTGCCCAGTGCAGAGAACCCCGCCTGGCTTTCGCCAAGTATACTTTTAGGCTCCAAACCCTGGCTTTGCACTTGCACTTGCTGCCTTTGAAGTCACTTCTTTTACTTGCAGGCCACTTTAGCCAAATATAACCATCCGCTTGAGTTCCTGCACTCATTAGTGAATTGCAGATAACCTTGAGGAGCCTTAAGCTATCTCGTGATCTGAGCTTCCAATTCTGACCTTATCTTTTCACATTCATAAAAAAAACTTGAATGACATGTCCAATTATTGTCAAAACAACAGGGGGGCATATTGGGCACTATGATCGCTTTTTTTTTTTTTTTTTTTTTAAGGATTGCTCAAGAACACTCAGGAGATGGACTCCCAACATGTCCATATGATGCTTCTCTACAGTGCTTGAAAGGAACTGATGGTACATCTCTTCCACAAAAAGCTCCTTACCAAGTTGAGGAGACTTCCCTCAGTGGGAAAATTGTGATCTTAACTCCTCAAAAGAACTATATTTTAACACGCAAGTGGAATGAGGTAGATTTACTTCATCTGTTCCTTGCAACAAACCTGCATTTTACAGAAAGTATTTTCCTTGTATTGCTCTTATGAGTTCACTCACTCAGCCACCCTGCACATCACTAATGTTTTCAGAAAGAAATGCTCAACTGAAATTTATCCTCCTAAGTCAGCCATCAGCCATCAGTTCTCCCAGGAAACTTGAACCTCCTGGTTCCTGCTCTCCCTTTTGTTAGCAAGTTGTTTGCTTGACCCAATACACCTCTCACAGGGGGTCAACTCACTTGCTTTCTCGTAGGGTCACAGCTCCTTCTGCAAGACCTTGCCCACTCAAGGCCTTGGGTATGTTCAATTTAATATACAATTGCAAGATACTGATGTTAGCCCTGGGCACTACTGGATTTCTACATCTGCATCGAACAACTACAGATCAGGCACTAGTTCCTGATTTTTAGAATGCCTAATTTGCAGCCAAATATTTGGAATTTTAGCCAGCTGGCCTTTGACATCTACCTGGACCCAGTCCCTTTGGTCCTCTATCAGGACTCCTAGCCAGTTTCTGTTGATCCTGACCCCACTCTCCTCTTGATCTATAAGGTTTATGCCAACAGACCAACTCTCTGAGGGACAGTCAAGATCTGTTCCTCCTTAGAGGCAAGGATGAGGCCTTCCCCATTCATAAAAAAAATAATGCTATCTAAAAACAGCATATGTTGGCATAGGGCTACTCTTCGAAACACCATTAAGCAGTTTGCTTAAAAGGAGGGGCCAGTTTTCCTCCCTGTATGGGGGATGGGGCTTATTGCTCCTTGCCCCACCAATTATCTGGAATGCCTGCTAACCCAAGGGGGGAGCCTCATTGCTGTCCTCGAGGGATCCAGAAACAGATGTTTGATCCATGTCTGGTCATAGAGCTTGGAGAAAATATGCAGAAATGCTTTTGAATTACAAATCCTGAGCTTTATTTATTTATCTATTTATTTGTAGGCAGCCCAATGCTTTGAACAGTCTTATAAAAGATTTTTTTTTTAACTGCACTTCAAATGAGCCAAATTTTGCTTGTATGGTGTGCCGGATCTACTGGCTGTCTGGGGCAGCGGAGATCAAGGTTACACCTCTGGGTGTTCAAAGCCTGGAGAATTTGCCATGGAGCCTCATAGATTCTGCTGGCCTGAACCGGGAGGGCCTTCTGCTAATCTCCCCTCTACTAGGACCAGGCCATACTACCATTCTCATCCAGAGGGAAAAAAAGAAACTGTACCACAAACCTAGATTGTACTGATCCCCCTGAAGAGAGAGTACCCAAGAGACTCTGTGTATACTCCATGGTCCGTCTTGAACTTGCAAGGACCAGCACAGATGGGGGCCCTCACCAAAGGGAATCCACCCCCTCCCCCTCCCCCTTGCTTACCTTACCTTCTTCTAACCTCACCAGCCACGAATCTGCCTGGGTCCTTATGTCCAGCAGATTCTTTACCTGTGAGAAACGGCCAGCATGGCCTCCACTGAGGGACGCTAGCCTCCCCAAGGAGGTCTTGAAACACAAGTGATCACACAGAGCAGCCTGGGAAAAGAAAGGAAAAACCTGAGCTGAGGCTTTCCTCCTCTTCGCCTGGGAGTTTTGAGCTATAGACTTCGTAGCTGAAGGCAACTCCCACTTATCTGCTCCAGTGTCCCACCCTGAGTAGTTCTTTTCCTTCCTATGGGAACATGACCACTATTTGGTTGTAGATGGGCTAACAGGCCAGAAGAGTTACCAATGCTATCTCACATTGCTTTAAGTAAGGTACATCCAAACTGATTACACTTTTTTTTGGGGGGGGGGGGAGGGAAACATTTTTATAATGGTCTGCCATCATCTTCAGCTTAACTTGTTTTTACCAACCGCATTGTAGAGTTAAAATTTAAATGAGGGAAAGGGAAGGGGTTAAGGTGAGGTTTGGGCAGGGTTTGGACGGGGATAGGACATTTTTTTCTCTGGTACCATTATCACCGGCAGTAGCACCAGAAATAACACCATCTTTCACGGTGGCGCTATGGGGGCAATAGTGTGTGTTGCAGCAGGCAAACCCGCATTGCCGCAGTGCGGCTGGGTGCACACTATTGCCCCCCCACACACACACACACACTCCTTTTTTCTTCATGAATCTCCCAATAGGAGATATTTTTTTTAAACAAAGTACTGAGCCTTCTAAAAACCAGAACCTGGCCAGCAGCTGGAGTAAGTAAGGGCACTGGAACTTGGATTTCACAACCAGGTTCCAGGATTATAATCTGCAGCTCTGCATCTGAGTCCAGCTCAGGGGGTTACTAGAGTTCCTGGGAGGTAATCAACTAACTGCAATCAACTGCCCAGCCTGCTCATTAGCACTTCTGCTACTCCTAATTGGCTTTGCCTGCTTGTTGATAAAACACCCTCACAGACATTTTTCACAGCTGAGAACTTGTTACTTCAATTACTGAGCATAGCTGCCCTTACCTGAAGCTGGCTCCCAAAGCTAGATGGGTACAATAGCCCAGGTAAAACATACCAGCATTCTCTCATTTAAGCAGACATGCTGATTTCCTCAGCCTTACCTATGGTGTCACCTTCTTCTTCGATTCCTGCTCATACCAGGGACAAATCAGGCCCTATGCCTGCTGTCCTGGGAGCCCACTCAACCAGGGAAATAAGGCCCTACGCCTGCCATCCTGGGAGTCTGTGTTTACCAGGACATTCAGGCCCCTTGCCTCTTATCTGGGAGCCTCCTTCCACAAAGACCCGTTTCCTCCTTCCAGCAGGAACCTTTACTTGAATTGAGGGCTCTTTGACTGTTCTCCTGGGTTTTTTGCTTCTACCAGGATATTTCATGGTTCTTGCCTGTTTTCGTGGAAGCCCGAATTACAGCTCCTGCTGCTGAAGACACCTGTTACGATCCTGTCCGCGGACCTCATCCCGCAGACAGGCTCTCACCTCTCCTCCTCATTGTAGCCCGGACCGCTGCTGAGCCGCACCTCTCTTCGCGGCCTTGCCGCCACTATCACTGCTCCTGCTGTCGCTCTCTCGCTTTGCAGCAGGGAGCTGTGCCATTGAGGCCATCCTCGGCGGGTGGGGAGGTCCCCGCTGGGATCCCCTGCCTGAGGCATGAAGCCGCTGTTGCTCTCCTCTTCTTCGGGTCTGGACTCCGCCCCAGCGTAGCTCCTCTTCACGGCAGGAAGCCGTCGCCAGCCTTCCTCCTTTTCCTCCATGCAGCAGAACGCTGCTGCAGGCCTCGGCTCCACCCACCTGCCTCCGGGGCTCCCTCTAGGCGTGGGCGCGCGCCTCTTCTCTTCTTTTAATGGGCCAGAGACAGGAAGCATTCTTCTGCCCTCTGGATAATGTCTTCAGGGCTCTTCCTGGTCCTGCCCTATTAAAAGGCCCTCCTTCAGTTCCTCAGGGCCTTCGGATGGAGTTACACACTCTATGAAGCTTCTCCTTCGTCCATGGAGTTCCACCCCTTCCATCGTGGTCCATCTTGCTGCTCCTGTCTGGAAGACTTCATGTTCCATGTCTTCTTGTTCCTGATGTCTCCGTCTGACGGTCCAAGTTTCGTCCCTCGTCGGATCATCCTCGTGGTATGTTCCAGCCCTCGGCTTCCCTTCCTGTCAGCCTCGGGGTTCCTCATCTATACCTAGATGTCCTAGATGTTCCTGATGTCCCAATGCCCAGATGTCCAGATGCCACTCATTCAGAGATCCAGATGTTCAGGTGTCCAGACGTCCTTCGTCCTGATGTCCGTTCATCCTCTTGTCCAAGACTTCCAGATCTTTCCTCGTCCAGAAGTTCACCCTTTCTGTTGTCCATCTGTCCAGATGCCCAGATGTCCAGATGTCTACTCGTTCTGAGATCCAGATGTCCAGGTTTCCAGATGTCTACTCGTTCTGAGATCCAGATGTCCAGGTTTCCAGATGTCCAGATGGCTTGCGCCTGAGGTACCTTCACTCCTCATCTCGATCTTGAAGAATCCGTCAGCAGCCTTGCCATCCACCCAGACTTCGTCTCCAGCTGACCTTCTAGGAGCAAATCCGTCTCACTCGGTGTCCGTCTTCGGGTGACTGGAATCCTCTTCTAGCTGGACTTCTCTCAAGCACTGCCTGCACTCTCTTCTCCATTTTGTGCATATCCCACTCTCTGTGTGGTCCGTGGCCAGCCTTCCAGGTTGTGTAGGGTGTGCAGCGGGACAGGGATGTTCCATGACCAGTCCACACTGGGCTGTGTAGGGCGCCCTGAGGGACAGCACCTTCCAACTCCAAGAGCCTCGTCTCTCCTACATATCCAAGAGTCTCGTCTCTTCTTTATCTCCAAGAGCCTAATCTCTCCTACATCTCCAAGAGTCTCATCTCTTCCTCGTCTCCAACAGTCTCGTCTCGTCCAAGTCTCCAAGAGTTTCATCTTGTCTAAGTCCCCAAGAGTTTCATCTCGTCTCATCCAAGTCCAGAAGTCCTTGTCTCGTCCAAGTTCCAGGAGTCCTCGTTTCCACTATGTGGTCTGACTCTTTTACACTCTTGGATCCAGAGTCCCATACTCCGGTTCCTTGCCTCATAGTTTCCAGCCCTCTGCCTCCGTTTGTCTTCATTGGTACGTGTTGGCTCAGCGAGAGGTTGACCCCGCTTTGTCCTCCTCCTGTGTTCTTGCTCTGCTCATGCCTGTACTTGCTCATCTCCCTCGGGGGGTGTCTTGGGGCTCCTCCCTGAGTCGCCTCATGGGCCAGGGGCTCACTCTCTCTCAGGAGCAAGTGATCACGCCTCCACGCCCCTTCCCAGGGCTCGCTGGGCATGTTTGTAACAACACCACAGGAATAAGTTATTAAGAATCCATCTATCTGTTACAACACCAGGCCACAAGTCTGCATATCTGCTGAGGCAGAGACATATTGAGGAGCTGAGGCAGCACCAAGCCTTTTATAGGGAGTGAAGTCAGCAAATTTTTGTCTCTGCCTCCAAATGCTGGCCAGGGGACACATACCACCTGTATGAACTAGTTTGCAAGACAAAAAGGAAAATATTTATGTGTGTGTGTGTGTGTGTGATAGTCCAATAAAAAATGTATCACCTTAGATATATATAGATATAGATATAGATATATACTTTTTTATTTGTTAATCTTTATTTTTCTGCATTCAAATGGACTATCTACTTCACCCATCAGTAGAAAGCCTGATACACCCCCACAGCAGAGGAACTGGAGGGGGAGGAAAGAAGAGAGAAAGGCATGACGATTGCACCAAATCTACCAAACCAGTAATCAAAAGCAATGTTAAAAGTCAAACTCTACATTTAGCTATCTACCTCAGAAGAAGACCTTTGAGAACAACCATCTGGTTTACTAAAGTGAATTTGTACTACCTCTCATTATTCCCTGCCATCAAGGGTCCATCTCACTAACTACAGTGACCCCTAAATGGGACTCACCCCTCCCATCCCTGTGGCTTGAACAAGGCAGCTTACATTAGTAATTGATGGCACTGTACTTATATTTGTTAAATCCTTTGTAAACAGATCTTGACTTCTCTGTTTAACTCTAACTGAATATATTTTCTTTTTCTAGGAAAAAGGCCAGTGTTTGTGTTTTTGCTTGCCAGAAGCAGCTATGGGGACAGTCCCATGGTTACTCCAGGTTCCCACTGCAGGACAGGATTATACTGGGCCAGACTCAAGAATTGTGACAGTCTGCATTGATTTTTTTTTTTCCATCTGCCTATCTGTAGATCTCTTTTTATCTTGTTTTGGCTGCTCCCTCCTGTATTTCCCACTCCTCTCTGTCTCACTTCCTTCTGTGATTTCATAAAACTTTCACTGGAAGCAAAAAAAGGACAAGAAAAAGGTTTGATTTGTAGCCCTTATCGCTCTTGTGAGCTGGCAGGCAATAGTTTTTGAAGCGCCGTTGCTTTACCCTGAAAGTCTCCTGTTAAGAGTGTTGTGAAAGGGAGGCGCTAGTTTCAGGAATTTCATTTTCAGGCAGGCTTCCCAGGTTTTCCTTTCTTTGCAGTTTGTTCTGAAAAGTGACAAGCTGTTGTGTCTCCTCTCCAAGTGCAGCTCTTGCTTTGACAAGCGACATATCAGCAGCGACACAAACACTAAAGGCTGTGCTATGATTCTCCAGTGGCCTTTCCCAAGTGAATGATGTCCATCAGCACCAGGCTTCCAAGTGTGACTTTGATTCTGGCCAAAAAAAAAAAACCATATAAATATATATCTACATTCAGCAGCTCGACTGCTCTACGATTGGCTAAACTTTTCAGCTGCTTTCTGGAGAATGATGTTCAAAAGGACTCCTGCAGGAACAGTGTTGCTTTAACTGCAGACATGGCCCTTTAGAAAATTGTGTCACCAAGTCTATTGCGTGTTGATAAGCTGTGTGCATGCACTTTTACACACAAGGGGAGAGAGGTGCAAGGGGGTGGAGTCTGTGCTAGGCTGGGAGTTATGCACATACCTTTTGATTCTAAAATGCATGCACATAAAGTCTCTTGGCAAAACTACGCACATTGAAGGTGTAATTGGGTGCACGCAACTTTGCCAGGATAATTTTCAAAGCGAACATATACCAGTTTTCAAGGTGAATTTGCATGTGTACTGGCCCACAAATGTATGCAGTCTGTTATAAAATGAGCCCCATAACGACCCATGGGAACCAATCAGCCAGGGAGGCACCAGAAAGAGAGAGATAAAATGAAAGGCCCCTGAGCTAGTCCAATTGAGGCGACCCACAGATTAGCAAATAATATTTATTCTTTGTTGAGCACTGTCACTATGCACAGTATGCTACTGCCCCATAGTTACAAGTTCATTTCCTTATTTCCCTATAAAGTCCACAATTAGATACACAGTAGGAGACAATCTTTGGTTTCATTACACATAGTACAAATTAAAAGAAGTATTTCAGTAATTGTATTTGCTTTCTGTACAGATATTTAGACACTGGGTATTAATTTTATAGAGAACCATGGTTTTAATAATCACAACAGCATAATAATAACAGATAAGGCTTCATGACCAGAATAATTATTAGGTCTTAGTAAATTGCACCTTTTCTTGACCACCTCCCTTTTGTTTCTGGTGCGGTTCCAGGCGTTCCAGAGGCCAGGATTTCTCCAGCTAGCCACATACGTTTAGTGAAGGTTGGAGATTTGATTGTGTCTACCAAGCATTGCGGGTAGATGAACTGAACTGCTTTAGGGATCTCCATGCACTCTGCAGAGCCCCAACAACAAATAGATCGGCCATCTTTAGTCCTTGCCTAGGGCATAACTCCACACCTCATCCAGTGTGACAAGAGCACTAAACTAACCCGGCCTACTCTAGCTTCAGTTTGTCCCTGGGGAGGGGAAGAAAAGAGAAAGAAAAATTACAAATGCTACAGTTTTTCACAACAAAGAAAAGAGAACCAGGAACAAGACCAAGAGAGAGCAGAAATAAGCCATGAAACAAGGTAACCAGATACAGTGGAAAGCTGGCAGCATTGCTGCTTTCAGAAACATGAACTTTGTTTCCTGAGGGGGCAGCTTTAGGGTGGTTCTCACAGCCTCCCAAGGGTATGGGGATACTCTCTGCACACGTTTCATGCTCCGTGGCACATGTGAAGGGAAGATGCAACTTTCAACAGTGAAAGGTTCAGATTTAACAAGAAGTTGTCAGGCTCCAATTGCAGTCAATAAAGCTAAGCCCACAGCAGAACAGCAAAAACTGCCACCTTACAGAGAGCCTGATGTAATTAGGCATGTGTGCTCAACTTCAGTGCACATTTGCTTTATTTGTGCACTAAAATTAAAAGAGTTCCCATGCAGTAAGCTATGGTATATTAATGGGTATATTAATGCATCAGAGTGTTAAAAAGCATGCTAACCCAAAAATGTGCATACCAAAATATGCTTAGTGCACATAAAACATGAATTATGCACTGAAAACACAATTTGTGCACAAAGCATGCTCTCTGCACATAAATCCTGAGTACAGGAGCTCCGCACCACAAACCTCAGGCTCAGCCCCATTGACTATAACACTAGGCCCAGAAACTCTTCTCTACTTGTAATATAGTAAATGACCCAAATGCTCTATCTTGGCTGCCCAGGAAATTGCTTAGGGTAGTAACTACTGCTCTGTGCAGGTTACCCCCATGCAGAAAAGTTGCACTTGAATTTAACTAGGTTACCCCATTCCTTCATTTCCATCCTCACCTCTAGGGATCCACGGTGTTTATGCTCTTTTGAATTAAATTAATGTTCTTGTCTTTACCACCTTTCCCAGGAGGATATTCCATGCATCCACCACCCTTTCCATGAAGAAATATTTCCTGACATTTGTTCTGAGGCAACCCCCTTGGAATTTCATATCATGACCCCCTACACTTTCTTTTCCATTGAAAAAGGCTTGATTCTTGTTCATCATTAATACCTTTCAGGTATTTAAAAGTCTGTATCATTTCTCCCCATCCTTCCTCCTCTTCAGGGTATACATATTTAGGTCCTCCAGCTGTTTCTAGAGATGTGAATCGGAACCGGACTCGGTTCTGATTCCGGTTCTGATTCACATCGTGTTTTTTTTTTTTCGTCCGGCCCGATCGCAGTTTTGTTTATCGGCTGCGCCCGAGCCGATAAACAAAAAACCCACCCCGACCCTTTAAAACTAATCCCTTAGCTTCTCCCACCCTTCCGACCTCCCCCCAAAAACTTTTTACAGGTACCTGGTGGTCCAGTGGGGGTCCTGGGAGCGATCTCCCGCTCTCGGGCCGTCGGCTGCCACTAATAAAAATGGCGCCGATGGCCTTTGCCCTTACCATGTGACAGGGTTTCCGTGCCAGTGGCCGGCCCCTGTCACATGGTAGGAGCACTGGATGGCCCGCGCCATTTTTAAAGATGGCGCCGGCCATCCAGTGCTCCCTCCATGTGACAGGGGCCGGCCTGTTGTGTGCCGTTTTTCCCGCCCTCCCCCAAAACGATAAGAGAACCCCCACGAACAATTTCGTGGGGTTTTCCTATCGTTTTGGGGGAGCCCCCGATTTCTGACTATTTTGAAAATATCGTACGATATTTTCAATCGTCCGAAGCCCAATTCACATCCCTAGTTGTTTCTCGTACTGCAGACCTCACACCATTATAGTTGCCTCTCTCTCTGGATTGCTTTCATCCTGTCTCTATCCTTTTTGAGATACGGTCTCCAGAACCAAAGACAGTCCTCCATATGAGGCCTCATCAAAGATCTGTATAGGGCATTCTTGCCTTTTTCCTGCTAGTTATGCTTTTCTCTGTGCAACCCATCATCCCTCTGGCCTTAACCACTGCCTTGTCACATTGCTTCGCTACCTTCGGATTATCGGATGCTATCACCCCAAGGTCTTGGTCCTTGCACATCAGTCTTTTGCTCCTCATCACATACAGCTCATTTGAATTTCAGCACCCCAAATGCATGACACTTCACTTCTTGGCATTGAATGGTAGCCCAGATAAATGAGTCAATTCAATAAACGCAACTTCTGTAAATATATCAAGATAAGCATTCATGAACTAATAAACAATTATTTATGTCACAAGTGAAGGACCATCATATCACTCATGCATGTAACACCAAAATTAGGCTTACATACGTTTATACAGGGTCACAAATAATCATCCGTCCAAAGTGTAGATTTGTGCTCAACTCTTTTTAAAATATTTTTCTCTTTGTTATGCATTTAAAATTATAATCCAGACATCAAGATTACTTCTCTTCACACAGCTTCAACTTGCTTGTTTGTGGGACATCTGACCTGACACAGTACTATGTTTTGTAGTCCTGCATCAGGGGTCTAAGCAGCACTTGATAGCACTTCTCCGGCTTACTTGCACTAAAAATAAAACACATGGTCAGGAACCTAGAGTCACAACAGCCATTTAAAAACAAGCATCAGCACTTACAGGCATCTTTGTTATCAATCCGAAATGTCCGTTACTTTCAAGACGTCCACTGCATGCTGGCATTGAATGCGTTTTAAAGTGATTGGTAGAGTGATTGCTCATGTGATTACGTAAAAGGTGTACAATCAAATGACAGCTGTCAGTGATGTCATTCAATGTGTCATCTAATGGACCTAATGAAGACATCTCTTAACAAATAAGTCAACAATTAGAAAAAATAACTCCATTCAATGTCTCCATTGAGATCGTTTGGTGTAACTACTTTTTCTCTGAGGCATAAAAGAAGACTGCAGTCTCTGTTCTTGTTAGATGCACCATTACGGTCACAGTAGTAAGGGAACAAAGAAAGCTATGCTATTTCTACCCATTCCTACTTCAATTAGGTCTATGAACTAGTGAAGTCTGTGCTGCATTATCTGCCTGTTTATAGCATAATCATTGTACTTTACATCTCCGGCAAAGAAAGGCCACTGCCAGAGGACATTATCTGACTATGGGTCGTACATCAGGGCAGATAACATCCTTACTCATGTCAAGAGGGATGATCAAGGTCTTCCTGTTGTATCAACGATTAGCTAGGAAAGAGCAACTTGTTTAGGGCTTGGCAGCATGCCAAGAGCTGTATGTGTATTACGGAATGAATGAGTGTGGTTAATGGAGGAGGGGCCGGGGAAGAAAGCAGAGCGCTGTTTGGACACAAACAGACCACTTCTAGCTGATCTTTCTGGTTTTTAAGACATTACAGCCCTGGCTGACAGGGAAAGCTGAAACATAATTAGATGACGATAGCACCAGATGCCCTCTTGTACTTCTGGCCTACCCTCCTAGATCTAATAATCTAACACAAACTGTAACGCAATAATATGCAAAGATAAAAAGGGCAGGAAGAACATTTTTATTGTACATGAATTATCCATAATGATGTAAGCTGTCTTGAGTATTATTTAGAAAGGCAGACTAAAATCCAATTATTATTATGCATCTCGCAGAAACTGCCTTAAGATTTGGCATATAGATAGATAAAGTCATATTAGACATAGTAGATCTATATTTCTCCAAGTCCCATCAAATGAATAAACTCATACCTGCCTAACCTAGACAAGATCCTGTTGCTGCTGCCGCTGCTGCCTCATGAACTTAGCTATCAGATCACCTTGGACATCTTAATCATGACCTAAAGTGCATTATATATATCATATCAGTACTGCTGCATGACCTCCCTATCACCCCCAATATCTCTCTTATTAGGGTGCTATCCTATTCTATTGACTTATGCACATTTTCTGTTTACAATACCGAGTAGGTTCTTGAGGGAACTGCAGTCTGTAATCCCCGGCCAAGGACTGTTGCTGCAATGGCAGGGTTGGGCGTGTGGAGACTTTCAAAAATATTGTAACAACTCCGGACAGTTTGAATACAAAAAAGCAATTCCATTAGCAAAATTCACAAAATCCTCCCTAGTGAATCAGCAGGCTGGTACATGTGGCTACACGCAATGGTAATCTATTAACAAAGGGGTTGTGGACACAATGCTGATTTTTAATTTGCTGCATAAATACTGAAATATAATTATTTTGCACTATGCTATTAAGTTAATTGACAGAGCTCCATAAATATTGCCTATCTAGTGCTTTATGTCAGTTTAGTTAAAAAAACACTTATGGTTCATTACAAAACTAAGCATTTCCACCAGTCACTGAATGTCACGCCGGGGTGGGGGAGGGAACCTTTTGCCTATCTTGCAAGCACAAGATAGGCCTTAACAGGTGGCAGCTGACACACCACGGGAGTAGGGCTTCTGTCTCGCCAACCACCTCCCTCTTGGGTTGAGTCCTCAGGTTCTGGCAGTCGGCAGGACTTTCCTTTTATGATGCAAAGGTGGTGACAGAGGCTACACAGCTGACCAAGCTAGGTCGAGACAAAAAAACACAGGAACAAGCACCAAGGCAGGTGAGGACAACCGAGAGTGGAACAGGGAACCACAGGACTCACAAGGAGGACACCAGGAGCAAGAGCAGGAACGCCAGGAATGCAGAAGAACATGCTGGGCAACTAGCACTGCTAAGGAAGCCAGGAGACCTATTACGAAGGCACTGAGTAGTAGTTCTGAGCCTCCCTTTATACTAGGCAAGATGTGACATCATCTAAGCATTTCACAGGAAGTTCTGCCATCAGGACTTATGAAAGGGCTCAAGAGCTGCAGAAAGTTCAGTCATGTTCTTTGGATGCAACACGCTACCGGAGGCTCTTCAGACCAGAGATGAAGCACGTTACACTCAATAACCAAACTCAACAGGCATTAATTAGAGTAGAAGATGGAATGTCAATGCTGGCCTTTCAGTGGCCACATTCCATGGGAGTTAACTTATAGTACAACAAGGAATGTTAATGGTTTCATGCTGCACATAACAGTGTGGCTCATTTTATTTATTATTTTAAAGAATTTGTTTTGTTAATTTAGTTTGGGAACATCCATTTTCTAACAGTGACATTGCTCTTGGCAGTAGGTATTATTGTTCTTGTTTATTTATTTGTCCTAATGGACACTTTGGGAGGAGATTGGAGGAGAAAAAAAGGCCTTTTAACTCCTCCTGGGAATGCACTGGAGTAGACAAATTTAATAGAAGCAAAGTCAGAAAATTAACATCTTGGGGGCCAGATGAGAGAACTGGGTCCCCTAAGGATTCACTCAACAGCTCCTCCGTCACCTGCTGGGTCCCTGCTCCTTTTGAACTTAGACTGGTTCGGTCTCCAGGAATGATTCAGAGGCTTTGGAATTCCAGCCAGACTGTCAAACGCACCATTACCCTGGAAATCAAAACAAGATACAGCATTGTAAAGCTCTGTATTATCTCAGCAGTCAGCATAAAATAAGAAAAGTTGCCAACAGTCCTAGTCCTTCATTACATGATTATTTGATCTCAATCATTAAAGATATCATGGTCCACACTGCTTGCACAACACAGCTCTCCTTGATGTGGCTGGTGATGGTGCCCAGTGATTTAATAAGTAATTGACCAAAATCTGAATGCTGAAGGTGCAGCAGCAAAGGCTGTGGTTCAAACAGCATAAAAGCAAAAGCTCTTAATCTGCTTCTGTGAAACAGGGGACAAAAAACGAAGAAGCTGTTCCAGTTCGACTCTATCAGCTGGGAGAATGCACAATGTCTTGGTAGTAAGACTGGTTGACCTATTCTGATTGCTTAATTTCTTATCTTTATGCTATTTGTTCCTCTTAATTGGTTTTTTTTTAAGTGCTTATATACCCCTTATTTTGAAAGTACAATCCTAAATAGTGTACAAAAAACATAGATAATATAGCAAACAATAAAGCAAAACATAAGTACATTGAATACAACATAAACACTTTACCAAGACAAAAAAATTGAGAGCCCTCTATGAAATAAAGGCTACAGCAATCTTGCTTCATTGCAGCCCATACCTATGATCCATTAATTTATTTGACCTGGCAGGTTCCTCCTGCTGCTTTGGGCTTTCAGGTCAATCAGAGCAAGCCTTTGTTGTACTATGATGCCAAGAGCCTTCAATCACAGCTACCTGGGATGTTTCCCTGAATTTATTTCCCACCCATCCATGCTTCAGCCCAGCCATCACAGCAAACCTGCTCAGCCAAGAGCCACAGGATACAGTTGACTCTGGAACCCTGCTAATGTGGACCCTAAGTCTGCCACTAGGTGTCACCACAGGGATCTAGCGAAGTTCCAGGAATGGTCTAAGGTCTGGCAGCTAAGATTTAATGCTAAAAAATGCAGAGTAATATATTTAGGATGCAAAAACCCAAGGGAAAGGTACAGTATTGGAGGTGAAATTCTTCTGAGCACAAAGGAAAAGCGGAATCTGGGAGTAATTGTATCTGATGATCTTAAGGTGGCCAAACAGGTGGATAAAGCGACAGTAAAAGCCAGAAAGATATTTGACTGCATAGGGAAAAAGCATGTTTGCTTACCGTAAACGGTGTTTCTGTAGATAGCAGGATGAATTAGCCATGTTGTCATGGGAACTGTCCATCAGGGCCCAGGAGGCGGAGCTTCTTAGTAGAATACAGAGCTTTGCTCTGTGCGGCTTCACGTGCCTTCCCGCGCAGAAAAACAGTCTCTCCTCAGTCTGTGATGTAGCAGTTCATGAATAATGTGCAGACTATCCAGGGAGGTGGGTGGGTCAGCATGGCTAATTCATCCTGCTATCTACGGAAACACCGTTTACGGTAAGCAAACTTGCTTTTTCCCGTTGATAGCAGAGCTGAATTAGCCATGCTGTCATGGGAGTCTTAAGCTCCCGATCACGCTTCAATAGTTTCTAGCTTGATTGGTTTGTTTGGGTTTTTTTTTGGGGGGGGGGGGGGGTTGCGTGATCAAAGGTGTGGATAGTCAGTTGTAACTCAGATGGATTTTGCTTGTAATACAACTCTTCCCAGCTTAGCATCTTACGATATCTGTTGGTCCAGACAGTATTGAGACATAAACGTATGTAAGGAAGACTACGTTGCTGCCTTACAGATGTCTATGGGTAGTACTTGAGAGAGGTGGGCTAGTGAGGTGGACACTGCCCTTACTTGGTGTGCATTCGGGCGAGAAGCTAAGGATAGTTCCTCTTAGTGTAGCAAAATTGAATACATTGGGTGATCCAGCTGGATATAGTCTGTTTTGCCACCAGAAGCCCAGGAGCGTTCGGGTTGAAAGAAACAAATAATTGGGACACCCATGTCTCCAAATGTGTACGTCACTTATAATACGCCAACGCTCTCTTGCAGTCTAATGTATGCAGTAATCGGTCCCTATCGTTCTGATGTGGTTTGGGAAAGAACGTTGGTAACTCGAGGGATTGGCTCAGGTGGAACTGGGTGACTACTTTTGGTAGGAAAGAGGGGTGTGTTTGCAACACTACTTTGTTATGGAAGAATTGTAGGTATGGACTGTAGTGCACCAACGCTTGAAGCTCACTGACGTCAGTGTGATGAGGAATACTACTTTCCATGTGAGATATTTGATGTGGGCCTCATCCATTGGCTCAAAGGGCGCCACCATCAATTGTTCCAGTACTAAATTGAGATTCCATGGCACCGGAGGCTTTGAGATTGGAGGTCGTAGATGAGTGAGGCCTTTCAGAAATCTTGAAATGAAAGGATGGACGGAGACGGGTTGTCCTTTATACGGTCGGTGGTAAGCGGCTATTGCACTGAGATGTACTCGAATCGACAAGGTTGCGAGTCCCGTAAGATACAAGGAATGCAGATAATCCAGTAACTTTTCAGATGAGCATTCCAAGGGATGTAGTCCCTCAGAGGAGCACCATGCTGTATACCGCTTCCATTTGAAGCTATAATTCCGATGGGTAGAGGGTTTTCTCGAGGCCAGGAGAACAGCCTGCATGGACAGTGATATTCCTTGTTCCGTCAAGAGGAGCCACTCAATTTCCATGCTGTCAAGTGTAGGGAGCTGTGCATGGGATGTAGCAGGGTTCCCTTGTCTTGTATCAAGAGATCTTCGTGACATGGTAGCAAGATTGGGTCCGCTACTGACAGGTATGGTAGATGAGTGTACCACAGTTGGCATGGCCACGCTGGTGCTATCAAGATTAATTGAGCTGCGTCTCTTATGCATTTCTGTAATGTCCTTATTATGAGGGGTATCAGAGGGAATGCATACATGAGAGGTTCTGTCCATGGTAGGAGGAACGCATCCTGTGTTGTCCGGCCTTGGCTGGGCCAAACTGAACAAAAACGAGGGAGTCTCGCATTGAATTCTGTCGTGAAGAGGTCCATGGTCGGCTGTCCCCAGTCTTCGAACAAAGTATCCACTACTTGTTGGTTGAGTGTCCATTCGTGAGGGTAAAATATCCTGCTGAGGTGGTCAGCTTGAGTGTTGATGGCTCCCAGCAGGTACATCGCTTGTAGGTGTATGGAGTGACGAGCTGATGATCTAGAATTTTCAGGGTTTCCCTGCACAAGGACCAGGAACCTGACCCTCCTTGCTTGTTGATGTAGAACATCACCACTTGATTGTCGGTGTAGACCATGGCCCTTTGGCCTTTTAAGTGCAGAAGGAACGTGTGGAGTTCCTTCCACACTCAAAGCATTCTTTATCGCTTTGAGTTCCAATAGGTTGATCTGCAGGCATTGTTCCTGGGTGGACCATAGTCCCTGGGTTTGCAGGTGGTCCAGATGTGACCCCTAGCCTATGCGGGAGGCATCTGTAGTCAGCACTGCATTGTGCATTGTGCGAGGGGGTGTAGAACAGCGCCCCTGTTTTTAGATTCTTGTTCTTGAGCCACCACTGTATATCCTGTAGCATTGCCTGAGTTAAAATTCACTCTTGTCGTTAATGGCTGTGAGTGCTGTTTCCATTGTCGTTTGAGTCCCCACTGTAGATGACACATGTGTAGTCTTGTATTGGGAACTGTATAAATGGCTGCCACCATGTGACCCACGATGGTGAGGATTTGTCTTGCCGAAGGCTTCTTGAGTACTCAGATGGCTCGAAAGAGACAGTGCATCTCTAGTCTCCTTTCTGTCGGTAGGAAAGCTCTGGCGCGGATGGTATCGAGATGCGCTCCAATGAATTGAAGGGATTGCGTTGGAGTGAGAATAGATTTCTGGTATGATTCCTAAACTGTTCAAACATTGAAAGATCTGGTGGATGCAGTCGTTGAGAATCTGTGGTTCAGATGCTACTATGAGCCAGTCGTCCAGATAGGGAAAGATTTTGATGCTCCGTTGACGGAGATGTGCCACCACCACTGCCATGCATTTGATGAAGACCCTGGGGGCTGCTGAAAGGCCAAAGGGTAGTACCTGGTATTGATAATGCTGTTTCTGAAAGTGGAAGGATAGGTACTGCCACGAAGAGTGGTGTATAGGAATGTGGGTGTAGGCATCTTTCAAATCTATTGAGCACATCCAGTCCTTGGGTTGGAGAAGTAGTAAGATAGTTTTTAGGGACACCATTTTGAATTTCTCTTTGACTAAATGTTTGTTCAACTCCCTGAGATCTAAGATCGGTCTCTGTCCTCCAGTTTTCTTGGGAATTAGGAAATACGGTGAGTAAAACCCCTTGTTGCGAGCATGTGATGGAATGTGACAGACCGCTCGCTGTTGGAGGAGGGATGCGATTTCCTGTTGCAATTGATTCTGCTGCCCTAGAGTTCGGTGGGGCAGTAGATGTGGCAGAGTGGGTTTGGTGTTGAAACGGAGTTGATATCCCTGTCTTACTATTTCTAGAACTCATAGATCTGTGGTGATGGCTTCCCAGTATGGTAGGCATAAGGAAATCATGCCTGGTGGGTACAGTGGCAGTGATGATGGCAGCTGTACTAAAAAGAGGGGGTTGATTTAGCTGCCGCTTGAGACTGCTATGTCGTCGGTCGCTGTCGTCTTAGTCTACCTCTTCTAGGTTGAAGAGGTTGAGGTGTCGCCCGCTGCGGTGGATTATAAGGAGCAGAGCAAAATTGTTGATAGTGTCGGAAAGGCCAACGGGTATATGGTTGCCTGCGGGTGGGTGTGTAATACCTACGTGGCATGCCGAAGGAGGGGTTTTGGGTCAGCGATTGAACCACAACTGCCTGGTCTTTCAAGTTGGTGACCGTCTCTTGGACTTTTTCGCCAAAGAGATTGTCCCCTTTGCATGGTATATTCCCTATCTGCTTGTGTAGCTCTTCCCGAATGGCACTGGATTGGAGCCAGGCCATTCTGCATGCGGCAATTGCCGAGGCTGATGTGTGAGCCGACTATTCAAACCCTTCGTACACCATGCAAAGGAGGTGTCTGATGCCCTCTTCCAGGTCCTGAATCGGTTGAGTTATTGAAGACGATGAGGAGTCTGGATTGGGCAGCGCGGTTTTCAGGGTTTGTAGAATTTCATATAAGTCCTTGACCAGATAGAACTGGTGTTGACTAATCCAGGAAGAAAGCATGGAGGACTGATATGCTCTTTTCCCAAAGTTATCTAGGAGTTGTTGCTCCTTCCCTGGAGGCGCCGATCCATGTAATTTAGACCATTTGGCTTTCTGCATCGCCGATTCTACAACTAGTGAAGAGTGTGGGAGTTGTGGCGTGGAGTAGAACTGAGATTTTTACATTCTAAATTTAAGATCCATTTTCCTGGACACCGGTGTGGTAGTGTAGGGAGACTCCCACATCTTTTCTAGGATGGAATCCAACACCTTGTGGGACGGAAGGGAGGAGGGTTCCGCTAGGATATCAAATATTTTAAGGATACCAAGTATTTCCGCCCGAGGATCCAGTAGCTTTTGAACCTCTAGGTTAAGAATAGCCCCCATCTTATCCAAGAATTTTGGATAAGAGAGATCTTCTGGGGGCAAGTAGGGTTCCGGTGTGTCCTCCGGCGGGTCGGAGGGATATCCAGTAGATGATGAGGAAGATGAAGAAGTTGAATCTGAATCTACCACTGTCGGGGACCTGTCCTTCCTCGGGGGTAGAGTCGCCAGCTGAGATGGACCTGGTGGGGAGAGATCCCTTGGATCCTGCGGGGAGGGTTCTCCCGGTCGTTCTGATAACAAGCGTGGTTGAGGCGAAGGTGATGTACTGCCCGTAGGAGACGGAGGGAGTTGAAACGTGGATTGTAATGTGTCAAATAATCCTGCTAGAGCAGATGAGAGCTGTGAAAACGCCTTTTGTGTCTTCGGAGACATCCTTGGTTTCCACGGCATCTCGCTAAGAAGTGGGGCAGTGTATTCCATATCTAACACTGATCTCCTTCTCTTCCAAACTGCTTCTCATAGATCTGTTCCCTCAGTCTCCTGGTTAGAACCAGGTGAATGAGGGGGAGATGTCTGACATGGGGAGGAGGAGGAAGACAATGTAATCCTTACATACTCCTCTTCCGAATGTGTTGTCGACCTAGCATACCCCTTACTCCTTGGGGATATGGATCGTTCGGAAACCCGAGGGCTAGGGAGATGTATGTCCCTATGGTGCGAGGCGTTGGCAGATCTCCCCTCGAGGGATGGGGACGACTGTGAATGGCTTTCCGTCACCCTTGCTTTTCTCTTCTCTTTCCATCTCCTATGTTCTGATTGGGCATCACTGGTATGAGGAGTCAACCCCTGCATCGACGGTATCTCGGCATGCGTCGAATATTTGGACCCAAACGTCGGTCCGGACGCAGCATGCGTCGGTTTTGACCTTCCCTGTGCCGGTTGTCCTGCCATGAATGATCTTGGTTGTCCATGCTTCGAGCTGTGTATTGAATGCGTCAACTTAGACGGTTCTTGCATTGTTCCCGACGCAGCCTGCGTCGTTTTTTGGCTTCATGGGTTCTCTTTGACACACCTTGCGTCACTATCAACGCTACGTGCGTTGAGATTGACGCTCCTTGCGTCATTACCGGCGCTCTTCCAGTCGATGCGTCGGCCCTCGACGCATGCGCTGTGGACTGCGCTGATCCCGTGCCGCTGAGGGGTTAGGACTCGGCGCCTTCAGCTTGTGCCTCGTTGGCATCAATGCTGACGATGCACCTGTGGAGCCTCTCAACACCGGCCGGTGCAAATCACCTCTGCCGTGCGTCTTGGCCTCTTTTTGCCGGTGCTGCCGCTTTGAGCAGTACCGTTCCTGGCTTCGACTCTGGGCGCGATGCCTCCAATGGATCCCCCAGTCCTGGAAGTGGAAGGGCCTACGGACACCACCCGTCTTACCGTCTGGGTCCTTGGCTGCTCCGGACCCGGCAATGAGTGAGCCTCGGATGGCAGGGCATACGTGCCCGATTGCTCCGCCTGGATGGCTTGGATTTTCTGGGCCCTCTGATGGCGGACCCGTGGCGACATCCTGCCGCAGTGCTTACAGGAGGCCTCCTGATGATCGGGTCTGAGGCACCGATAACAGCGATCATGTCCATCTGTGATGGACATGATCTTGCCGCAAGTGCAGGGTTTGAACCCTGAGGGCCTCGGTTCTGGCTAATTTGACATTTTTTCTTCTGTTTTTAAAACTTGGCTTAGGAGAAGCTCCCGTGTGCACTCCCACGCACAGAAAAACAGACTGAGGAGAGACTGTTTTTCTGCGCGGGAAGTGCGGCTGCACAGAGCAAAGCTCTGTATTCTACTAAGAAGCTCCGCCTCCTGGGCCCTGATGGACAGTTCCCATGACAGCATGGCTAATTCAGCCCTGTTATCAATGGGAAAAGAATGGTCATCAGAAAAAAGGAGGAGATATTGTCTCTGTATAAGTCACTGGTGAGACCTTACTTGGAATACTGTGTACAGTTCTGGAGACCACACCTTCAAAGGTCAGTGGTCTTTGTTCTAAAGCATATGGGAATAGACTGAAAAATATAAACATGTATACCTTGGAGGAAAGGCAAGACAGAGGAGATATAATAGAGACATTCAAATTTCTCAAGGGTTTCCATGCACAGGAGGGGAGCCTTTTTCCAATGGAAAGGAAGCTCTAGAACAAGGGGTCATGTGATGAGGTTGAAAGGAGGTAGATTCAGAAGTAATCTTCATGAAATATTTCTTTACAGAGAGGGTGGTGGATGTGAGGAACAGTCTCCCAGTGGAAGTGGTGGAGTCAAAAGCAGTATCTGAATTCAAGAGAGCATGGGATAATTTCAGGGGATCTCTAAGGAAGTGATGACAAATATAATGCTAAATTAGTTGGATGGATAGGCAGACTAGATGGGCCATATGGTCTTTTTCTGCTGTCATGTTTCTATGTTTCTATGTACGATGAACAAGACTCCCTGCTCTTAGATGCACATGACCCTACAACTAAGATTATTGTTATTGTACCTGTAAATTAAATTCTAAAATTGATTGTGATCTGCCTTGAGGCCTTTATTGGAAAAGGGAAGAATATCAAAGATTTGTAAATAAATAAATAATAGGAACTTGCCTCCACAGTATCCCCAGCCCCGCTCATCCCAGGGAAGCAGGGGACCTGACCAGCAAATTGAATTCAGGAGTCCTCTGCATGGCAGTGTACAGAACTGACAACGAGCTGGTCCCCTGGCATCAATTTTCCCCTACAATACCTCTCTTTCTTTCAGTCTCAGCTCCAGTCAGCCTCAGGAGCAGGAAGTAGATACTAAATCCATTTGTTAAGCCAAAGCAGGAAGCCCTAAACCAAAATGTTTGAGAGTTTCTTTACAGTTCTGCAAGTTGTGGATCATTGTTATTTTTATAAAATGCATTGCTTTCAATTGAATTGGGGCAATTAAAGTGTCTCTTTTCCAAGTGCAGAAGAATTGATTCTCACTGCACTCTACCTAAGTGCACTTATCCTCCATTATGAATCTTTCTCCGGAAGAATCAAGGGCATGCATTTTTTTTCCATTTTTTAAGAGCATAAGAATGTATTAATATAAGAGGTGCCAGGCTGGGTCAGACTGATGGTCCATCAAGTCTAGCATCTCTGACACTGGCCAGTCTGGATCACTTGGAAGCATCCAGAAAATCAGAACTGGAAAGACTGCCCCTATATGCTTCACTCCCAGAAGTGAGAGGTGGCGACAAAGTCTATCTGACTAATAATTATTTAGGTTTAGATTATTTATATACTGCTTATGCAAAATGCCCAAGTGGCTTGCATAAAGAACATTCATAATATTTTACAGATTAATAGGTACTCTAGGAGAACTGGAGATTTCACAGGGTAAGAGCTGCAGGGGATAATCTGAGGGGAACCTGACCATCACGGTAACAGTAGCCATGTGCCCAGATGAATAGTGAGGAGGCATGATGGATGGCTGCTAGATAAGGAATAGAGACTACATGGAAGTTAGCACCAACAGTCCAACGTTAAGTGGGATACAGCAGCAATCAAAAGGTTAAAACAATTGTGTTAGGAAACAAGGCCAAGGCATCAGAGGCATATGTTATAGTGAATGGGGCTTTCACAGATCCAGTAATTAGCTTTCGTTGTTTGAATATCTGATTTATCTGTTTTTTGGGTTGTTGTTTTTTTAATTTGGGAGAATTACATTAGTTGTATCCTAGCAACTATAATTCCACATTTCAGAATTTTTCAGTCTCAGGGCTGTGTATGTTTTGCAGTGAGTGAGACAGCCCCACTGCCCAGAGTTATAACCCAACAATTATTACTGCTCTTAGTCAAACGACAAGCCTGGGAGGTTACAGGATCACTGATGGAATTACTGAGGTTCTATTCAGGAGACCTGGTTTATTCAGAAACATATTGCCACTGTGTTCAAGTGTGTCTGTGTGTGGTAGAAATACAGCAGTTTGAAAAGCCCCAATCAAAAGGAGGTCCTGTATGATTTTCGTGAGACAGCTCAGCTATTCTTCCCCAGCATCCCACAAAGCATCACAGGAAGTGAGGTGCTCACGTCCCATAGCTTTCTGTGCCTTGTGGCATGAACATTGATTCCCCACTAGGAAACATCTAAATCGTGACTTACAAGATGCCAAGAAGAAAATGGCTGTCACTAATCCACAGTTTTCCTTCCTCAATGCCCTTCACTTTTGACCTGAGGCTTAATCATAAATACACCTCTCCCACATTCCCGAATGTGAATGTTATTCAATTTTTGGGGATTTTTTTGTCCAAGTCTCTTGACATAGTAAGGCCAGGATAATGTTGCCACTGTAACTGGATTTTCACCTATTCTTTGCCCAGTCACATGTGACTCCAAGTCATATGATAAAGCACACTAGTCCAAATTGGCTGCTTGGCTGTTTTCAAAACAGGCTTTCAGTTATGCTGACCTGTGTGCATGACAAATATTCACTATGGAATGGGAACTGGTATCTTCTCTTCCAAATATGACCATATCACTCTTCAAACATGGATAGGAAGTATGTCCCTTACAGTTTTGGCTTGATTTGTTTTTTTGTCTTTAATATTCAGTACCTGTAAACAAAAGAGAGAAAAAAAAACCCATTAAGGAGAATTCCCCACCTGCTAGCACTTGTTTTCTCAAATTTGTTTTACTACTGATGACAGAAACCTGATTCCATGCACCAGACTTTGAAGATAAAAGCATCATTTCCAAGATTACTGCCTCCTCCGGGTCTCTGGTATCTGCTGTGTTGAATGAACACTAGATTAAAAAGTTCCTTATTTATCTTTCCACCAATATAAAACAGGCAGAAATGGATTCTCCCTCCCACCAGGTACTCTGGGAAAACATATGGTTTCTCAGTTAATTGTGAACCGACATGATGTGTCCTACGAATGCCGGTATATAAAAATGTTAAATAAATAAATAAATAAATAAATATGGTCAGCTCAAACTGCATACAAGCAGGATGTGCTTAGCTTTTATCTGTAATAGCAGAGTAAGAGGAGGTTAGTCATCGGCCATATCTACCCTTCTTCAGGGTATTCCAAGATCTAGCCTTCTGGATCATATTGTGTCATATAGTTAAAATTAAATACAAAACAGTCATATTTTGGTAATCCACCATGAGTTGGACACCCTTGGAAGTGAAAAGTAGACTTATGGATTCAACCTATACTTCATAGTTCCCTAGATGATGAGTTAAAAGAAGAGGACCATCAAATTCAGCAGTCACCTCAATTGTAACTCTTTCTACACGATAATCTAGGGAAAGGCTAAAAAAAAACCCCACTGTGTATCTGTAGTCAATTTTGCAGCAATGAAAAAAAATCCCTGATGACCCCATTATCATGAACAGAGAAAATAAAAATACACCCTCATCTGTAGTATTTCAAAGATGGAAGAAGTCAATTGTCCCAATTCAGCATAAACATGTATACTGTATATAAAGAAAAAAAAAAACAATGGGCTGGAGGCACTAAGGAGTTTTGTTCTTTGGATGACTGAGAAAAACTAGATTTTTTAAAATATGTGCATATATATATATTCACTATGCATTCATGAAAACCCTGAGTGGGCCAATTGGACCTCATTGGCCATCATCTACCATGTTGCATATTCCTCCGACCCCAAGGTAATTAAAGATCCATACTGTGTTACAAGCCTTATTTCTCATTGGCATTGATTACTGCAATGTTGTTTAGCTGGGCCTTCCTTCATCATTTGCATGCTTTGCAGGTTATACAAAACTCTGCAGCTGGTATCTTGATTAGTACTTCTCAGTTTGATCATATTACACCTATTCTTGCTACACTTCATTGGTTACCAGTTGAGGCGAGGATTTCCTATAAAATCATAACTCTAATCCAAAAGGCAATGAACAACAAGGCCCTACAATATGCAAGTTCTCTTTTAAAAATCTATAGGCCACAAAGAAGTCTCCATTCATGTGGGCAATGTTTATTGGACATCCCGACAGTTTGCCAAGTTTGGCTTGCGGAGTCCCATAAAAAGTTGTTTGCTATAGTAGGGCCAGGTCTGTAGAATGGTTTGCCAGTTTTGTTAAGGAAAGTGTCTTGTTTTAAGACTTAAGAACTGAAGACCTTTCTTTGTATTTATTTTTTTAACTTTATTTTTATTTAGCATTTAAATTCATTTACATGAAATAATGCCAAGCAAAAATGAAGTATAACGAGAATAAATCTTGAAATACACTGCAGGAAATAACCATTATAATACATTACAAGTCCCCATAAAGAAGCAATCAAGAAAGGGGATAACAAAAGAAAATACAACAAAGGAAAAAACAATCATATTGTCAAATGCAACTCAAGCGTTAAACTAATTCCATACCCCATAGACCTTTCTTTTTAGGAGATCCTTTTGCCAGTACATGTCATAATGTCTGAGTAGGCAGTGTTTGTATTATTATTTGGTTTAAGCTGTGTTGATAACTGTCAAGATCCTCAATCTTGTGGAAAGTCTTTTTCAAATCCTACTAATAAATTCACTCAATCTTTTCAATTAATTCTCATGCACTCTTTAAAACAAGGGTAGGAACAACTTGATTTTGGCCAAAGTCCTATTTTATAATCGCAGTCCCATGCATTACCATAAATATAGATATAGTTTTCTTTAAGGGAGTCCTTCCTTCACCTCTCACACTTGAATTCAGAATTAACCCTGATTTTGAACTGGTTTCATCCAGTATCCCAAGTGGGAGGAACTGGAATTTATGCCTCTTGTCCTTATTTGATGTGAAGAACCCCAATTGCCACAAGTCAGAACATACTGCCACTTCTAAGTCAGGTGTTTGCAGATGAACCTGGGCACATATGGGATTTGCAGATTATATTGTCAAGACCCTGCTTGTGTTAAGGATGTGGAAAGGAACATTCAGTTTGAAGGATTTGAGACTCTTAGAATTAGACTATGCTGATAAGAAGGGTCCACCCATTCTGGCCATTTGTACCTTCTTGGTTAATCTTGTTGCGCCACTCGGCCCAGCTAGATGCGACAAGCTTGCTCACCTGCCGGCTGGCCATCTCCTTGGCCGCGCCACGGAGAGGAGGGGCACCTTCCGGCATTTTGCGGTGTTTCATGGCCTGTCCCGCGGACGGGAGGCCTGGTTGCGCCGCCACCGTCACTCTGAGCTCCACCCCCTGGACATCCCTATGTGCGCTATCGGCAAGGATTTAAAGAAGCCAGAGCGGGAAGCCCTGATCCCGCCCCGTGGATAATGTCAAGGCGGGATATTTAAGGCTTCTTCCGACCTTCACTCCCTGAGTTAGCTAGGAGCCGGTCTGCTGTTTCCTAGCTTCTCTGAATCTTCTTGTTTCACAGATTTTCTTTTCATTGGATCCTGCTCCTATTCCCTCCGGATAACCTACCCCTGGATACTGATCCTTCCTCCAGCTCATCGCTTCACCGAAGGATGATCAGCCTATCTTCTACCTCCAGCTGGTGACTTCCTCTTTTCCCAGTCCGGTCTAAGCTGCTCTGCTGCTTCCTAGCTGCTGCAGGAAGCTCTCGCTGCCCTTCGGGGTAATTCTACCTTAACTTGGGTACCCCTTCTCAGGGGCCCTTCTACTTTCTTTCAGGTGCCTATCCTGTGATACCAGGTACTCGCTCCTCGAGGGCCTGCTCTCCCTAATCTGGTGCCTGCCAGATTTCCAAAGATACAGCTTCTGTTTCAGTGAGTACTAACCTATCAGTCTATCTCACTCACAGCTGCAGCGCTCTACATCCGGGATTTGTTCCTATTCAATGCGCTGTCTTCACCAACTCAAGAGTGAGACGGGTCCTCTCTTTTGAGGATTCCTAGACTACTACTGCTGGAGCTACCTTTCACTGCTGTCCACTTCCCAGGCAGTGCCACCGTGCTGTACAATAAAGACATCTCCTCTATGTTTGCGTGTAGAGAGTCTAGCCTGGTACTGCGGTTCCTCACGAGGCTCCTCCCTGTGGGAGCGGCCATCACCGCAATATCTAAGAATCCACTCCAACACCTCATAACCACAACAAATCTGACTGCAAATATAATTTTTCTAGGAAAAATAGAGAAAATAAATGGGAGAAGTGTATGCTTCTAGAGTAACACATCCAGATATGTTTCATCATGTACTTGGCATTGCACTCCCAGAGCAACTCTCAGGAACCCTACCCATACATAGATGTGGCCCAGATTGATGGTGTACTGAAATACTGGTGATATACTTGTCTACAAAATTTCAGGCATATCTGTACGAGGGGACATCCTTGGATCTACAGTATGTATATGCTTGTATAGGCAGACATGGAACCACCATTCAATTATCATACTGCTAGAAGAACTTGAGGAATAGAAGGACAACATGTGGAGACAGGTGGTAAACTTACAAAATAACAGAATTATATTATGTAAGTCTATTAATTACAACACTGTAACATAGAGTAGATGAACTAAGCATTTCCCCATAGACATAAACTATATTTACCTACCATACACTGTACAATATTTCAAGAGTCCATAGGACAATAAAATCAAATCCTTACTGCTTGAATTGAAATAAATTACTTTTCAGCTGTTCTGTTTTTAATTCTTTAAGCTGCAGTGCCCCAGAAAGAATCTGAGAGCAGTATCAACACTAGCCTCACACACACACACACACACACACACACAGGATCCAATTGGTCAACAATGGGTATGAGCTCACAAATGACATCACACACACACACACATAGCATAAACCAATAAGACAGCTGCATTAAGGGTGATATCACTAGGGATATCCTTGCCAATGGTTACTCTCATCAGAACTGCAAAATAAAAGAAAAACGAACTAAAGAATTTCAAGAGCTGAGGGTGAGTCAGCAGGAAACAAAGCTCATTCCCCTTTCATTTCATCAATCCTTCTCTCGGGGTACTCCAAGCCATCATCCACTTTTCTGTTAAGGAAAATTGAAATAGAAATCAAAGATAAAAAAGCAACCCTTCCGTTTGTTAAAGTCCAACTGGGGCTGTCGCTCACAGCGCTTTAAATTGCAGTTCTGCCAGCACATGATTGCACCGGCAGAGAAAATCTTTTTCTCCAGTATGAAAACATATGTAATAAGGTGACTGGAAGGTACAGACAGTGCCAATGAAATCTGTGAGCTGCTGATTAAAGAGGAGTCCCTGTTCAGCCCAGCCCTGGGCAGCAAAGGCAGAAGCGACTGTGCAGGGATGGAGGAGTACCCAGGGCAATTAACTAGCCAGCAAGGAAAAGTGATTCTTGCAGGCACTGATAGGTAACAAATAAGGAGGTCAGTAACTTGTAAAATAACACAGAAATTGGTATAGACTTTGAACAATAATCAACTTTTTTCCTTATTCTGTTGAAGACATGCATACATATTATAATACTATAATAGCACAGGAGAATAAAGAAAGATTATAGATGCACATACACTTAATGGGGGAGGTAAGCAATAAGTACATTTAAACTGTTTTCATGCTGTGCTTAAATTCACCTTATTTATTTCCTCCTCTTTATAGATAAATATCTTAAGATTTCTGGCCTTCTGAATCTTATTGTTTCATCTAGCTATAGTGTCCCATTGTGTAATTCATTGTAATTTTCATTTGGTTTGTTAATCCACCATGAGCTGGGCACCCCTGCAGGTAAGAGGTAGACTTATGGGTACAACCTACATTTCATAAGGGTCATGAGTTCTTGTTCATTGTGGGAACAAGCGTTGATTCCCACAGGCCTGGAGACAAAGTAGTCTGATTCTAGCCTTGCTTAAAACAGTATATCTTTATTACAGCTTCACACATACACAGCAGTAGATTGTCTTCCCTTCAGAACAGTGAACTCTCTTACTTGCAGTTCAGTATTTCTTCCCTCGATACTCACAGTTCAGCTTCATCTCAGCTCAGTGTTAGGACAGTGGTACATTACAGGAGCTGCCTTCCTCCTGGAGACCTGGGTCTAGTCTAGTTATCTCCACCTGGACCCCAGCTCTTATTCCACAATCTCTGGTTACACCTTCTGAGTCTCACCTGCCCCATAGGATCCTGTCCTTAGAGCCTTCTCTCCTTAAGGAATTTAATGTGGACCAGGTGTCTAGCCTGGTCCTGCACAGGTAAATAGGGGTACAATAGGGGCATTGCCTCACATACCCCTCCCTTCCACTTGGACCTATTGGGTCAAGCATCCCTACATCCTCCTGGATCCCTTCCAGGAGAATCCAAGACATCCCATTCCTCTTCTGGTTTCTCACCAGCTGTGCTTGGGAATGAGGACCTAGTGATATCCTCATGCCCATCTCTTAGGGTTACCCTCAACAGAGTCATGATCATCACCCAGCGTGCCATTCGCACAGTGCACATCTCCAGATTTTAACTAAGTCCTTTGCTGGCTCTGGGTTCAAATTCCACCCCAATGGAGCTTTATGGACTGACTGGATAAACACTGTGGATCCATCAAGTCTAGAGGGCGTGAATAAAGTGGAGGCATTCAAACACTACACAGAGCGGCAGTAGCCACAGCGGCATTCAAACACTGCATGGAGCAGCAGTAGCCACAGAGGCATTCACGGAGCGGCAGTAGCCACAGAGGCATTCACGGAGCGGGATGCCAGTGGCCAGTAGTTGGTGTTCCACCTTCACGGAGCGGAAAGATGGAGGGCTGCTATTTCCAAAAAATAAATAAATAAATAAAACAAAACAAAAAAATAAAAACAGGGGTGGGTAAGAGTATGGGGCAAGGGGGTGGCCTGCTTGTTACAGCGGTTGCTACCCCTAATTGAGCTGGATGTCAATTGGATGCAGATACAGAGCTGCTCTCTAAATTGGGGGGGAGGGGAATTAGGGCTGGAGGGTACTGAAAGCCAATAGTAACAGGTGGGAGAGAGAAAAAGGGAAAAAAATGGATAAAGTGCGTAGATTGCTGGGCAGACTTGATGGGCCGTTTGGTCTTCTTCTGCCGTCATTTCTATGTTTCTTTGTTTCTATGACTGGGGAACCACCAGTGCTGGTTCCTCATAATCAGCAGTGCCTGCTTCCTGGCATCTGGTATCTCTAATGTAGAGCCCCTCCTTGGCTCCTCTGTATCCTCAGTTGATGGAGTCTCCACAGCGCCATCCTCTGGGCTCTCTGTGGACTCTTCCTCCAGGTTCTCTAAGCGCTTCCCTCTGGGATTTCTGCAGATTCCTCCTTTGTACACTCTACAACTCCTCCCCATGAGCTCTCCGCAGTTTCCACTTCAGTATACTCTGACCACTCACTCATGCTAGTCGCTGGCTCCTCGTCAGCCTCATTCACTGGGGTCTCTACATTGCCACCCTCTGGGCTCTCCATAAGAACATAAGAACATGCCATACTGGGTCAGACCAAGGGTCCATCAAGCCCAGCATCCTGTTTCCAACAGTGGCCAATCCAGGCCATAAGAACCTGGCAAGTACCCAAAAACTAAGTCTATTTCATGTTACCGTTGCTAGTAATAGCAGTGGCTATTTTCTAAGTCAACTTATCCAATCCTTTTTTAAACACAGCTATACTAACTGAACTAACCACATCCTCTGGCAACAAATTCCAGAGTTTAATTGTGCGTTGAGTGAAGAAGAACTTTCTCCATGGCATCTTTCGCTTGTCTTTCTGTGCCTTTTCTCGCTGGGCTTCTCACTGGAGTTATCTCTGGACTCCCGGTAATGCTTGGAAACCATACAGGGTCTTCTTGGGACCTCCTGTAGCGCTGACTTCCAACTTCTCAATACTGCCTCCTCCTGGCAGTCTGTGTTGCCCTCTCCAGGACTCTCTGTGACCCCCCATTCAGGGTTCTTTACTGCCCCCTTTTCAGGGCTTCTCAGGGAGTAGTCTCTGGACTCCCAATAGAGTTTGTGTACCCTATGAGGTCTTCCTCAGGACCACCTGTAGCGCCATCCTCTGGCTAATCAGTGTTGCAGTCCACTGGCCACTCTGTAGTGTTCCCTCTTGGGCACTCTGTGCTGCCACTTTTTGACAAGGCCACAAGGCTCCACTCCAAATAGAAATTAACCATGGCTCTGTGTGCTTCCTGGTTACATTTTTGCTCAGCCCAGGCCTGCTGACTCCTTGCAAGGCTCTCTTGTAACTTTCTTTCTCCCTCCTGGAGATTCTGGATCAGTGCTTGCCAGTTCCTTCAGTCATGCTTTCAGCTTGCTGCATGCTGGTTTTGCAATACCCTGGCTGCTTCACTACAAATTTTCTTGTGGCTGCACATCTTCCCTGCAGCGTGGCTTGCTTGCTGGAAGAGGGCCCTGCCCTGTTTCCATTCACCGCACTCACAGCCCACTCTGGCAGCTTTTCCAGGACCATACCCTGAATATCACAGCCCTGCTACTCCAGTATTCCTGTCTCTTTTCTTTTTTCAAGGCAAAAAAAAGTTTAATAAAAAGCCTGCATAGCCAGCAATAACTAAATCACTTTTAATTCCCTATATAACTCCAGCTGGGCTTCTCCCATTAGCCAGTACAAACCCACCACTTCCTGGCTGTCCCTGCAACCAGGCCCACTCACAGTTTCTTCTCTACCTGAAACATTTGAACTTGGGGGGGAGGGGTTCTTCAGTGCAGATGCTGAGCCACACCCTTTCACAAGCTACCGTGCTCTGTGCACCCCTGTACTCTGTACTTTGTTTTAGAGCCACAGGGCCCCTGGATTCAGTACTGGTCCTCTTCACAACCACAGGTCCTCTTCACAACTCTCTGTACTCCCAATGGACACTTTCTTGGAGGCTGGGTGTTTTTTTCTTTTTAGAAAATTTCCATGCATGACACCAGATGTGGGAAAGAGCTGTGATTCCTACAGGCCTGATTCCTACAGTCTGATTCCAGCCTTGCTTAAAACAGTATATCTTTATTACAGCTTCACAAATGCACAACAGTAGACTGCATTCCCTTCAGAACAGTGTACTCTCTTGCATACAGTTCAGTACTGCTTTCCTCAGTACTCATAGTTCAGTTTTATGTCAGCTCAGTGTTTGGACAGTGTTACATTACAGGAGCTGCCTTCCTCCTGGAGACCTGGGCCTGGTCAGGCAATCCCCACTTGGACCCCACCTCTTATTTCCTAGCCTCTGGTTATGCCCTCTGAGCCCCACCTGCCCTGCAATTTCCTGCCCATAGATCATAATCTTCTTAAGGAATTTAAGGTAGACCAGGCAAATAGGGGAACACTAGGGTCAGTACCTCACATTTGTTGTATCACAAGTTCAGTCATGGGATTTACTATGAACTTAGTTGTAGTTAGCAGACTTTGACCAAGAAAAGTCTCATTGCATAGCTACCTAAATGGTGAGATTAAAAGAAGATATCCATCAATTCTAGCTGCCACCTTTAAATATCTAGCAACTCTTTTTACATGGCAGAGGAAATTTTAAAAACATTTAACAATATCTCCCAGTGGTGCAGACATGATCACATGATCAAATAAACTAAAGCACTGATCATCAATGATATCATAAACTCTCTTTTTCTCAATTTGATGAGTAGTATCAGAAATAAAGCCTATACATGTGTCTCTGCTTGTTCAATAATGGAAGACATTGGCCTTCCAGAAGCAATGTTGACTTCAACCTACGGTTTCTAGTCTCTGTTCCCTCCCTTGCAGTTAATATTTTCCCATCCTGATGTCACTGGCAGCTCATATTTCTCAAAGGTTCTAAGATGAGATAACACCATTGTACAAGAGGTGCCCAACCCAGTCCTTGAGCCCTACCCAGCCTGTCTGATTTAAAAAAATATTCACAATAAATATGTATTAGATGTAATTATATGCACCGGGTCCCCAATATCCTGCAAACCAGAGTATCTAGCTAGGCCTCAAGGATGGGGAACTACTGTCGGTCCTGGTTTTACCACTTTGCATCTTTTTATGGACTTGTGGATCTGCTGGTTAAGAATAATTAGAACTACAAGTTCCTGCATGCAATGGAGCAAAAACCAGGATCAGCCTCTGCCTTATGAGTCAACAGGTCATTCTAATATATCCATATACCATGTCAAATGCTGAGATCTATTATTTTTAATAGTATAAATATTTAGGGCATTTCTGTACAAAGTGGCAGTGCAACAGCATATTCATGCAAATATATCTGTTATCCCATTGTAAGGTGATTAACAAACACCATCCACAAAATTATTCTCGAGTACCCAGAATTGCAAGAGAAGGTTGGGAGTGGTTTTAAAACTTATCAATGCATTTGTTTTATATACGCTACCACCCAGCAGGATGATGTCTGGATAAAGACATCTCAAGAGAACACATTTGAGAATTTGGAAGCATATAATGTGCAGAAGAATAGTTTGTATTTGAGTCCGAAAGGGGACAAATCAAGCTATTGTGAAGTCAAGAGCTAGGAGCTGAGGCCTGGAAAACAGAAGCAGCACAACTGATGCTTGCTAACAGAGGCTCTTCTCTAGCCCAAGAGGTAGATAGATTTTGTATCTTTTGACATCATCATTCAGGTTAAGATAATGTTTGTCCCTTGTGTTGGATAACCAGAGAAGCCAGGATTGAAATCCCACTGGTATTCCTTGTGATCTTGGACAAGTCACTTCACCCTCCATTGCCTCAGGTACAACTTAGGGTAAGAAAATAACACTACCTGTGGCCGGGGAGCAGCTGAATGAGGTGAGGGGATGACCCTGTGAAAGAAGAATCCCTTACTTCCCTCTTCCCTCACCTGAGGTTGTTTCTAAATTTAGTGCCTGTGAGTGCTAAAACCTTAAATCTGACCCTGTTCAGACTGCAAATCTGTGGGCCTCTCCCTTTCCCAGTTCAGTCCCTGCCATATCTGTGACTCGTCTAGGGCTCAGAGGTAGCCGCCTTTGATCAGCTGAATAACCTCGCAAGGTGCTTGATAATACAGTACAAGCATACAGAGATGGATATTGGGGTTTGGTGGAGCTTTACAGGAGACAGAGCCCTATAAAGAAGGCCCAGTGTATGTTTTAAAAGCGATGTGCCCCCAGTGTTGGCCCATGGAGGGGGAGGAAAGGGAGATGATTTCCACAGATGGGTCTAGAGAAATCAGGGGATGGAAAATCAATTCTGGCAGCCAGGATAGAAGCTCGGTCTGCAGGAAACGTACAGCAGAGGCGTTTGTAGGAGGGGACCCTTCCGTGCCTTTCAATCGATCATAGCAGCAACAAAATCTGAACCGTACATTGGAAAGCTGTGTTGCAGGAGCTCCTGGAGGACAGGAGCCTGGTATCTTTAAATCACGTGTAACAACCTCTGTTTTGCCTTTTCTCCAGCAGTGTGCTTGTAGATATATTGTCTGTGCTGGTACAGCTCCATCCCCAGTGGGTGCGAATGACTAATGTATTCATTACTATCCAATTCAGGCTCAAACAGCAGAGGAAGCAGGAGGGAGAGGTCAGGGGGAAATTATTTCTCCTGCCGCCGCTAACCTCCAGCATTTTGTAACATGTGCAGGTGTGGTGTTCCGGAATGGGCAATATCTTTAAAAATATATATATATATGCCATCATGTCCCGTGCATAAGTTTGCTGGGGCCTAAAGAAATATAGATTTGCCAAGAATAGATAAGTCTGGATCGTATTTGTAACCTGCTGATTATGATGCACTTGCATTGACCAGAGCTATAAACCCCAGCGGTGACAAAGACAAGCCTGCAGCAGCTATGGGTCCAATAAGAAGGAGCAGAGCCGCGGAGCAGGGCCCAGAGCTACTTAATACCAAAAGCCCGTTCATTGTCCTACATGGAGAATTTAATGTGCAAAGGAATTTGTGCAGCCATCCCTGAAAACAGCTTCTTTCAGTCCATCTGTCCAGAGATAATTGAGAAGGAGCTTGCACTTAAGTAAAGGAGTTTAATATATCCTAACGATATTAAGTCAGAGGAACCAAAAATGTTTTAAAAAATAATAATAAAAAATAATGTGCCGGCCAGTCAACGGATGCTCAGTTTTACCGGCGTCCATTTCCCTAACCCATGGCTGTCAGCTGGAAGCTTCGGTTTCCCGAACCCGCTGACAGCCACCTCTCCTGGGTTTCTGCTGATAAGGAGGTGCCAGGGACGCGCTATTGTCCCTAGCGCCTCCTTTTTAGCACAACCCCCGATTTAAATACAGGATTGAGCTCCCAGGAGAGGTGGCTGGGTGCGCGTTGGGAGTTTCCCCGCACACTTATGGTATCGGCCTGTGTCTGTGCGGAAACCCATCAGGGGAGCTCCACTTTGTGCAAACATACACACGTGCTCACAAACACATAGACACATGCTTTCTCTCACACACACTCCCTCTCGCTTGCACACACATGCTCTCACTCACATACTCCCTCTCACATACACACATGCTCAGTCACACACACATAGACACATGCTTTCTCTCACACTCACTCCCTCTCGCTTGCACACACATGTTCTTAATCACATACTCCCTCTCACACACACACACATGCTCACACACATAGGCAAATGCTTTCTCTCACACACACTCCTTCTCGCTTGCCCACATGCTCTCACTCACATACTAACTCTCACATACACACATGCTCTCACTCACATACTCTCTCTTGCACACATGCACACTCACACACACACACACATGCTCATGTTCTCTCTCTCGTACTGTGGGCCTCTCTCCTCATTTCTTCAGCCTTCAGTGGGATGGGCTTCACTGGTGGCCCTGCCAGGCCTCTGTTTCACCTTTCTTTGGCTACCGGTGGGATGTGCTCTGCCAGCGGCCCTACTAGGCCTCTTTTCTCAAATCTCTGGAATGATAGGCTCCACCAATAGCTGTACCAGCGATCCCACTGGACTTCTATTTCTCCTTTCTTTGGCTGATGGTGGAATGGGCTTTTCCAGTGATCCTGCTGGCCCCGTTCTCTCTTTTTTCCTTTGACTGCCGGTAAGATGGGCTCTGCCAGCATCCCTGCCAGGCCTCTCTCCTCATTTCTTTGGCTACCAGCGTGTTGCGGATCTTGCTAGGGAGTTATCAATCTGCTGAGGAACTGCTCCTGTGGAAGGAGGAGTTAGCATTCCTGTTATGTGCAAGCTCCTCTGGAGGGAGGAGCTAGCTATCTGTGATGGTCAATTCCTATGAAGGGGAGGAGTTAGCAATCTTGTTAGGAAAGCTCCGTGATAGAGCTAGGAGTAGCAATCTGTTGTGTACTAGCTCCAGAAGGAGGTGGAGTTAGCAAGCTGTTATGAATCCGTTGCTGAAGACTCCTGGTAGGAAATGAGTAGCCATCTGTACCAGCGGAGTGCTTGGAGAGGCCACTCAGCTGTAGAGGAATGTAGATAGGTGAATCCTTGGGCTGATGGCAGATGACAGCGACCCCAGGAGGATATCCTGAGAGGGACCACCGGCTAGGCTTGAGTATGGAGACAGACACAGAATTCTTTTATTAGACAGGTTAGTAGAACCACCAGAGGTGGCAGTAGTGAGCTGCTACGCCCGGCAGGGCTGAAGTTCCTCAGGTACTGGAACCACATCCCAGGGTAGCTGAGCTGTAGAGAAACTATAGATAATGAGTAGACAGGTATACTGTGTTCATAGCCAGAACTGGATGACAGATCTCACAAAAGGTCTTTAGAAAGCTCAGTAGCTGGAAAGGGTTAGGCCCTCGAGGAGCGAGTACCTGGTTCCAGGGAAAGCTCTGAGAGCACGATGGTAACTCACAAATGTCTGTATCTGCGATAGCTTCCAGGCAGTAGAGAATTTTTAGAGTGTTCAGGAACATGGGCCCTCGAGGAGCGAGTACCGGTTCCTATCGGCAATCTAAAATAGAGAAAAGAGAGCAAGGCCCCCAAGGAGCGGGCACCCCTGGTAAATCCGAGGAAGCAGAGTAGCATAGGTAGCGAAACCCTTTGCTAACTCAATCCATTAACAATTTCTGAGACCTTTTATAATGGAAGCAGATGACGTCAGTTCAGGGGAACGCCCCCGAGGTTCGCGCCCTTGCTGGTACATCATTCGGAGCGCAGGCGCACCCTACATCATCAGGAACATGGCAGATCCACAGCGTCGTGCCGCTCCGGGGACGCCGGAGGAAGACGGCAAGAAGACGCTGCGGCAGCAAACCGTCCATCAGGCCCAGAGGGAGTTGCCACAGTGGTAAGGAGGGCTGAGTGAGGGCATCGAGCAGCGACGGACGCAACACAGTGGATGGGTTTCACCGCCAGCCCTGCTCTCTCTCCTCTTTTCTTCTGCTGCTCGGCAGGATGGGCTATGCTGGCGGGCAGGAGCTTGCACGAGCAATTTTGCTGCCCCACAAGGGTGCGGCAGCATTGTTCACCTAATGGCAGCGCTGGCCCTCTCAGAAACGAAATAAAAATCTGAACTAAAGATGTTTCTCTTTGTTTAAAGGGGGTGTTTCATACCTGCAGGCCCTTGGCACTCACTGAATGCTCACTCACAGGGAAGATACCTTTTATTTTACAGTGCTTACATGTTAGTGCTCCAAACCCTCAGGGTGTGATCTGAAATGCTTCTAATTACCACAGCAACAGATAAAGATAATAATTTGCTAATACCACTGCATGAACTAAACAGAAGAACCAATACGTTACAAACACAACAAATTTTGTGTTTCTGGAAAAAAAAAAATAAGGCTCAGACGAGACAAAAATAATCCTACTTTAAAAATGATTTGCATTGGAAAGCTGGCCAAAAAATCTAGAAATGTGCCAGAAATCCTTCACTTTCAGTTTTAAAACAGCACAAGTGGTACCCAAGACATAACTCTCACTGTATGTTGTTCTTATGTTGCTGTTTTAGGTTAGTTGTGGACGTAAAGTTGTAACCCACTTAGCAATATAGATACGCGGGCTATAAGTATTTTAAATAAAATAAATAAACTAGGGCAAAAAGATTGTTACCTAGTTGGCTTCACAGTCCTGGTTTTTATCTGTGTTGAATCTATGGCTCTGTAGATTTAGTGGCCTAGTGACTGGAGCAGGGCTTCCCAGACCTGTTCACACATTGTGGATATCCCGAAAACCCAGGACAGGTTTGAGAAGCCTTGGATTAGGGAAATGGCCTTTGAATCAGAGAAACCAGGGTTCAAATCTTGCTTTTCCCAATGACATGCTCGTACTCATGGGAAAATCATTTTATTTCCTATTGTAAGCTCTTTGGGAGCAGGGTAAAATATTGGAAACCTCTTTGAACTAAAATTGGAAAGAGCCTTTAGAAACACAAAAATTATTATTGTTAAATTGTATTTATTAAAACTTGTCTCGCTTCCTCAAGCAGTACAGTGCTTGAGGTGAGTTGCAATGTCTAAAAATGAAAGCGTTGTGGGTATAGACCCTTAGGCCAAGGTGGAGTTGGCACAACCTGCAAGGAGGAGCCCTGTAGGTCCCCACCATTGGCAGGCAGGGCTGGCAGAAGAAGAGGCCCAACTGGAGCTTCACCAATACCAGCCCTCATTCCCTTTAGGTTGAGTCCTCGGGGGCCGGGGGCCGGCTGGACAGGTGCGGGCCTCTGCAGAGTTGAAGATCCATCGAGATGAAGATGTCCCAGGCCAGCACTAAGAAGAGAAGCGAAGTTTGAGTCTAGCAGCAATCAGGGCTGGCGGCAAGCGATCAATGTCAGGTTCAGGCTGTGGTCCAAGAGGCGGGCAGACTGCACTCGGAGTCGAGGTTCGGGCAGTGGTCGGTGATAGGTGGAGGTCAAGCAGTGTCAATGTCCAATCCATAGTCAAAGCCTGAAGTCCACCCACAGAGACGAAGAATGAAGGGAAGGATAAGAACATAAGAACATAAGAAAATGCCATACTGGGTCAGACCAAGGGTCCATCAAGCCCAGCATCCTGTTTCCAACAGTAGCCAATCCAGGCCATAAGAACCTGGCAAGTACCCAAAAACTAAGTCTATTCCATGTAACCATTGCTAAGTCTATTCCATGTAACCATTGCTAAGGATGGAGGTTGAGGAACCACATAGGAGGACGAAGACACTGAAGACTAACGAGGAGAAGACTGGCCATGAGGAAGATGAGAACTCGGGAACACGGACCAGATTGCCAACACAGGAACCAAGAACTGATACAGGAACTCAGGAACACAAGCAGGAACCAAGGAACGCTGAAACACTGAGGCGATGCCTACTTCCGGAGAAGACGACCTATTACTGAGGCAAGGAGCAAGTGCAGCACTGGCCTTTAAGTAGACCCCCAGGTAGAGATGTCACCAATCGACGCCGCTTGTCTGTTCCCACCACTGGCCCTTTAAGAAGGGCAAGGTCGGGCACGCGCGCACCTAGGGAGGGCCCAGGACAGTTGCGGCATCGGAGGCTGGCTGAGCGTGGCGGCTTGCCGCAAGCAAGGAGGAGGCAGTATCGGCATCCAGCAAAACGGCAGAAGCAGGGGGATTGCGGCGATCTACCGCATCTCTCTTTGGGGGTCTCCCCCAGCATCTGGCAGCGTCGGCATAGGCTCGGGGCCGGACCGCCGAACGCAACAGAAAGAACAATATTTAGAAACACAGATAGCTCCTAAACGCAGCCCTACAAGCCCATAGAAGCCATGTGATAAAACCAAGACTGGTTCAGCCCTTTCATGATGTCCTGCAGCTCTCTGGTCACCTGATGCTGCCAGCTCTACAGATAGCGCACTCCTACATTTGCCCTGGCCCTAGGAGAGCACTGCTTGCTTCGCTCCTGGCAGGCAGCTCTTTGTGGTCTCAGCTGTGGAAGACAGCCAGCTGCCACCTCCAGGCAGTGCAGAGAGCTTAGCGGGGTCCTCTCTCCTCCTCTGTGCCTGGAGGCAATGTTTCAGGCAGTCTGCTGAGCTGAGCCTCCTCCACAGGCATCCAAATAAAGGATGGGAGGAAACCAAGAGACACTTTTCTCAGCACAGAGTAAGGACTTTAAAATCTGACATGCACAAAAAGATGGAATCAGAGAGAAATTTAGGTCTGTATAATATGTTGTAGACATCTAATCAGATTACAATAAAATTTCCATCATCTTTACAAAAAAAAACCAAAACCCCAATGTATATAAATAACACAAATAAATAAAAGAAAAACCTTTCCAAAAAGACTGCAGAAGAACAATAGATCTATCCACCCTCCACATAGAAATCTAATGTAAACATGCTCTATCCTACTGCATCCTGGCCAGTTTACTACTGAGAATACCTGAATGAACAAATCTGCCTTCAGAGTTTCCGAAAGCACAGGAAATTCAACTCCTTGGTAGTTCCTGAAGCACCGAGTTCCAAAGAATCAGACCAAAATAGCCCAATGCCGACCTTCTCCAAAAGAGAAGGAATAACCAGAACTCCTGACCAGCAGATGAAGACTGCAGGGCCTGCTTAGGTTATCCCTTTCCCCTTCCTGCTTAGGGACAGCTCACCCTGAGGCAGCACGCTCAGCTCAGTGCACCCCCATAAGGGGTTCAGCGCGTCCAAAGCAAGTGTCCAACCCTCCCCCACCCCCCTGAAACTAATAGCACTCACTCATCACATGCAAATGCATGTTGATGAGGCTATTAACTATTCGCCCCAAATAAAAAAAAAAAAAAAGTGTGCCCGAACCGCACATTTGTACACTCAGAAATTAATGCCTGCCCAGAGCAGACGTTAATTTCTGAGAGGCCCAAAAATGTGTACAGAAAAGTAGAAAATACTGCTTTTCTGTACATCCTCCAACTTAATATCGTGGCGATATTAAGTCGGAGGAACCAAAAGGTTTAAAAAAAAAAAAGTGCCGGCAGTCAGGTTAGGAAAAGGGAGGCTGTGCACAGGTCAGGAAAACGGATGCTGGTAAAATCGCGTGCCCGTTTTCTTAACCCGCTGACAGCCACCTCTCCCGGGTGCCCGATGCCAAGGAGGTGCCAGGGGCGTGCAATTGTCCCTAGCGCCTCTTTTGAGCACGACCCCTCGTTTAAATATTGCATCGCGCGCCCAGGAGAGGTGGCCGGGTGCACGTTAGGAAGGCGGGCACTGAACACTGAGCACCTGTTTTCCGCGCGACTTTACTGTATCGGCCTGCCTACTCGGTATTGGCTCTACCCCTCTTCTTTCCTACCAGGTAATCTTCTCTGCTTGTTCCAGGCTTCCTTGAATTCCGCTATCGTTTTTGCCTGCTTTTTCTTTATTCACACTGAATCTCGAGCAGTTTTTTCAAATGTTTACATTCCCAGTGTGAACTTTGCCTTCCCCGTATTCATCCCCAGGGCCAGAATACCATGATTACCATTCATGTATTACGTTCCATGAGAAGTCAGTGCAGCAGGAGAATAGATGAGCAACACAAGTTGTCCAGGTTCCCTGGGGGGAGAGTAAGATTCCTTCCCCCGAGAGCTTACACTGTGCATGAGTGGAAAGAGGAACACAAGACACACAGCTGGAATGGTGCAGATCAACACTAGATCGTAGAGTTAGGTTACTGGAGCTTGTAGGCCCAACACAGGCTAATGATATAACAGAATTATAACGATATTAATTTGGGGCCCTCATTAAATCATTCTGAAATTTGCTCAGTAGATAAGTGGCTAGGTGTCATTTAACTTGTCTTGGTGGCATAGTTTGTGTCAACACTAACACAGTATGGGGTGGGTCAGGTCAGACGCCCTCTGCAGTAGTGGAGGAGAAGTTGCAGCACTCTGTGGAGACTTGCCCTGCAGCTCCCAGAGCATCCTCTCTCTCTCTCTCTGCATTTCATACCGGTTAGTGGCAGGCACTTCATTTCATTCTCTTGTTTTCCTAGTGATGGATGTGACTCTGTTGGCCCTTCTTCCTGCCCTGTTCTTCCAAGTCTGAAGAATCACTGGCGTGAGATAATTACGACAAGCTGTAAGTGTAGCAGCAGAAAGCAGAAGCTTTGCAGCACCCTCTAAACTCTCACTCTGTCTTCCCACCTTGCAGCCCAGGTGACCCTCTTTTCAGCTTTAAACCAAAGCTGCAGAAACAGGCTTCTGCCCAGGCTGCATCTTTCTGATCCTGAACAGCAGGAAAATAGCAAAATGTGCGACTTTTAGTTTATTGTATTGTTTTGCTTGGAAGACTAGCAGCCTCCCTGGACATCTGATCCAGGTTCTCTTTCTCCTGTCTCACAGCATTCTGGGGTTTAATGTTTCAGATTCCTGGTCCTAATAGTTTTGTTTTTTGTTCTTTCCCAATAACATATCCAGATGGCTCCATATCACCTAGGATAGGTGGAGCCCCTTGCATTCATTGAGATGTAGTTCCTTCTTTATCATGGAAGTCAGAAATACAACTCCATACACCCAGTGAGGGAATACCAGCACTGGCTGAGGTGTTATGGCATCATCAGGTGATCCGTAGCCATCTAAACCAGCGTCCACTCTTCCAAGCTTCTGGGTGAGTGTACTAATTTAAGCTGTTACAGGAAGGAAAGCTGATCTTATGCACAGCTGAGAACACGCTGACATGTGTGACTGTCAAAAAAACAGATTTACTTTATAGCTGTACTTAAGATAAACTAGTGTGGCTGTGGAAGGATAAGCTTAAAAAAAAAAAAAGAGTTGTAAACTCGAATTCCAATTTCAGGCAGATTCATATTTCATTTGTGAAAATCTATGTAGACATTTCTGTGAATTCCCCACAGGCAAACACTGTTGAAATAGATTTGTCAAGTGCATTGAATAGGATCTGGGAAAAGATTCAAAGGTGAAGAAAATCCACAAATTTCTGCAGCCATCGGAAGAAGCAAGTCCACATCATGGGGGAAGCCATTAGATGAGGTTTTTTTTAGGGCTGAATGGTGCCCTTATTCCATTTTCGTGGAACCAGTTGTCCAAACTTCAAGGAATTCGGTTGAAAAAAAAATTGTTTCCCATGTTTTGTGCCAGAAAAGGTTTCTGATGATGAACAGCATTACCATACCCCTCCCCTAAAAAAAAAAAAAAGAAACGTTTTTCTTAGCTCTTGACAGGAAGGGCTAAATTACAGGAGCTTGCTTAATGCATTTTGTACCTCGTTTACATTGCAGATCAAAACATAAAGACACAACCCAAATTCTCCCCCAGTTGCTCTAACCATTCGCTTTTCTCTACTCAGATGGGTGTGTTGGACATGCCTGGCTGAGCATGTGTGCACAGTGTGTGCATTATGCCACACTGCAGCTGCACAGACACTGCTCACTTAATCCTCTCATTTCCAGCCTGCCTAGCAGAATATGCCTGCCCACTCGCACGAACAAGGAGCAGACTCCGACCTGCAGTATCATGTGGCTCATTTATTACTGCTTTGAAGTATTATAACATTGAAGCATCAGCATGCGTAAGTGCACATGTGCCCCATGCTGCCAGATTTTATTTAATTACTGCTGTTCAATACATAAACATCTGCTGCCTTCTGATTGAGTCACACGTCTTCTCTCTGGGACCCTTGTTCTCTTCGGGTTACATTGGTGTTTTTTGTAAGAGTGGTCTATCCTGGAGGCTGGCAGAAGGGCCTATAAAAAACCCCAAAAAGTCATTCCAGATACAAGTTTGCCTCCTATAGTGCTCTCACTTGCCTTAGAACAAATCTTGGTTCCATTACAAACTTAAGTCCAGTGTAAATCTTGCCCATTCGTACTGGAAGAGTTGGATTCTGCTAACAAACCCGCTTTCTAACAATTTTGAGGGAACTGGAGCAGAGAGAGGCTGCTGAGGAGCTGGCGGGGGTGAAAGAAGCAGATTAAAGCAGTAATCCACGTGGTCGAGATGACATTTCAGCCAACATGGGCGCTACATTGAATCCTAAATCAGGAAGTACAGGTCAGATGGAGGCAGCCCAATTGCACAGAGAACTATCGGTCCTTACAATTTTTCCAAATGTTAGACGAAAAAACACCAAGAACAACTTTCTTATGGAAATAAGTTAAGACTTTTGTATAATAGTACTGTGGACTACCAGTCTCTTCTATGAACTTGGATTTTTACTCATCTTTCCAAATCCAAGTTCAAATTTCCCTGTTCCTAGAGAGCTGACCATCTAAGGGCCTCATTTACGAACCCCTTTTCCCCTAGACACAGAATGGGAGAAAAGCCTCAGTAAATCAGGCCCTACTTTTGTCCCTGAGGGAGTGAAGGGTGAAGTGACTTGCCCGAGCTCACAAGGAGCAGCCGTGGGATGTGAATGCTGGGCTCCCTTGCTGGTAGCCCGCTGCTCTAATCACTAGGCTACATCTCCACTCCAATTTAATAAGAAGAATGAGGCAAACGCCTCCTTTCTCTTGGCACAGCCTCTCCACCCCCGATTTGTTTTAAAGGGAGGAGAAACAGTGAGGAGAAGGGCACCACAGTGCCTTGCATCCCTGGCGTAAAGGCGTCCTTAATAAGGAGAAGCCGAAATGAACCACTGGCAAAGCTCTGTCCCCGGTACTCATGGGCTGAATAACAGAGCTTCAGGTCCCTGGGGTGGTGGGGCGGCAAGTAAAGAGAGAACACGTCAGGCAATTAGTATGTTGCAAATAAACGACAGCTCCATGTCTGTATCAATGCGCTTTTAGCACTGACAGATTTATTGCTGCCACCAAAGAGAATAAATAAGTATAAATGGATATGTCACCCATGTGATAAATTAATGCTAGTCATCTCTGACTAAATGCATATGTTCAACCTGCCTTCGTTGAATGTCTCCATTCAAATTAACGTAATCACCATGAAAACTCATGTAATTGTCAAACCCATTTACTCTTCTTCATCTTTCTTGTATCAGAAGGATCGTGACTAAGAGACTGAAGAGAGACTCCCAAGCTCTTGCAAGGAAACGAAAACAGTCACTCCCTTCTCCATCATAAGAACATAAGATATGCCATACTGGGTCAGACTGTCAAGCCCAGTATCCTGTTTCCAACAGTGACCAATCCAAGTCACAAGTCACATTAACTAGATCCCTCGCTACTAATGCTGGCAACAAGCAGTGGCTATTCCCTATTGATTAATAGCAGTTTAGGGACTTCTCCTCCAAGAACTTATCCAAACCTTTTTTAAACCCAGCTACAATAGCTGCCTTAACCACATACTCTGGCAATGAATTCCAGAGCATAATTGTGCACTGAATGAAAGAATTTTCTCTGATTTGTTTTAAATGTGCTACTTGCTAACTTCACGGAGTGCACCCTAGTCCTTGTAGTAAACAATTTCACATTTACTCATTCAAGTCCTTTCATAATTTTGTAGACATATCCCCCCTCCAAGATGAACAGTCATAACCTTTCTTCATAGGTGAGCCTTTCCATGACCTTTATCATTTTGGTCATCCTTCTCTGTACGTTCTCCAGTGCAGCTATATCTTTTTTGAGATGTGGTGACCAGAATTGCACACAGTATTCAAGGTATAGTCTACCCATTGAGCGATACAGAGGCATTATGATATCCTCCATTTTATTTGCCATTCCCTTCCTAATAATTCCTACATTCTGTTTGCTTTTTTGACCTCCACAGCATACTGAGCTGATGATTTCAATGTAATATCAACTTTGACACCAAAATCTTTTTCCTGGGTGGTAGCTCCTAAAATGGAACCTTACATCAATTAACTACAGCATGGGTTATTTTTCCCTATATGCATTACCTTGCACTTGTTCACATTATATTTCATCTGCCATATGGATGCCCAATTTTCCAGTCTCGGTCCTCCTGCAATTTATCACAATCTGCTTGTGATTTAACTACTCTATAAATGATCTGGAAAGGGGTATGATGAGTGAGATGATCAAATTTGCAGATGACACAAAAATATTCAAACATATTAAAAAGCACTGGTCCACTCTAAATCAACTTCAGCTGCCTTGGGAGGCAGGGGGCATGGCGTGTCCAAATTAATCACAATATATCTGTTATCATTTTGAGGTGTTGGAGTGGATTCTTGGGCACTGCGGTGATGGCCGCTTCCACGGGGAGGAGCCCCATGGGGAACCGCAGTACTAGGCTAGACTCTATACACGCAGACACAGAGAATTTGTATTTATTATACAGCTCGATGGTACTGCCCGGGTTGGACAGTAGTGAAGGCAACTCAGTAGAAGCAGTCCAGGGGTCCTCGGCAGAGGAGACCAGTCCCGCACTTAGGTAGCTGAAAGGCAGCGCAGGGTAGTAGGGGCAGAACCCGGATGTAGACTCCAAGCGCTGAAGCTGAAGGTGAGACAGACTGAGCTTGTTAGTACTCACTGAGCAGTTAGCTGTATTGATGAAGATCCTGGCAGGCAGAAGCAGATCGGATACAGGCATCATGTTAGGGAATGCAGGCCCTCGAGGAGTGAGTACCCGGTTTCCCAGATAGGCACCTGAAAGAGAGAAGAAGGGCCCCCGAGGAGCGGATATCCAGGTTAGTGATGAATTACCCCGAAGGGCAGAGAGAGAGCTTCCAGCGGCTGCTGGGAAGCGGCAGAGCAGCTTAGACCAGAGCAAATCCAATCCTTGCTAACTCGATTTGTTAGCAAACGAAGGGCAGGCTAAATACCAGGATGTGCTGACGTCACTCGGAGGGGACGCCCCCGAAGTTCCCACCATGACGTGGGATAAAGATGTGGGTGGCGTGTGCGCGCGCACCCTAGGAGGCCCTCAGGAGAAACATGGCGAACGCCATCACCGTTGCCGATCCGGGGATGCCGGAGAGAGCGGCATGAGGACGCGGTGGCAGCCATTTTCCCAAGGCTAGAGGAGAGAGAAGGAAGACAAGTGAGGCACAGAGGTCGAAGCCGTCTGAGACCAACGGACGCAACAATAACTTAGCTAGCTTACTGAGACATGATTTTGATTGGTTATATGTGTTTGAGTTGTACTCCCCCACATCCTCTTTGCAAAGCTGGTGCTACCCATTAAATTTGGGTAACTTGCTTCATGTTCCAAATAGTCAATTGCCTGGCTACATCCAATACAATCCCATGGTGACCTCCTTTTGCAAGCATGAAAGTCTCTTTGTCAAAAACTGGGCATATCCTGGGAAGTTTCTCCAGCTCTTGCCATGGTTGGCCATCCTAGATTCTCTCCTTTGAAAACAAGATCATTCAGGATTGGGCAAGGAAGGGCCTATTAACACTTAAGCAGTACTTAAGCAAAACTGTTGGAGAGATTCAGAGTTTTGCTGACTTATGGAATGAGTATAACCTTTTGCATAGTTTTATGTATATCTCCAAACTAGACATTTTATTGTGACCAATCTTTTCAAAAGATCTAGAACCAGCCTTTATGTCCTAGACAAATTCTTTGTCACGCCTCTGGGGAGGAGGTTATCTATGGCATCCATAACTAAAGCTCTTATAAAATTGGATCGTTCTAATGCCTGGTAGTTAGTGGCCGACTCATGGAATAAAAAGCTGGAGCACCCCATTACCCCTAGGATATTAAAAAGATGTTTTAGTAGCATAACAGGCATTTCTGAAAATATGATTTTACGTGAGACACAGTATATGTTTTTGCACAGGATGTATGTTCCTATTACTTGGGCTTATAAAGCAAAATTGGTAAATTCCAATCTGTGTTTGAAATGTAAACAAACCTCAGGTACGCTGTACCATGGATTTTGGGATTGTCCACAAATTAAAAGATGCTGGTAGAAGATTCTTGGCTTTTTAGGAAGGATCCTAAAATGCAAGATGCCCAGGTCCCATAAAGTCTGCCTTTTTGGTACAACAGAGGGCTTGGAGTGTGCGTTAAAGACCACGCAAAAGCCAGTTTTGGCCTACTGGATGAAAGCAGAGATGCTGTCAGTTACTTATTGGAGAATTAAACTTCAGAAGTTAGCAACTTTTGAACACTTGACAGTTTGCAGATCAAAGACACTGGACTTTCTAAATCCTATGCTAAATTTATGGCTTTATGGAGCGACTACCTTATGTCTTTGTCAACCAAAGCCCACAATGACATTTTAGCAATGCGTTAACCAATATTGGACAATAGTCTCGCTGGGTTAGAAGAAGACTTAAGTCCCTTGTAATAGGTGCCACTGTTCGGGTGTAACAGCGGGGAGGGATGGGGGGGGAGGGAGGGAGGGACTGGGAGTTAATTGTTGAGCAACACTTGTAATTTCATATGGTTGACTTATGTTTTCGTTGAAATTGATAAATAACATTTTTTAAAAAGCACTGGTCCATGTACAAATCCCTGAGGCACTTCACTGTTTCTTTTTCTACTGTGAAAACAGACCATTTAATCCTACTCTCTATTTCCTGGCTTTTAAGCAGCTTCCAATGCACAAAGGAACATCTCCTCTTATCCTATGACTTTTTAGTTTTCTTAGAAGCCTCTCATAAGGGACTTTATCAAACGCCTTCTGTAAATCCAAATATACTACATCTACAGGTTCACATTTATCTACATGTTTATTTGCTCCTTAAAAACAATGTAGCAGATTTGTGAGGAAAGACTTCCCTTGGGTAAATCCATGCTGGCTGTGTCCCATTAAATCATGTCTGTCTGTATGTTCTGTGATTTCATTCTTTATATTAGTTTCCATGAATTTTCCTGGCACTGAAGTCAGGCTCCCTGGTCTATAGTTTCCCAGATCACCTCTGGAGCCCTTTTTATATATCAGAGTTATATTGGTCACCTTCCAGTCGTCAGGGACAAAAGATGATTTTAATGATAGGTTGCAAATTATTTGTAATAGGTCTGACATTTCATTTTTTAATTCTTTCAGAACCCTGGAGTGTATACTATACGGTCTAAGGGATTTGCTACTCTTCAGTTTGTCAATCCGGCCTATTACATCTTCCAGGATCACCGTGATTTGGATCAGAAAATCTGAATTGTCACCCTTGAAAACTGTCTTCGGAACAGGTAATGTCCTCAACATCTTCAGTAAACCCTGAAGCAAAACTCAACTCCCCATGATTCCTTCAGTGGTCCTCATCTTTCCCCGGTGGTCCTAGGGCCCCCAGATCTCTCCCCCAATCCCTGGTGGTCCTTGAGCCACTCTCTTTTCAGAAAACAATCCTCTTTAACTCTCTTCTCCTTCCTTGAGCCAGAATCAGCTGCTCTGCCTTGGAAGGTGGGGCAGACTAGTATGCACCATCTACTCTCCTCAGCCTCTTCAGACAGGATGGGAGGGCCAAGAGTTCAAAAGTGCATCCTGCTATTTCTCTTCTCACTCACTCTCTCCTTGCTCCCTCCCTCAGCACACATCCTCCTACGTCTTTTCCTATTTTCATTCATTCTTTCCCTGACCCCTTTAATCGACTCACTCACAAACTACTCTCCCCACTTCTGTCTCACTCACACCTCACAGTCCCTCCAATCCTCTCTCTCACAACATTCAATGTCTTTGCTTCCCCTCACTTACTCCCTATCCCCATGCCCCTCCAATCTCCTCAAGTATTCTTTTGCCCCTGCAACTCTCCTCACTCACTTGCCTTCCCTTCTTTCTGATCCCCTCACTGACTTTCTTGCCCTTCCCCCTGTGCTCACTCTGCTTTCCTCTGATCCCTTCATTCAGTCCTTCACCCCTCACGCTCTTGCCCCTCTGCGGTCACCAGCAACAGAGGCGATGGGGCTGGGAAGCCGGCGTGGTAAGCAGCAACCTGGCCGCACCCAGAAAGCAGCACACCCCAAGAATCAGCAAAAGCAATGGAACTGACAGGCATTCACCTCATGTCTCTTGGGCCTGGGCCATTATCCCTCATGACTTCCTTCATTCTGCCAGTAAAGGGCATAAAAACAAAGGCCATATGGTTGCACTGTGCCATGTAAGCAGCTACAACACACAGTGTTCTGCTCTGTTTGCCTCCTCTGAGCCTGGGGCACCAGAAATGATACTTACGTGCTACCAGTGGCTCTGCTTCATTTCTGCTGGGGAGCTGGAAGACATTTACACCACCAGCTCTGCTTTCCTGCCTTGCGTCCTGGAAAAAGAAAGGTTGCAAAATGCCATGCTGGGTTGTTCCATCAGATTGAATTAGCACAAGTTTGAAACTTGTGAGCTGTAGTGATACATCAGGACTGAAGCCTGGATAACTGGCACTGCTGCTCATAAATCTCAGACGTGTGCTCATTCAAACCCTTTTTGTGCAGTGGGGGGGAAAAGGCTGAGTTAGGGAAGAGAGGGGTTGTTTTCTACTCCAACTGTTCCAGCTCCCCTGCACTCCTCCTTTTCCCTGCGGGCTGCCTGGAGGAGAGGGGCTGGAGCAGAATATCCGTGCTGCTCTGCCTCTTAAGTCTAAAAAAGAAATGGTGGAACTGCGCTCCGGGCCGTTCCCACACAAATTAAGGCTGGTCAGATCCCGTCCTTGTTTCAGATAGAGCTGGCAGTACAAAGCTGCAGGAGGAACCTGCAGGGTTCCAAAGAGAAAAAAATACAAGACAGGTTGGATGTCAGTGCTGACAAGCTGGGCTGCACCTTCCCTGGCCGACAAGGTTTTTTTTCTCATCAAGCAAGTGAAGATACGGTTTGGAATGAATCTGAGCCAGCTTTGATCTGAATAGGGCGGGAAGATCAACTGGGCTCTCCCAGCTTTGTCCTGGAGGCAGACCTAAACACAGGTTTTCAGGCTCCATGTAATGGATTTGCATGTGGTGTCATATTTACATATACTGAAGCTCCAGCGTATGCAAATGTGTCTAAATGCATGCTCATCGTGGTTCTCCAGAAAATCAGACTGCTTAGGTGTGCCACAGTAATTGGGCTGGGAGATACTTAATGTCTCACCCAGCAAACATCAGGAAAAACTATCACAAACCTCAGCTTCTGCTCGGAAGAATGAGGATGCCTGTCCCAGAATATGGGGTAATTTTATCCCCACTCCTACATACACGCACGCACACACATACACACACACACACACACACACACACACATGCATATAATTCCTCACCTCAGACACATCCTTGTAGAGCCGTAGTGTGCATATGGCCATGGCCATAGGCGCCACTACCAAAAGGCGCCATAGCACTGACATGATGTCATTCAGGCACCAGCAGCCGGAAGGGGAGAAGCAGCCCGCGCCGCAAGGCAGCAATCCTTCGATTGTTCAGGAGCAGGGAGGGTGAGTGAGGGGGATCGTGGTAGCACCACGGGGGTGAGCTGCATCCACTGAAATCATGCCACATGAGCTGAGTAAGAGGATTGTGGGAGAGAAGGTGTAGGAGGGGGGACAGACTGCTGGGGACTGGGAGGGGAGAGGAGACTACAGAACAAGATTTCTGGGGAGTAGGGGGGCTGGGAGGGGAAAGGGGGTTGGGGAGCAAGACTGCTGGGAAGTGGAGGACTGGCAGTGAGGGGGACTGTTGAGCAAGACTGCTGGGGAGTGGGGTTTCTGGGATGGGAGGGGGTCTGAAGAGCAAGACTGCTGAGGAGTGTGGGATCTGGAAAAAGAGAAGAGGCTGGGGAATAAGACTCCTGGAGAGTGAGGTGTCTGGGAGAGGAGAGAGGAGAGGAGAGGGGAGCAAGACTGTTGGGGGTCTAAGAGGGGAAAGGGGGTTGGGACCAAAGGTGCTGGGGGAGAAGGGGAGCAAAACTGTTGGGGAGAGGGGCTTGGGAGTAAGAATGCTAGGGAGTGGGGGTCTAAAAGGAGAAAGGGGACTTGGGAGAAAGACTGCTGAGGATTGGGGGTCCAGGAGGGAAGCAGGGGCTAGGGAATAAGTCTGCTGGGGGCTGATAAGCAAGACTGCTGAGGATGGGTGTATGAGAGCCAGAGAGTCTGTGCTTCTGTATATGCATATGAGAAGCAGAGAGCCTGTATGTGTGTGTGTGTATGAGAGCCAGAGAGTCTGTGCTTCTGTGTATGCGTATGAGAGGCAGAGAGCCTGTACGTGTGTGTGTCTATGCGAGCCAGAGAGTCTGTGCTTCTGTGTATGCATATGAGAGGCAGAAAGCCTGTACATGTGTGTGTGTATGAGAGCCAGAGAGTCTGTGCTTCTGTGTATGCGTATGAGAAGCAGAGAGCCTGTATGTGTGTGTGTGTGTGTATGCGAGCCAGAGAGTCTGTGCTTCTGTGTATGCATATGAGAGGCAGAAAGCCTGTACATGTGTGTGTGTGTATGAGAGCCAGAGAGTCTGTGCTTCTGTGTATGCGTATGAGAAGCAGAGAGCCTGTACATGTGTGTGTATGCGAGCCAGAGAGTCTGTGCTTCTGTGTATGCGTATGAGAGGCAGAAAGCCTGTACATGTGTGTGTGTATGAGAGCCAGAGAATCTGTGCTTCTGTGTAGGTGTATGAGAAGCAGAGAGCCTGTACATGTTTGTGTGTATGAGAGCCAGAGAGTCTGTGCTTCTGTGTATGCGTATGAGAGGCAGAGAGACTGCATGTGTGTGTGTGTATGAGAGCCAGAGAGTCTGTGCTTCTGTATATGCGTATGAGAGGCAGAGAGCCTGTACATGTGTGTGTGTGTGTGTATGAGAGCCAGAGAGTCTGTGCTTCTGTGTATGCGTATGAGAGGCAGAGAGCCTGCACGTGTGTGTGAGTGTGTGTATGAGAGCCAGAGAGTCTGTGCTTCTGTGAATGCGTATGAGAGGCAGAGAGCCTGCACGTGTGTGTGAGTGTGTGTATGAGAGCCAGAGAGTCTGTGCTTCTGTGTATGCATATGAGAGGCAGAGAGCCTGCACGTGTGTGTGAGTGTGCATGAGAGTCAGAGAGTCTGTGCTTCTGTGTATGCATATGAGAGGCAGAGAGCGTGTACATGTGTGTGTGTATGAGAGCCAGAGAGTGTGCTTCTGTGTATGTGTATGAGAAGCAGAGAGCCTGTACGTGTGTGTAAGAGAGCCAGAAGCCTGTGAGTGAGGAAGAGAGAGCTTATGTGTATGAAACAGAGCCTGTGTGTGTATGTGTGAGAGAGAAAGGGGGTATGAATGAGAGTCTGTGTGCGAGAAAGGGTCTGTGGAATTTCCATTTATTAAAGCTCCGCCGACCACGCTGTCAATTTCGGAGGAGCCAAGCTGCTTCAGAGGAAGAGAAGGTGCATGCCCTGCCCTGCCGGAAGGTGCCCAAAGTCAGAGCTAGGTCGGCCCCCATGGCTGGAAGTTGTTCCCTTGGCAGTGGAAGCTAAAGAAGGAAACTGCTGCTGCCTGCTGCTTCAGTGGAGAATGAGAGAAAGAGCATGTGTGTGGGAGAGTGAGTGAGCATGTGTGTGGGAGAGTGAGAGAGGGAGCATGTGTTTGGGAGACTGACTGACCCTACTTCCTCTCTGCTTGCTAATCCATGGCAATTTTAGGGCACCTGGAAATCAAAAGTTCCCAGGTATGAATAACGGGGAATTTTAAAAAATCCTTATTAGTTTTAGTTATTGGGTATTATTTGATGTGTTATTTAAAATATTTTATTGATGTTTGGCAGATTTTTATGTGATTTTAATTATTGAATGTTATTCTGTTCATTAATTGATTTGAATTCTTTTTTTTTGTATGATTTTACTAATTTTGTTTTATGAGGAATGGTAATGTTTGTTTTTTACATTTTTGCAGTGCATACAGAATTTGGCTTGTTGTGGTTTCCAGTTCAGTTTCTGTCTGTATATTTCTATTTATACTGTATGGTCTCTTTATTCTGTACTTGAGGGTCTGTTTGTGTTTTGCATATGTGACTGAAGTGAGTTATTCTGTTAGTGTGTAGTTTTTATACAGAGATTTATAGCAGCTTGAATTTGACTGTTTTCCTAATAGGGGGTTTATAACTATTGATGCCTGATGAAATATTTATAGTATTAACTTTCATAGCTGTTTGAGTGGCTCTCTGAGGGTCATACCCAAGCCCAAGATGCATTTACAGTAGGCCTAATCCCATATAGGTTCCAAGTGTCTCTTGCTTTTTTGCAGGGTTTTCTGGTTGGAATCAAAGCAGTGCACGTAAATATAGTATAATATATATATATTGTAAGTGATATTTTTACCCAGAAGAATGTGCTTTGAATGTTCTTTTTCATGTAAAATCTGTTATTATAGATGCATGTTTTAATTGTGAGTGAGGAGGGTGTGATGGGGTGGGAGTGCAAGGCTGTAAGGTTTTCCTGGGGCACCTAATACCCTTGCACTAGCCATGGGCACTGCTGTACAAACATTGAAGAGTCTCCCAACTCGCGGTGTCATGTGTTGCGTAATGGGCGAGGGCGCAGTTTTTCACTTGGCCATAGGTGCCACATTGCCTGGCTACAGCTCTGCATCCTTATGCCTTGTGATTTACTTCAGGATACCAAGTAGGTCCAAGCCATTAGGGGCAGGATAAACCAGCCCTGCCTTTGGCCCTGCTGTAGCTCCAATTTCCCTAAGAAAATCAGGTTTAAAAGTTTCCATACTGCGGTGTTTTTCCAGCCCCAGTGAATATACATGAGAGAGATTTGCATATGCTGCTGGGTCTCCAAAGTTATGCAAACATATCTTTCCGGATATCCTGAAAAGCAGACGGTTAGGCATTGCCTCCAGGGCAGAGCTGGGAAGCAGCAATTTACAGAAAGAGAGGGGGGGGGGGGGGGATGTTGACTGTGCTGTTTGTATGGCTGGGTGCGGATCCGTGACTTAGTATGAGTGGGGGGGCGGGGAGGTTGAAAGAGGGAGGGGAGGAGATGGTTTTTTTCAATTGGCCGAGAAGATTCTCATGTTTTGCTCTGTTTGATGGGGGGGGGGGGGGGGGGGTAATATGCAAATAAAGGGTTGCAGTGAAGCTGGGGGTGGGGATGAATGGGGGGATAAAATATTAAAATTATTGGACTGCAGCAAACTGTTGGTCTGTTTGATGCTTGGTAAGCAAAAGAAACAAATATACATTAGGCAATTGTTTTCTATTGGGGTTGTTTTTTTTTCCAATAAATAGTTTAAGCATAAAGGGAGTGGGATAAAACCCTTGGCTGTCACGAGACCAGGAGCCTGCCGGATCTAGAAGGGCACGGCCTAAGGTGTTCTGATGAATATTAGAAGACGCCAGGAGCAGAGGGGACAAAGATGTTTCCTGGTTCACTTGCTGCTCTCCCTTGTAAGCTCAGGTTTTGTGAAAGTGTGCGTAACCTGCTGAAGTATATTAAAACTCTCTTGACTAACCCCAGTTTATTGTAAATATTACAGCAAATCCATTGTAAACAGCAGCAAGAGGCCTTTGGGAGCCCATTAATCAAAATAAACTGCTCTGGAAACTGCTTGAGCTCAGCTTGTTTAAATAGCACCAGCGATGCACAGCACACAGCTACTTTCACACAATACGATTTATGGCCTTAGATGGCTGTGTTCTCAGCTGCATTGAAATTCCTTTGGGGTCCGCTACCATGTAGTTAATCAAAGCCCAACACCACTCCTATCATATTTACAGTCTGCCAGCCAATTAGTCAATAATAAAGAAAACGCCTTAGCAAGACAAATGACAAAACAAAATCCATATCAACAGGGCTTGGCGAGGGCTGGGAAGGATTTATCAGTGCGGGCCGGTGGTGAAAATAAAGATGTATAGAGGGGTATGTCACTCAGTCGCTCTAAAGGAGCTCTGATCATCCCAAAATAGATTAAAAAGGAGATTGGTTAATTAATAGATCATGGAAACTCAACAATCACTTCCCAAAGGTGTTTTTTTTTGTTAATTTTATTAAACACATCTTGAATATAGTCAAGTGGTTGTCATGTTAATCCATTAGAAGTGTAAAAACAAGGGATAACCAACAAGGTGTAGGCAACACCATTTTATTGGATTAACTGGATGTTGATTGACACTATTTAGACCTAAGGGGGTCATTTATCAAAATGTGATAAGGCATTTTTGCATGCGAAAAGCCCCCTTAATGCATCATATCGTAATTAATTTAATCTGTATTTTGTCTAACCAGTTAGACAAAATTAATTAATTAATCTGTATTTTGTCTAACCAGTTATTCTTTCCTATCTCTTCCTTCTCCTCCAAGTTCTGTGACCCTTGTTAATTGTAACTGTTTCCTTCGATCACCACAGTTTTAGTTTGATGTATTTAATGCACCCCGTTTCATGTAAACCAGCAAGATATGTCCTCATGATTGCCGGTATATAAAAACCTTAAATAAATAAATAAAATAAAATAAATAAATAAATGGTGCGATGCAAATAGGAGGAGTTAGGGGCGGAGAGTGGGCTGGGTTAGTGAAGAGCTATCGCACAGCCATAATTCTGATTTTAACTACACCTCTTGGGGAATTGAGAGAGAGAGAGAGAGAGAGAGAGCGAGCACCTGGCCATATTGTCATGGCCCATAGGTAGGTATTTGTACCCCTATGGTAGGCCCACCTAGTAACTCGAGGGGGTTAGGGGCCACTTTGACATTCTACGTGACGCCTACGAACAGAACAGTGGTCTCTTGTGAAGATTTGCTGGCCTTCGGAGTGAGGAAACTCACTCCAAGATGAGATTTGGGCAATGTTCTCTCAACCTAGCTTGATGGGTGGGCCTACCATAGGGATACAAATACCTACCTATGGGCCATGACAGTATGGCCAGGTGCTCGCTCTCTCTCTCTCTCTCTCCCTCCACAGAATCTAAAATGGTATTGCTCTTTACACAGGTAATTAGCACAAATTGTGATAAATGCTATATTAGCATAAAACACACCCCTTTTGCTATCGCATGCAGTACTTACCGCATTTTGATAAATCCACCCCTTAGTTTGAGGGTAGGCAGTGGAGTATGGATTGCAATATAAATATGTGGATCTGTGAGATTATTGTTCACTGATGCAATGTAGTAGATGTAGATTTATTTTATGAAATGACTGTAATTGGTTGTTTTAATATGTATGTGTGTTTAAATTGATGTGGGATTTTAATATTGTATTTTTGAGGAAATAGTGTTTATTTTATGTTGTGAATCACCATGAGCATTATTTTTGGATGACAGTAAATACATGACTACTACTACTACTTAACATTTCTTTAGCGCTACATGACATACGCAGCACTGTATAGACACACAAAAAAGACAGACCCTGCTTGATAAGAGTTTACAATCTAATAAGACAAACATACAGAACAAGACACCTGGGGCATTTCATAAAGTAAGACAATGGATAAAAATTAAAAGAAAAGAAGATTAGTTAATGAGGCTAAAAGCAGACAGTCAGGTCTAAGATTTAAAAGCATACTCAAAAAGGTTTATTTATTTGAAATAAATAAATTGTTCAGATAAAAAAGGCACTGTGTAGCCTACCAGCTACACTGGGGCCAGCTTAATGTTTTGATTAGTGTTAATTAAGACCCAAGCACTCCAATAAAATGGTCTCACCTGCAGCTTGTTCATGTTTATTTCAACGTAATAAATGCATTTAACAAGCACGAAAAGCCTCCTCTGGCAACAGCATATTGTAGCTGTCGTCCATATTTCGTACTCACATACACCTTTTCTAGCCCTGCATAAATTAAAGCTGCACTTACCACAGTGGCAGGCATGAAATGTAAAAATGTAAAGCTTGGATTTTTAGAATAGCATTTTAATATTTTTTGATAATGACAATGCTGATTAATCTGATTCTTAGTATAATGTAATTTTTATTGATTTTTGGTTACTATTTTCTGGTTTGGTATTTTATTTGTTATATGCTTTATGTTATTGTTGGCTTGTTTTATGTATGTCTTTATTGGAAATCTTATATTTGAATTGTAAATTGCTCATTTTAATCTGTAAGTGAGCATGCAAGAAATTGAAGTAAATAAATAAATGCTCCTCTGTGCCAGCAGAAGGTTATTTTATTGTACTGTAAACCAAGAGAAGAAAAATAACTTTTTAATAACGTTTTTTCCCTGTGATTGTGTTGGATTGTAGGAGTGCTGTGATGAATGGATGTTCTTTGAACCCTGTCTGACCCACAGCAGGGAACAGATCCTACAGTGAGCCCCGCCTCCGATTGGTCCAGCAAGGGATTACAATAATAGAGGTGGAATAATATGTTATCACACAGGTATGTATCCTATCTCCCTCCGCTCCCTAGCCTCAACTCTCCTTTTTCAAACAATTTGCTATTATAATCCATAAAATGGAGAAAAGTAGGAGGGTAATTAATGCACTTCAATAGTTTTTTGTTTGTTTGTTTACTAAGGGCAACAGACAGATGACTGGTTAAATCAACAAAAAGACAGCACCCCCCATGATTGTGGTGGTCATGCCATGGTCAGGATATAGGATTTCACGGGCTTTTGTACCTAATAACTAGTGCTATAATGCACAGGATTAAAATTGTGTGTTGAAAGACTTGCACTATGGAGTGAGTTCATGATGGCAGGAACTAAGAAACCTAGACATTAGTAATTTGTCCTATGTAGTCACTATCAAATTATTGTTGATTCATAGTGGTTACTGGTTATTGTTGGGTGCTATGGTGGTCATTGCTGATTGTTGTGTGTTGGTGGAGGTTGCTGTTTGTTGTTGGGTACCAGTAGTATGAGTTATTTCTTTTGGGTTAGTAGGTTGAGTGCTGCTCACTATTATTTGTTGTTGTTCTAGAGGTGAGTGATGGATGCTGTTTTTGTTTGGTGATGGTTTATAGTTGCTGCTTTTGGTTATTTGTAAGGTGCCAGTGATGATGATTTCTTGCTCTCGGTTATTAGGTGCTGTTGCTGGTGATGGTTGCTGTTTGTTGCTGGGTGCCATAGTTGGTTATTTGTTATTGAGTAGAGATGGTGTTGGCTGGTGGTTTTAATCTACTGGCATTTCCCAATTAGAAATCTCAGAATGATGCCACCTTGCAAACCAGTAATGAGCACACAATATTTTCTGTGCCAGTAAGCAGGAGGAATCAGCACAGGCAGGCAGCTTGATCATAATCCCCAGGAAGGAGAAAGCTTTCATTATGAAATGTTATTGGGGGTTCAGTGACAGATGGGAACCAAGACATAGAAATGATTGTTCAGTTAAAGTCTTCTCAACAGAGAATGACTGTTGAATAAACCAGTATCTGAATTCAGAAGGACATTTGAAGGAGCTGAATTCCTTTAGGTCTTGTTCTCTCCAGCTATTATTTTGTTTTTGCTTCGAACAGTGGAACAAAATTGCAAACAGCTGGTAGGTTGTTTGAAGATTTTTTTTTTAAACAACTCTCTGGAAGGTATTTTTTTTACCATTTAAAAAACAAACAATCTGTAAGTAGTGAACTTGCATTCTCACAGGTTTTTCACAAAACAAACTGAAGAAATGCAGAGATCTAGGAAAAATCTGCAGGAAAATTATTTAAGGAACTGGACAGAAAAGAACTGCAGACTATTATATGACAATATTATCATAACAATAACTCATTGTATATAATGTCAGACATTTACCCCACTGTACATCAGCAGCGCTTAAAGCAGAGGAACAGCAGGGATACAAGAGTTCAAGAAAGCACAGGGTAAGCACAGAGGATCTTCAGTGGTAAGAAAGTGAGGATAAAGCCAGAGGTCAAGTAGCATCAGCAATCTTGTTGTAGGCAGGGAAAATGAGAAGACAAGATAGGCCTGGTGGTCTTTACCTTCATTTTCCCTGTTTCTATATAGAGCAGTAAAAATTGACCTGTGGCTTCAGGGCCATGTGTGAAATCTTCAGTCTGGCTGTCTTTTATACCACAGCAGTTTAAATACAGAGCCGAAAAGAACGGATTTACACCTTACATTTTAAGCTTAAAAGAATAAGTATGTGACTTTTTGAGACAGTTTGCTGCCAGAATGTCTTGATGAATGATTTAAGATTGAGTATCACTTACAAATAACATGAAAATCTGCAAAATGCAACTCAAGGACAGTGTAGAAGAGATGAAAGATTAGTGAGCGCTAGGGTGCCAAATGTGGAAGGCATTGAAATGCCAGGCGTCCTCCGCCAGGACAGACACAAAAGGGTTGAGCAAGCAGGATGATTGCCCCAGGTGCCAAGCCAGAGAGGGGGGCGGGCAGGCCACCCTTTTGAATCAGTCTGCGAATCTACACTTTCGAGCCCCACTAGGGAAGGGGGAGTTGTTTTGTCTAAGCGACTGTCACCGAGGAGCGAATCCTGTGGGTTCTGAGAAAGCGGTAAACTCTCATGTGTGTCCCATTTCAAGAGATTTGTGGGGGGGGGGGGGAGTGCATTGAAGACTTGAGCAGGAAGAGAATATCTGAGTCCGGCTGCCCCACGTTCATGACTGTACTCAACAGTTAGGGGATCCTCCCGCCCCGTGGTGTGGTTCTCTGTGCAACCAATGCAGCTTAGAGAAGAATGGAATTAAAAATGGACTCCCCCGCTCCCCCCCCCAGGTACCTCCCCTGGGAAACCCTTGCATGTGATAAACTCAGGACACACCAACGCTTCAGGGACAGACCTAAAACACTGAACATTATTTTATGGAAGATGCAGGATATAAGAATTTATTAGGGGTGTGCATTCGTTTGCAACGTATTGGCAATCCGCAACGTATATGCCATATTTGTTGTATTGGTGGGAGTCACGAAACGTATGGCAAACCCCCACGAATACAATGTATCACTAACGAATAAACCCCCACCCTCCTGACCCCCCCAAGACTTGCCAAAAGTCCCTGGTGGACCAGCGGGGGTCCTGGCGCGATCTCCTGCACTCGGGCTGTCGGCTGCCGGTATTCAAAATGGCGCCGATAGCCTTTGCCCTTACTATATCACAGGGGCTACTGGTGTCATTGGTCGGCCCTTGTCACATGGTAGGAGCAATGGACGGCCGGCGCCATCTTGTGCTCCTACCATGTGACAGGGGCCGACCAATGGCACCGGTAGCCCTGTGATATAGTAAGGGCAAAGGCTATCGGCACCATTTTGAATACCGGCAGCCGACGGCCCGAGTGCACGAGATGGCTCCCGGACCACCAGGGAGTTTTGGCAAGTCTTGGGGGGGTCAGGAGGGTGGGGGGTTGTAGTAAATTAAATTTAAAGGGTTGGGATGGGGGTTTTTTTTGGGAAACGAATACATATGTAACTAATGAACGGATCGGGGTCCCCTGAGAATGGATGCAACGGATTTGGGTCCCGACGAATCCGAATACCGAATGGGACGAATCCGTCCCTGCTGCACATCCCTAGAATTTATAAAATAAAACATAACCAACTTTAAATTGCTACATTTGGGTATTTTGGCATTGCTTTACAAGGGACCACAATCAGCCAGTGATTCTTAGAGCATTTGTGCACCCCCATCCATCCCCCACAGCTGCTCCTCGCCTAATTCTCAGAAATACAGATTTCTCAGACTGTCAGGAAACTTGTGAGCGTAGCCACAGACCTTTCAGTTTCTTCTGCTGTCTGCACTGAAATACTGTAAATGACCTATTGCTTGTTCCCTATTCTGCTATACACGTTCTGCGTTGGAGAAGTCCAGGTTTCATTTCTACATAAATGTTTAAAGTTCTTTTGTAGAATTTGCATAAAAACATCTAATTAAAATGAAAGACGAGCCGCTGAAACTGATGGTTCAAGAAAAGGAAAAAAGTAACCGTAACTGACTTCAGAGAAATACATGAAGAAAGGCAGCATCTACGAAATGATTCATTTTTTTCATGGAAAAAGTGCTGCACCATATTAAAAACAAAGAATGTTTTTGCTCTAGGATGGAAATGAGTTTCTGTTTTAGAAGCAAGAAATACCTGAAGAGACAAATAAAGGGAAGGATGGTCTGAACAATTATTATTATTTTGTTTTTTTCTTTGCAGGATTACTCTTTCTGCTCTGACAATGGTCATAACATTGTCCTGTCCCCAGTGGAGTCAGGTGGCAGGGAATTAAACTCCAGCCTCCTCTGTCCATATTTTACAGGGGCTCCTTCTCAACCAAAAAAACCAGAGAAGGGAAGTCCTCAGCTCATAGCTCAGACCCTGCAGCTGATCTTAGTCAAAAAGAGAAATCCGCAGAGGAAAAGAAAGCTTCCGCTGCTGGCCCTCCATCCCTTGCCTTTCATCTACTATTCTCCGGCCCCCTCCACACCGTAAACCGAATCTTAAACCTATTCTATCTCCTTTCATGCTTTCCACCCCTTTGTGGCTGTATATTTTTTGATGTAGGATGCTCCCTTTCCCGTGAACATGTATGGCTTGTCTTGAACTTTGGATTGACGTCTCCAGATATTCTATGCTATTCCTTTAAAGATTACTCATAGAAAAATCATAGGAGAGGCAGAGAAAGATCAGAAGACAGGACAGAAGGAAGATGGGGGGGAGGCGAAGAGTGCGAGAAATGCGAGAGAAAGTAGAGGAGAACAGATGAGTCTTTGCCGTCATTTACAATATTTCTATGAGAATGAGAGGAATAAGAGAAGAATGAGAAATGAGCAAAGGAGCGGAAAAACAAGAGAGAGATTTAAAAATAAAGTGACGAGAAATAGGAAAGCAAATATTTATTTATTCACTTATTTTGTAACTCACGTTTTATGCTGCCCATTGTGTACAACACCATAAAACAGCAATATAAACATCACAATATACAAACAATAATAAAAACAGTTAAAAGCATTTAAAAAAAACACAGGAAAAGCCAAAACAGCAGTTGAAAACCAATATATGTATACTGTACCCCCCCAGCACATCTTCGGAGGGATAAACTAAAGAGAACATCCATGCTTCAAAAAGCATCCTAAATGACAAATAATTCAAGTCCTTTAAGCATGGTGTTCCAAAGTGTGCAGCTAACTACTGCAAAACTACTTTCTTCCAAGTTTCAGCTTAATCTCTGCCATAACTAGCAATTTTAATAAAAGCTCTTGGCTTGAACTCAGCAAACGCCCAGAAGAATAAACAGTCACTCAGTCAGCCAAGTAAGGCAGGTTCCCCTGATAAATAGCCTTATGGATTAAAACCAGTATTTTAAATATAAATCTATACTGTAAAGGCAGCTAATATAGGTTAGGAAGATGAGGGCTAATGTGATCACTGATTTTAACCCCTATTAGTAAATGAGCTGCAGTATATCATGGCAATGTAATAGAAGATGACGGATAAAGACCATTTGCCTTGGCCCATCTGGTCTACCCAGCTATTTGGGTGTACAGTTGCCAGCTGTAGAAAGTGTGGGTGATTGTAGGATCTCATTCCTAATCTAAGTCCTTGGTTCTCAATCACATGGTTTTCCAACCAGTGTGCCTTCAGACCTGATAAGTCACCATTGCTTGAAGCTCAGATCCAGGCCAGCACCTGGGCTCTGCTCTCAGAACCTCACAGCAAAAAGAGAAACCAGCAGTGGCTCTTTAAATGTGCAAGATCTACTTTCTGAGAACATGTGCAATTCTGCATGCCTCTACTTCCTAGCTACAGCATGAATCCCAGAGTGTGATAATTGTTATTCTATTTAAAAAGATATTTATACCGCTACTCAGTAAGTCATTACGGTTTATAAACATGCTATACATAACAAAAATATACTTATGAATATACAAAATCAAAGAAAAACAAAACAAGAAATAACAAAAACTTAGGGTGGGTAATATGATGTTATCTGCTTGTGGTTTACTCTTATGCCATTCTTCATTTTACAGCTGTGTTGTCTACTATAAATTCCTGTGTGTACAGCCAGGCTTTTACACCTCTCTTAAGTACCTTTGCATCACTTTGCATTCTAAGCTGCTCCGGTCCCACTTCATGCACAGTGTGCACAGAACCTCCTCATCATCCTCATTCTGAGCTTCCTCCTTTGAGTTCTTCCAGCCTCTGTCCTAGATCCAGGCTGAGTGAGATGGGGAGAGCGTACACAGAGCATGGGCTGTGACTTGCTCTGAGGGTTGAAAATTGCAGAAGTAAGTGAGCTCTGGCAGCCATATACAAAAGCCGAGGCAACTGAGTCAGCTGCCTGCACCACAGCAACATCTCCCTTATTCTGCACTTGTATATAGAGAGAGCTTCTCCATTGTGTCTTTGCCCCCTCTCTCCCTTTGTTTACATATCGGTAAGAGAGATTGGTGGGGCATTCAGTGTTTCTCTAGCTCTTCTTTTGCCCATATGAGTCCACACTGCCTACCACATGGAGGTTAATGTGCCACTAAATATTTTTCTTAGTGTATGCATGCCTCAGGCTTGAAAAGGTTGAGAAACGCTGCTCTATCATTTTGGATAGATGGACATGCAAGTTTCCATAAGAACATAAGGGTTGCCATAGTGGGTCAGACCAAGGGTCTATCAAGCCCAGTATCCTGTTTCCAACAGTGGCCAACCCAGTCACAAGTACCTGGCAGGATCCCAAGGGGTAGATAGATTCCAAGCTGCTTATCCCAAGAATAAGCAGCAGATTTCTGCAACTCTCCGTTAATGATTAATGTACTTTTCCTCCAGGAACTTGTCCAAACCTTTTTTTAAACAGCTATACTAATAGCTTTCACCACATCCTATGGCAATGAATTCCAGGGCTTAATTATTCCTTGAGCCAAAAAAATATTTCCTTTTATTAGTTTTAAAAGTATTACCCAGTAACTCTTTTGTGTGTCCCCTGGTCTTTGTACTTTTCAAAAGAGTAAACAACTGATTGACATTTACTTGTTCCACTGCACTCATTTTATAGACCTCTATCATATCTCCCCTCAGCCTTCTCTTCTCCAAACTGAAGAGTCCTAACCTCTTTAGGCTTTCTTCATAGGGGAATTGTACCATCCCCTTTATCATCTTGGTTACCCTTCTCTGTTCCTTTTCTAATTCTGCTATATCTTTTTTGGGATGTGACCAGAACTGCACACAATACTCAAGATGAGGTTGCACCATGGAGTGATACAGAGGCATTATGATATTCTCTGTTTTATTCTCCATTCCTTTTCTAATAATCCCTGGCATTCTATTTGCTTTCTTGGCTGCTGATGCACACTGAGCAGAATTTTTCAACTTATTTTCAACGATGGCACCTAGATCCTTTTCCTGAGTGGTGACTCCCAATGTGGAACCTTGCATTTTGTAGCTATACTTTGGGTTACTCTTCCCTAAGTGCATCACTTAGCACTTGTTTACATTAAATCTCATTTGCATGCCCAGTCTCCCAGTTTTGCAAGGTCCTCTTGCAATTTCTCACAATCCTCTTGCGATTTGACAACTTTAAATAATTTTGTGTCCTCGGCAAATTTGATCACCCCACTTGTTGTTCCCATTTCCAGGTCATTTATAAACATCTTTAAAAGCATCAGTCCCAGAACAGATACCTGGGGCACTCCACTATGCACCTTTTCCCATATTTAATGCAACACTCAGCCCCTACTTCTTACCACCAAACCTTTTCTAAAGAAAAGAGAAAAAGAAAGAGAGAGGTTTCAAGTACCACTGGAATTAGCAGGGCTGCCTTTCAACTGCTTGGTTCAGAGAGAGAATGAAGCATATCAAAATGACAGATTTGATGTGGCTTGTAGCTATTAACACAGAGCGACAACCCTGTGTTTTCCCCGAGGCGCGTACACAAGAGTTTCTTGATCTTATCTCTGTGTTTTGGGAAATCATCTGTAGAGAGCCTTACAGGGTATTTATGTTTTGAGAAAGGCACAAAACGGTTGGGGAGGAAAGAAAACCATAAAGAAGATTCAAAGGGTTTATCAGGATGCAGCCAGCCAGGCACGGCGAGCAAACTTGCATTGCAGCAACCTCCAGAATGTACAGATTGATCTTCTGATTTCCAGAGCAGCGTTGCACAGGAATGGAAGGAAGATGGATGTGCACAATAAGAAATGCCGTTGCTAATAATAATATGTAGATTCGTTGTAATTCAAAGTTAGGGTGAATTGAAACTTTAAAGCTTAGTTACAATAGATATTGACAGGAAAAAAAAAAAGATTATCTCTGGCCTATCTAGTCTGCCCAGGATATTTACCCCCATCTGCCGGCCATAGGTTGTGACTTGTGGGATATAGCTTCTTATCCAAGACAATTTTTGTCATTTTCCTCCTTGTGACTTAATGTTAAGTCAGTTCCGTATCCTATCAGAGTCCTGTCATTTGGCACTCATACATCAACGCATTGGGAACGCTCTTACAGTCACCACATCCAAGATATGTATGGAAAGTTTAAATATGCAAAGAATTAACATGGATATACACTTCAGTCTTGTCTGCGAGTAGCCTGCGGTTACTTATTTTAAGCAGCATTATAAATCTGCATGGCCTAGACAGCATCTGCCACTGGGCTACAACGCCATGCCACCAATTATTTATTTATTTATTTATTTATTTAAAATTTTTATATACCGACATTCATCCAGGATATCATATCGGTTCACATTGTAACGCAAAAAACAAACGCACGGCATGGCGCTTTACATTGAACAGTAAAAAACATGATAACAAGGCATTAACGAGAGGGGGGAACAATAATATGGGAAGTTTTGCAATAAAATTATATACAAGAATTGCAATTATATACATATGTACAAAAGAAAGAAAACTATGAGGTTAATTTTAATCAGGCTAGGAGATAAGATGGGGAAGAGAAGGGAGGAGAGCAAGGAAAGAGGGGGGCAGAGAGAAAGAAAAGAAGGTGGCGGAGAAGAGGGAGGGGAGAGTGGGGCGGTAGAATGGGAAACAGGGGAGGAGTGTGGAGAGTGGGAACAGTGGTGAGGTATAGTGAAAAATTAAGTGTATGCTTTTGCAAAGAGCCAGGTCTTGAGCTTCCGCTTGAAAGATTTGAGGCATTCTTCTTGCCGTAGTTCAACAGGCATTTTGTTCCAGAGGGTCGGCCCGGCTATCGATAGTGCACGGGCTCTTGTGGAAGTGAGTTTATAGAGTTTAGGAGAGGGGATAGGCATGGTTGCTAGATGTGCTAGTCTGGTGGGCTTATTAGACTGGTGTAAACGGAAGGATTCATTGAACCAGTTCAATTATGCCATGTGACCCGCATGCAAACTTCCAAAGGGCATCAGGGAGAAGGCACCATATTGTTTTTTTTTTTAACAATTACAGTTGGAGAGACTGAAGCATGGGGAGATTAAGTGTCTTGCCTAGGGTCACACAGCGGGCCAGTGGCAGAGCTGGGGATTATAACTGAGCCAGCAGTGTCTTTTTCTGAATTGCCAAAAAAAAAAAATCTCTCTGAGCAGTCTGAGGGAGAAAACCTGTCATATGATGCCAGTCGATCTCAGAGGCTCAATTTTAATTTTCCTTCTTTCTGTCTTAAGTAGGCTGGACAAGAAAAGTCTTGTCTGCTTTCTAAAGAGCGCAGGCAGTGCATCTGGCGAGGACACAGGGCTCTCTAAGCGCCTTGTTACTTTGGGTGGGGGGAGTGAAATACTACATGCAGTAACCAAAAAAAAAAAAGGAAAAACCCCCAAACCTGAAAACGTCCCCAGTGTTCTGTGTGCTCTTTGGCTCAAGATGGGCCATGATGGGTTTTAGCTGCGTTTACTCTACTGTTCCTGCCTTGTGTATATGTGCTCCCTGCCAACTGCAAGACTTTTCCTAGTCTCAGTTGGGTGATCTTTAAATGCAAATGGTTCTGTTTTCAAGGTATGAATACAGTTACAGTGGCAGACGACATAATGGCGGGATGTGCATTTACGAAAGTTTTGCTCAGGCACGAAAGCATGCACCAGGGCTTCGCCATTCCTTTCGCTCCTTGGGATATTTTCCGTTGTTTGGCCCTTGGCAATATTTTTACCTCCCCCCGTGCTAAACCCAGGGCAAACCCGTGACAGATCCCTCTGCTCTCACAGTGGCTTCTCGTCTCTAAGGTCCTGGGATCAAGTCAGGTTCAGCTCTCATCCAGGTGAAATGAATTGGCCAGTGATCTGATGTTCACTTCTTCTCACAGGAGTCTGGCAACTCTGCTGCACCGCCGAGATGCATCTCACTTTCAGAAACAAAGGGACCCCTGAGAGCCGCTCAGAGCCTCCTCCAGTACATCACTGGCATGGGCTTAGTCCATGCTGTCAGTCCCTGCTCATGAACAAATTAATGAAGGCTTTCTAGCTTCGATTGCTGGAGCTCCATGTGGCTATTTTTCACAAATACTGCCCCTTCAGATTAGTCTTTAGCGTATTAAAATATCTCTTTTTACAAACCACCCTCATGGGATCTAAACACCGCGCAGGTCACACCAGATTTTGCGTGTTTCTTCCCATCCCCCACCCCTTTCACCGACCCTTTAATTGCAGCTCTGTTTATGTGTTGAGAGGGGGGGGGGGGAGGTCCATTCACAACCATCTCCTGTCATAGCAGAAAGGCTGTTCCAGCCATGGCTTTACAGTCCTGCCCGAGAAAAGCAAAGATTCAGTCTTTCCCTCATGACTTGGGATTGTTGTGAATCCTACAGACTTAACTGTCTGTGGGTACCTAGATTCTTCTGCAGCTCCACGTTTTGTTTCTTTTCAACAGCTTCTATTTAAAAAAAATTGGCCCTTTTAACATTCAAATCCCATTCAGCCTTAGTCTGTAGGCAGAAGAAACTGGGACAAAGAGTACAGCAGGAAAGAGTCTGCCCTATATGTGATCAGAGAAAAAACAGCACAATATTCAAGTGGTAACCTTGAGATGCTATATTCCTGGACCCCATATCCGTTTTTATTTTTTGGTAAATAAAATGTGTCTGAATATTAGTTTCTGGTTTTACATAATGCCAGAGGTCCATCAAGCCCAGCATCCTGTCTGACATTGCCAGTCATAAGTCCTCAGCAGGATTCCAATCAACATGTTCAATCCTTTTTGCTCATAACCAGGGGAAAACAGTGACTTTCCCAAGTCTACATGACTAATAGTAGTTTATGCACTTTTCTCCAGGAGCTTGTCCAAACCCTTTTTAAAATCAGCTATGCTAACTGCTTTCATCACATCCTCTGGCAACGAATTCTATAGTTTAATTATGTATGGCATGAAAAAATACTTTCTTCAGTTTGTTTTAAATGTGCTACCTATTATTTTCATGGTGTCTACTAGTCTTGATGCTATTTAAAAGGGTAAGCAACTGTTCTCTGTTTTAACCTTACCACCCCACTAAAGATTTTATAGATCTCTATATCTCCTCTCAGCCGTCTCTTCTCCAGGCTGAAGAGCCCTAACCAGTTTACACTTTCTTCATAGGGCAATCATTCCACCCCCTTTATCATTTTGGTTGCCCTTCTCTGCCCCTTTTCTAGTTCTGCCATATCTTTTTTTTTAAATGGGGCAACCAGAATTGATAATCTGAATGTCCTTTTGAATCTTGCAGTTTTAGAATTCTGGCATTATGGGATGAAATATAATTTTATAAATGGCAAACGTGTTTTATGTGAGCTAAATAACTCAAATTGGGAATATTAATGGAAGTAAATAAGAAAAGAGAATAAATATAAGACATTTGTACTTTTCTCCTCCGAGTACAAGCAGGATGTTAGTCCTCACACATGGGTGACATCATTAGATGGAGGCCCAACACGGAAAATTTATGTCAAAGTTTCTAGAACTTCTAGGGAAGGATCACAGGGCAATGGATGCTCTTGAGAGAAAGGTGTTTCAGGGGGCCATGCTCACTGCCCACATAGTTTCCTTTCAGCTCTATATGAGCCAGTACTCGTGGGACATCTGGAAGCAGGTGCAAGAGGTGGCCGAGCAGCTGCCTCAGCAGCAAGACACCCTCATGTTGCTGATGAATAAGGGCCTGGAGTGCAGAAAACACAAGGTCTGAGTGTCCTATGATGTTTGAGACAGCAGCGAGGGACTCTGCAGTGGGAATCAGTGCCCACAGAATGGCATGGCTGCGGGTCTCAGATCTCCAACCATAGGTTCAGCAATGACTCACTGACGTGCCGTGTACTGGGGAGAATCTCTTCAGAGATTCATGGTGGCCCAACTCCAGAACTACCATGAAACCCTCCAACAACTCTCCACCAGCACTCCGGAACCAACCTCCTCCTCTACGAGGTCTGTGAAATCAGGGTAGAGGAAATCTTTCTTTCACCAAAGGAAGTACTATCCTCCACCCCCTCATTCCTGTCAACAGCATCAGGGTTCCCGTGGCCATCCCAGGCAGCAGAGAGCCCCTAAGCCCAGCTGGTGCCTCAGTCAACTCCAGGCACGGGGTTTTGACTGGGTCATAGGGAATGTAGACCAGTCGCCCATACCCGGAACATTGGACCTTTCGTTCGGATGCAGGCTGCTGTTCTTCGCTAACCAGTGGCCCAGTATAATATTGTACCAGTGGTTTCTTTTCATTGTCCATTAAGCGTACCAATTGAACCTATTGTGTATCCCAGCAAATTGCCCTTTGAGTCCGTTTTGGGGGCCAGTAGAGCATCAAGAGGTACTTTTAATGGAGTTCTCCTCCCTCTTAACAGCCAGAGTGATCTAGCCTGTCCCACCATGGCAAAGGGGACAGGGATATTACTCCAGGTACTTCCTGATTCCAAAGAAGTCCCAGCCTAGACCTAAGGGCCTTGAACAATTTATCAAAAAAAATTTCAAGATGGTTTCCTTGGGCACCATGATCCCCCTTTTGCAAAAAGGGAACTGGTTCAGCATACCCTCGTATCAAGATCTTCCCCAGTCACTGGACGTATCTCTGATTTTTGGTGTGAAAACAGTACTTCCAGTACAACTGTTGCCGTAATGGACTAGTGTCAGCCCCACGAGTCTTCACAAAATGTCTGGTCTTAGTGGCAGCGCACCTCCCCAAGCTGGGGATGCATGTTTTCCACACTTTCATATCTCACTATTGCTTGGTTAGGGATCGCCAACGCAACAGTAGGTTTGGCCAATCTGTCCTTCGAAATCTGTATGAGGTGTAGAATCTAACTTTCTCCCACCTAGGGCCCATTGTTTGGGTTCAGGCTGTCTCCCTCTCTGTTACAACAGCATCTTTGTTGTTTTGCCCGTTGGCACCTGGTTTGGGTGTCTATTGGTCCCCTTTTATGTTGGGGAGCAGCCTATAGCTAGGGATTAACCCATGTGTGAGGACTACCATCCTGCTTGTCCTCAGAGAATGCAGAGTTGCTTACTTGTAACAGGTGTTCTCAGAGGACAGCAGGATGTTAGTCCTCATGAAACCCACCCGCCACCCCGCAGAGTTGGATTTCTCCTATTTTTGTTTTTATATATAATTCTATATTATAAGACTGGAGAGGGAGCTCACATGGATGCATTGTATAGGGCATGCTCAATGTACCAAGTCAAAGTTCTAGAAACTCTGACATAAGTTTTCCATGTCGGGCTCCATCTGATGATGTCACTCATGTGTGAAGACTAACATCCTGCTGTCCTCAGAGAACACTTGTTACAGGTAAGTAGCTCTGTTTTCCATTTGAGTGATGTGAAAAAAGTATTGCATCTCACTGAGATTACATAGAAAATGTGCATTTAATGAGAAGAGCATGCATCAAGAACAAAGCATTAGAAGGACAAAAGGGTAACATTACAGGAATGGTCATAGAACAGGTGTCTTGGAGAGAAATCCACTATAACAAGCTTGAAGTCCTATAGTCTCTAAATTGTTCATTCTGTCCTTATGCTCTCTATAAAAGATGTACCCTAATTGGTATTTCTATGTGTGTTTAAAAACCGTTAAGAGTTTGCATGCCAAGTGAAGCTCCCTTGATAATAAAACTGGTATAAAGTGTTATGCTGGAGACAATCCGGATGTGGATCCTTGGGCCGACTGGCCCGAGGGAACAGTCGGTAGGCAGAACTCCCACTGGGCAACAGGATCTTCACCTGGAAACCCGAGACTCCTCCAGAGGAGCTGTGGGAGCCCGGGTTGCTAGGACTTAGGAGACTTCGCCCTGGAAGCCCGAGGTCCCCCCAGGAGGAGCCCGTAGGGACCCGGACCGCTGGGACTTAGGCGAGGCCGAAGAAACCCAGGAGTGGAATCCGGACCGGAGTCTGGGCCGGCAGCGGGCGAGCAGAAGTCGGTGTCACGAACCGAGGTCAGGGCAGGCTGAAGAAGCAGGAGTCGGAGTCACGAACCGGAGTCAAGGCAGGCTGAAGACAAGCAGGAGTCGGAGTCACGGACCGGAGTCAAGGCAGGCTGAAGACAAGCAGGAGTCAGGCAAACCGTGGTCAAGGCAGGTAGCAGGCAAGCGGAGTCAGGCGGAGCGGAGTCAGGCAGGTAGCAGGCAAGCGGAGTCAGGCGGAGCGGAGTCAGGCAGGTAACAGGCAATCCAGAACGCAACTTCGAACTACAGGAAGTAGTGAACCTCGTTGCAGGGCAAAGAAGGGAAGGGACTGCAGGGCTTAAATAGCCCTGCAGCGTCTGACGTCATAGAAGGGAGGAGCCGGGTTTTCCCGCGCTGGTCCCTTTAAAAGTGGAGGACAGTCGCGCGCGCCTGGGGGCGGGACTGGCCGTGAGGCCACGCCAGCGGCAGCGTGAGAGCCGGCGCATGGCGCCCGGAGGCACTGCAGGCCCGCGGAACGCGGCAGCTCCCCGGAAAGCAGCGGCCGGGGTCCTGAGGCCGCGGAACGCGGCAGCTCCCCGGGACTCGGGAGGAAGGTAAGGCCTCGGGCGCCAGCGTGGCGACCGAGACCGCAACATAAAGATGTTACTATACATGAAGAAATTTGGGATTTTTCTAGTGCAGTCATGTGAACTTTCCCTCGATAGCAGAAAGACTTTTCCTATTTTCCAAACTTACTCTCCGTCTAAATGTCTTTTTTTTTCATAAGTTCCCAGGTTCCAATGTGTTTCAATAGGGGGTTAGCACCCTCCCACTTTTCCTCCACAAATCTCACTTTTTGGAGCTGTTAAATACCAGCATTCATTTATGCTGGTAGGGTTGTGGGATGAGGGGAGATTATTTACATATGTGGTGGAATTACTTAATGATGGAGAGTTTCTGGGACCAAATTTTGAGTATTTTAGGTCAAATTTGTGGTCGGTCTCCCCTGAGAGACCCTAATATCTGTCTGTTGGGTCACTGGGAGGATAGCAGAAGTATGAGGTGATTCAAAAATTGAATAACTACTTCATGCTGCTCGACTTACCATAGCACATATGTGGAAACAAGAACTTACACTTGAATGTCGGGAGGCTAAAGTTATTAATACTGCAAGTTTGGAAAAAATGAGTTATTCGTTTAGAGAGCAGAGTGATGTCTATGAGGTAATATGGTCTCCATACTGGAAATGGCGTACCACGCGATCTGAGTGTTAATAAATGCTGAGATATTGGATTGTAACTTAGAGATATGGTATATTGTCTATGTTGTAATGTACCTGCATAATTTTCCCATGCCTTGTTAAATAAAGAGTTTTAAAAAAAAATACTGGCATTCAGGTTCCCAAACAATCCCTGCTCTGACTCTACCCCACTGCCCATGTAGTTTTGCATTCTGTGAGACCAGCAGGATTTCATGCCCATGCATGCAATGGAGTAAAACCAGGGCTGAAGTGACCTGTTGATAAAATAAGTAAAATAATATACAAAAATAAAAAAAATAGGGAGCCGGCTGGCAGCTGTAGTTGGTATACCTGCCAGCTCTAAATTAGACTCCGGGGTTCTTGGTGGTTTCCAGTCTCTCTCAAGCTCATTTCAAAACAACAGCATTCATTACTAGAGCAAACTGCAGCTCCATTGCAGGGACCAACATGGGACAGCTGCTCTGCCTCTGGAGAGAGGAAGCCATGCACTGCCTGTGCTGCACTGCATTCAGTCACCTCAGAAGAGTTACCACGGAGGCTAATTAAAAGAAAGAGGGTGCATTAGGCAGATTTAACACAGAGAAAGCAGACACCTTTGATTCCCAGCCCAGGACTTTAATCTCCTGCCTTACTCCGCCACCTAAAGTGCTCCTCCCCCTCAACCTGCCTCCTGCCCTGCTGATCTTCCCTGAAACCTGGGGTGGATCAAGCCGACTGGCAGCACAGGTCGTAGGGAAGACCTGGCCAGGATTCCATCTGCGCACTGCCCTTGCTGCACAGCAGAGAGATAAAGGTGCTGCCCTAAAGCAGAAGAGCAAAACATCCCTCCTGTTTCCCTGTGGATTCAGTACATGACGGAATTAAAAGAGAGCTGTCAGTCTGTTTCCCAACGGCATTTCTGCCCATTTAGAATAGAATTTTGCAAGGAAACAGTGCCTAATGTTGAAAACAATACAAAAACTGTAGCAGAGCTGACAAGCAGCTACAAGATGAGCAACACTGAGAGCCAGCCCTGGCATTATAGATTGCTCCTTCTCTAAGCATGTCCCTGTACAAAGGGTGGGAAAATCCCACAATGCTCAGGGAGAAGAGGGAGAATAAAAAACAAAAATTAGACTGGATCTATATGCCACTTGTGGCCGAGCTGTCCCGCTACCTAGTGATTGTCCCGCTACCTAGTGATGTGGCTGAGCTGTCCCACCACCTAGTGATTGTCCCGCTAACTAGTGATGACATTGTCCCACTACCTAGTGATGTGGCTGAGCTGTCCCGCTACCTAGTGATTGTCCTGCTACCTAGTGATGACATTGTCCCGCTACCTAGTGATTGTCCCGCCACCTAGTGATGACATTGTCCCGCTACCTAGTGATGTGGCTGAGCTGTCCCGCTACCTAGTGATTGTCCCGCCACCTAGTGATGACATTGTCCCGCTACCTAGTGATGTGGCTGAGCTGTCCCGCTACCTAGTGATTGTCCCGCCACCTAGTGATGACATTGTCCCGCTACCTAGTGATGTGGCTGAGCTGTCCCGCTACCTAGTGATTGTCCCGCCACCTAGTGATGACATTGTCCCGCTACCTAGTGATGTGGCTGAGCTGTCCCGCTACCTAGTGATTGTCCCGCTACCTAGTGATGACATTGTCCCGCTACCTAGTGATGTGGCTGAGCTGTCCCGCTACCTAGTGATTGTCCCGCCACCTAGTGATGCCATTGTCCCGCTACCTAGTGATGTGGCTGAGCTGTCCCGCTACCTAGTGATTGTCCCGCCACCTAGTGATGACATTGTCCCGCTACCTAGTGATGTGGCTGAGCTGTCCCGCTACCTAGTGATTGTCCCGCCACCTAGTGATGACATTGTCCCGCTACCTAGTGATGTGGCTGAGCTGTCCCGCTACCTAGTGATTGCCCCGCCACCTAGTGATGACATTGTCCCGCTACCTAGTGATGTGGCTGAGCTGTCCCGCTACCTAGTGATTGTCCCGCTACCTAGTGATGACATTGTCCCGCTACCTAGTGATGTGGCTGAGCTGTCTCGCCACCTAGTGATGACATTGTTTGCTTTCCTGCATGAAAACTGTGATGTCATGCTCTGTGTGAGTCTATCCAGTTATTACTGCGCGGGCATTCACCTATAAGATGTATCCAACTTTATGACTGACTCAGTGTGAGCTAGAGATAAAAAAAATACCAGTGTGATCTAGTCAATTTGTCATGTAGAGCTAAGCATCAGAAAGGCACTGGTTGCAGCAGTCCAGGTTAACTCCCATCATAAGGCACTCTGGAGATTAGTGGAGGAGTAGCCTAGTGGTTAGAGTAGCAGCCTTTAAGCTAGGGTTCAAATCCCAGTGCTGCTCCTTGTGACCTTGGGCAAGTCACTTCACCCTTTGTCCAAACTAAAGGTCCGATGCCCTGCCCATAGGGGAAAAAAAATAGGTCCAAAGACCTGGGTCTTATGTACTCATGGTTTCCCTTTGAAAATTAGGTTTCTTTCACTTCCTACAGACCAGTCCATGCATGTGGATGCATCCTCTGGCCAGCAGATGGAGACAGAGACAAAAATTCAAAAGCTGACTTCTCTCTCTATAAAAAGTCTGGTGCTGCTTCAGCTCCTCAGTATGCTATGCCGAAGCTAGAAACCAACCAGGAGCCATTGTCAGTTCTGGTTCACCAATTACCATTATAACAATAATCTACTACAATTGTGAGCATCTCCTTCCTGGGTACTAGCCCTGGGACCCGAAAACCAAGCCCAAGTTTGCACTCAGGGATGCCACATTCATTATGGACAACCTCACACTTGCTATTGGTTCTCCTGAATATAAGGTTCCCCTGGAACTACAGTGAGAGAAGAGGGAAAAAAGACATTAGGACACAAGAATAATTTTCTAATTAAACTGCAAAGGTCAGGGACTGAGGATGCCATCTGCTCCCCTCTCCCTGGGCTATGTTTTGCTGTTTGGCTACAGGTCATCGTTTCACTGGCTGTCCATATGTCTACCTATATCTATAGCATCTATGTGACTATAACTATCTTCCTATCTATATAATTGTATATTTTCTTATCTATAAGTCCATTTATCCCCTTTTTTTTATTGCTGTTTCCCTCTCAGAGTGGGTTCTGGACTGGTCTGTTAGGACTAAAGGAAAGGAAATTAAAGGACAAGTTTAAATTTCACCTTCCTGCTCATCCTACAAACCAATCCACATTTTATTTATTTATTTATTTAGAAGTTTTTATATACCGATGAACGTTGGGAACATCTCATCGGTTCACATTAGAACAAAACTCAGCATAAAGCACTTTACAGTGTAACAATGAACTGTTGTACATAAGATAAGGGGAATTTTCAACAATTTACACATAAAAAGGTGTAGCGTGTATAATATGAGGCTTAACAAAGTCATTAATTACAAGATGCCATTTTTACAAGAGAATCACTATTTACAAGCAGATCATGGAGGATAATGGTTAATGGGGAGAGGGTGTTAGTGATCTGAGCTCCTGCTTCGGACTTTAACCTTTCAGATTCATAAGCCCTCATCCCACATGGATTGCTCTAGTAAGACTAAAGGAAAGGAAATTAACGGGTAAGTATAAATTTCACAATGAGATCCACAGGTACAGTCTTCCATGTACTATTTGTAAATTACCCTATTTATATACAAATGTATTATAAATCTACAGCAGGAGGAAACATGAAAGAAACCGTCTCTCCTGGGGCTACCGCAGTCCACCTGGGGCTACCGCAGTCCTCCTGGGGCTACCGCAGTCCACCTGGGGCTACCGCAGTCCACCTCCAAAAAGCCACTTTGTAGTGACTCACATCATAGACACAGTAAATCAGGCCTTTAGATGGTTAATCCTCTGGGGATATGTGGGATGTACCAGGGCAGTCCCTATTCCAGGTGGGAGTTACTTAAACCTGCTTCTAGGATTCTCATATTAGATGCTGTGTCTTTTTTCTTAACTGTAATGACCCCTAGAATTCTATAAAAGTATACTGAGATGCCCTTGTAGCTGTCCTACAGATTTCCTCTAGGATCCCTGGTCTGCCCAGTGCCTAAGACATGGTCTGAGCCTTCTCCCATTGTACTTTTAGACTCACGAACTTTGGCCTTGCTTTAATTACACATGCTGCTGTAATTGCTTCCTTACTCCATTGCACCCTTGCTACCTTTGAGGTCACTTCCCTATTATAGGACTCTGCAGCCAAATACAACAGTCTGCTTGAGTTCCTTAACTCATTTGTGTATTCCAGATATCTTCAAAGGAATCTTATATCTATCTAGTGATCTGAGCTCTTGCTTCCGACTTTAACCTTTCAGATTCATAAGCCCTCATCCCACATGGACTGGTCTAGTAAGACTAAAGGAAAGGAAATTAACGGGTAAGTGTAAATTTCACAATGAGATCCACAGGTACAGACTTCCATGTGCTATTTGTGAATTACCCTATTTATATACAAATATATTATAAATCTACAGCAGGAGGAAACATGAAACCGTCTCTCTTGGGCCTACCGCAGTTTGCTGTTTTAAGTCTTTTTACTGTCCTCCTCCAAAAAGCCACTTTGTAGTGACTCACATCATAGACACAGTAAATCAGGCCTTTAGATGGTTAATCCTCTGGGGATAGGGAAACACCTATGGTACCTGAATGTAATCTGCTTTGAAGTGGCTGACCAGTCATGAAAGGCAGAATATAAATCAAAAATTAAATGAAATTTCCCAAAGCAGACATACAGTATGTACCAGGTAAAGTCATTCTCATTCTTACGGGTGACAGCTATAAGGTTTATCTTCTGCCTTGCACCATTCGCCTTAATGACATTCTACCTATGAAATCCCATGCCCCAACTACAATTTGCACAGTTTGCATCACCTGGATCCTGTTTGTGGGCAGATAAACCACAGAACTGTGTAATCTTGTGCACAGGCATAATTCCCCAGGCCAAACCACCATCTCCTTTGTGGCTCATGAGAAAGATAAATGCAGCTGCAACATGACTGACAGAGAACAGTAAACTTTGATGAGTAAGAATGAATGCATACAAATATAAGAAGGGCCATGCTGGATCAGACCAGCGGTCCAGCAAGCCCAGCATTTCGTCTCTGACAGAGGCCAATTGTGGATCACTTGGAAGTAGCCAGCAGATCCTACTAGGGGGAGCCATTCTCTGTTGATCATTCCCAGAAGTAAGACGTGGTGATCCCCACAGTTGTCCGCATAATAATTGTTAATGAGCCTTGTCTCCAGAAACTTGTGTAAAACATTTTAAACCAAGCTTTACTACTGGTCTTCACCACATCTTCTGGCAATAAATTCTACAGAGACAGGATAGAGGTGGTCCAGAGAAGGGCGACCAAAAAGGTGGATGGTCTTCATCGAATGACTTATGAGGAGAGATTGAAGAATCTAAATATGTACACCCTGGAGGAAAGGAGGAACAGAGATAATATGCTACAGACTTTCAGATACTTGAAAGGTTTTAATGATCCAAAGACAATGATAAACCTCTTCCATTGGAAAAAAATCAGCAGAACCAGGGGTCACGATTTGAAGCTCCAAGGAGGAAGACTCAGAACCAATGTCAGGAAGTATTTCTCACGGAGAGGGTGGTGGATGCCTGGAACGCCCTTCCGGAGGAAGTGGTGAAGACCAAAACTGTAAAGGACTTCAAAGGGGCTGGGATAAACACTGTGGATCCATAAAGTCTAGAGGATGCGAATGAAGAGAGGGTGGCTTGCGGGAAAGACGGCTACTACCTGGAGATAATACCCTTATTCAATAGACATACACACAGTTAATGCAACTCCGACAGTGCTCTATTCTTCAACGGCAAGAGGAAATGTGGAAAAAAGGATTTGTATTCACAAAAAAGCGGGGAGTAGCTTGCTTGTTACGGCAGTTACTACCCCAAAACAAACAAGTCTGATACTTCACTTTCAGTGCACATCCAGTGTAGCTCTCTGCTTCAACGGCAGGGAGGAATGAAAAATAAGATGATTTTATATTCAGACAACAACCAATAACGACTGAATTACACAGTCTGGGTAAACAAATAAGCACGGGTATAGGTTGCTTGTTATGGCGGTTACTACCCCGAATCAATTAAGCCTGATACTTCACTTTCAATACATATCCAGAGTAGCTCTCTGCTTCAACGGCAGGTGGAATGAAGAAAAGTGGATTTATATTCAGATAACAACCAACAAGGACTGAATTACACAGGCTCGGTAAACAAATAAGCATGGGAGTAGCTTGCTTATTATGTCGGTTACTACCCCTAACCAATTAAGCTAGATACTTCACTTAGAAGCAGTTCCAGCACTGCTCTCTACATTAATGGTGGAGGTGGAAAGGAAATAAAACCAAAAGGTTACATTAATGGTGAGGGTGGAAGGGAAATAGAACCAAAAGGTTACTAAAGGCCAAGAGTAACAGATAAGTATGAGAAAAAAAAAAGTGTGAAAGCTTGCTGGGCAGACTGGATAGGCCATTTGGTCTTCTTCTGCCCTCATTTCTATGTTTCTATATGTAATTGTGCGTTGACTGAAAAAAATATTTCTTTATATTATAAAAATATTAGGGGCTCCGGGTGATCACTTCAGCATGACAGCACGTATGCCCGCACGACTGCATGTATGGATCTGGAATAACAGTAACAGGGCAAAACCCAGTAGCAGAAACAGGCGCAAAAACCCAGAGGCTGCGATGTTGCAGTAGTTTTGAAATAAACACCCGCAAGTCACTGACCTGGCCAGCAGGGAGAGCAGGCACCAAGGTTACACAAGGAGCCAGAAAACAAACTCCAGCCCTGACTCTGCAACACCTGGGAAATCAGTAACAGGGCAGCTGGTTGGGAGAAGAAGCCTCATGAAAACTGCTGGTCACATGGTCAAGGGATTAGAGGGAGGGATGGAGCTGGAGAACAAGGGATTAGAGGGAGGGATGGAGCTGGAGAACAAGTGCAGCGGGTCTGCATGAGGCCTGCAGAAAAGGTGGGGAAGTAGAGGGACAGTAGGAAGGATGACAAAGTGGAGAGCAGGACAAGAAAGAGGTGTCTGCACCTCCAAGGCATGCAAGCCACAAATACACCTCTGCCCCCACCCAGCACTATTCTCTTAGACCCAGTGGGCTCAAGGCTCTGCATGGTCAGATCAGCATAAAGCAGAGCTCTATCAGAAGCTTCATTCTAGCCTGTCAGCCCAGATCCTTTCCTGTGTGTGGACCTGCTAAAGGGATGTTGGGGAGAGAAGGAGCAAATCATAATTTTCTACAAAAAAAAACCCACCACAACATAGGACAAGTTGGAACCTCAGAATAATTTGAAAAGAAAATACCTCTTGTCACCCCAGCTTGCATGAATCCCACACCAACGGGACACTAGCAGCAGCCAAGCATGGCTGTTTTTACCACTGCCTTCAGAATCAATGATTCCCTTCAGCCATAATTGTTAGGAGCCAAGCAGACTGATTTCCCGTGAATGAAGCAATCAAAGTCTATTGCCAAATGTTGCAGTGGAATTAACTGTAGGAATGCCTCTAGTCAAATTCTCAGATAGATATGTGCTTCTTCTGTCTGGCATCATTCAGGTACAAAAATACTCAAAGAAGGTGCCCTTGAACGCTCTTCTTTTGACCCCTATATATAATATGTCAGTATCCCTGTGCTGTCATTTTAAAATGTCATGCAAAAATCGATATTTGTTTTGTGCTGTTTCCCATCTGAAACGACATAAAAAAATAACATTCTGTTAGTGCATGCCCTATTCACAGAATTTAGTACAACAGAGCATGTTCTAAAAATAGAGCATACGCTATTCACAAGAAGTAGTTTGTTATAGTGCACGCTGTTTCTAAAATTTAGAAAATATAGGGGCAGATTTTCAAAGGGTTACATACGTAAGATACGCGTGTAACCCCCGTAAAGCTGCCCCTGCGCGCGCAAACCCCGGGACGCGCGTATGTCCCGAGGCTTGCAAAAATGGGCGGGGCCTGGGCAGTCCAGGGCGTGGCCTGAGCCTCCAGGCACAGCGGCCATTTGCCGCTGTGCCCGGGATCGCGGGCCGGCCGTCAGCCGGCACACGTAACTTCTTCAACAAAGGTGATGGGGGTTCTAGGTAGGGCTGGGGGGCGGCTTAGGTAGGGGAAGGGAGGGGAAGGTGCGGGGGGGCAGAAGGAAAGTTTCCTCCGAGGCCTCTCCGATTTTGGAGCGGCCTCAGAGGGAACAGAGGCAGGCTGCGCGGCTCGGCGCGCGGAAGTTGCACAATTGTGCACCCCCTTGCGCGCGCCGACCCTGGATTTTATAACATGCACGCGGCTGCGCGCGCATGTTATTAAATCGGGCGTAGATTTGTTCGCGCCGGGTTGCGCGAACAAATCTGCGCCCACGTGCAAGTTTTAAAATCTGCCCCCCCTGTGCGCACTAAAACGGAATGGATAAATGAGATCATATAAACAGCCTAAAAATGAAATGCAGTGACATAACCACATGAAACATTTTTTTCCCTCCCATGTAGAGTGTGCTACAGCACCCCTGGCATCCCTTTCCATCGTCCCTGGGTAAGTTTGATCTTGCTCACCTACCTGCACCGTGTCTGACAGCAGAGAGAGCTAGAACACGTTACATACATCTCTCCTTCATTAGAAGTTAATTCTAATTGTAACATAAACTGTTGTTTGCCTCCCATTGGATGTTAACGCATTAAATATTGACGTTTGTGAGCCTGTTATGTCATGCGCGGAGAGTACAATCTGCTATTAGGATGCCACCCACAGGTTTATAAGGAGCAAATGTGAAGTAAGACAACGCACAGAGAGCATATAGATGTTTGCTCCTAAAAGCTATCTAGTTCCATGTCACCCTGAAGTGCCAGGCAAGGTGTGCCGCACTAGACATGCTGCCAAGGCACATAAACCCCCCACAAAAGTGCCACAGTGTGAAATTAAAAGCCCGAGGGATAGTTCTGCTAGAGTATCTGCAACATATCCGTACATGATGTTGAATACACCTGAGGTTCCTAGGTTCAAATTCTGGCAGCTCTGTTTCTCTGAGGCAGCTAGGACTGGTTGTAACCAGATAATAATAAGAAAGCGTTTTGAGGCCTTCGGATACCGGGCACAATAGAAATACAGCATTACATAACATTGTATAATTATGTGGACATTATTTTGAGGAATATTTATATGGATTGTGGCAATTAAGGATGGAGATATTTTCACACCCATCAAAATTAGTTAGATGAAAAATAATTTCATGTTTAAACCTTTTTAGTATTATTGTTATTAATATTACAACAAATACAGAAGACATAGTAATGTATGGTTCTGTATCCACCATATAAAACTATCAATTAGTCATTATCAAATAACTCCCACTACCTCCCCCAACTCCATAATCTACTATCAACCAATAAGCGTAATAAAGCATCTTCAGATGCTCAACAAATAAAATGATCATAAACATTACTGAGAGACTGAACAACAATACAAAGAAAAAATAAAAACAGCTAAAGATCATTTAGAATGAAACTTCTGACTGAATGAGGCAGAGAGTCCAAATATGAGGTCCCTATCTTTAAAATCAGCAGATAGAAAGCTTTAGCACTTAGCTTTTCCATAAGAGCAAGATTATGGAGCATATTCCTCCAATGTATAAAAATAGTGGGTTCAGACTCCCTCCAGTGATGTAAAATTGCTTTCTTCCTAAGCAAAAACATTTTTTTTTTGTTTTAAGCAGAGTTTGATAAATTTATTTTGAAGCGGAAAAGTGGAAAAATCATTAAACAAAATGGTCTCTGGTATCTCAGGACTAACTATATCAGACATATATGATAATATTTTATGCCAAAACTGTAGAACTGGTGCACAGGACCGAAAAGAATGACCTAAAGTCCCCACTACAACTATAAATAATTATTTTGAAAGGGGAGAACATGAAAACGAGGAAAAATAGGTGGTGTATGTATCCAGAAATGAAGAACAATGCCTTGGAAGCAAATACAGTAGCAGAGTTTGAGAGGGAATGAGATAAGTGCAGAGGATCCTTAATCGTAAAGAGGTGAAGACAAAGCCAGAGATCAGCTGGGATCTGTGACCTTGCACCAGGAAGTGGCTTGAGTAGAGACTGCCCAGCTCACCTCATCTTCTGTCACATTCTTTGTTTCTCTGGTTGGCCTCACATAGGTGAAGTAGGTGATCTTGGAAACAAGCAAATCATTCACCCCTGACAGGGATTTATCCAAGAAAAAGGAGAGGGGGAGAGAGAGAGGAAAAGGTACCAAGAGAGAGAGAGAGTGGGCAGAGAATAAGAACTGATATAAAATCAGGAAGAAGAAAAGCCACCAGTATGTTTCATCTTCATGTAACTTTTATTCATTGTTACTTAAATGTATTTTGATGTGAAATTCGCCTCTGTTCATTTGACATTGATTAAATATTGTAGTGGGTTTGTTTTACATCGACAAAAAGAATTAAAGTCTGAATAAAAGGAGAGCGAGAAAATGCAATGAGAAAAAGGGTGCGGAGAATGAAAAGTGAGAGATCAAAGAATGAAAGAAAAGCGGGGGAAAAAACCCCAGAAAAGCGAGACCCAGAGGAAGAGCTGAAACAAGTGAGTTGCACGTGTCCTCGCTCCCAGGAGCACCCTCTTTTTTTTTTTTACCTTCTGAGAAATTGTTTCCAGCTCGTGTGACGATGCATCAGGATCTGCTTTTTGTTTAAATAGCTGTGAACAGCGATGTGTGTGTTCACCGTAGATCCATTACACGTGATTTAGGAGGACTGCTGGAGAGATGCATTGTACAGGGGGGGGGGGAGGGGGGACACGGCTGCAGCCCTCTCCTCACCACCAGGCAGCCCCATTCAGGAGAAAGATTAACTGCCCCCTGCAACTACCCTGCCAGCGGGGCAGCTGCTGGGCAAAACAGTGCCTGCTTTCCAGGCCTCCCTTTTGGGCCCGGGTGCTCGCAGACTCACAGATTGACTCAAAACGGCAGGCATGGCGCCCTTCCATGGCTTGATGCCATGGGCAGTCGCCCTGCTTGCCTACCCCTTGTGACGGCCCTGCCTGCCAGAATGCTTCATTGCAACAGTCACAAAACAAAGTAAACAGTGACATTAAACCAGTTGTTTCCAGATACATAATTGATTTCTTGTGTTGACTTTCTCTCTTTTTTTTTTTTCTTAAGTGCATGATTAATTTTCTAGCAGGGTTACTTTAGTTCCTTCCATCTTGCTGTTTCTTTTTAGGATAAATCACTACTGCTTAGAATCCTCGTGTAGAAAAGGCATGAAAAGGAGATTGGGTGAGTAGAAGTGGGGGGGACCGAGAGCTTCTGAATCTCCCATTGAAATTCACTAGGGTCGGGGAATTTTTCGGGGCAGGCAAGATGCCCTTTATTTAAGCGATAAGAAGAGAAGAGTTGATCCGGCTGATGTACTTGCATCGAAATCCCCACCATGACTTCTCACAGGGGATCTCTCCAGTGGTTTAGATGGATGAACTCTGATCATCCTTGCATCTTCCAGCTCTGTCCATCACATCCAATATATAATTATGTGCTAGGCTTGGCGCTGTTTGTGTCTGTTTTGGAGGTTCTGGGTGCCCCATTACTGTATCCAGCAAGGTCTAACTGTTTCTCCGTGACACTTCATAAGCGTCTGTTATCTTTTCACTAATTAAGGAGCTGATGTAATATGACAGTAGTCAAAAAAAAAAAATCTGTGCAAACATTTAAGGCATGTATTTTGTAACTGCCATGTGAAAAATTTGTTTTACTGCCACGCATGGTGGTTTAAAAAAGTGCACTAAAACGGAGTAAAATTTAAATGTGCACTACAACAATAGTTAATTTTAACTTTACTACTGTTTTTAACTTCAGTGATTAGAGATGGAATTCCAAACTCAAGATCTTCCAACTCAAGACCTCTGGACTCCAGGGCCTCCGTCCCAGAAACCCTCTAACTCGGGAGCCTTGAACCAGAGATGGTGCCCTTCCAGGCCAGAGATCCTCTGCCCTGAGATTGCCACAGGTCACAGGGCCTCACCCCACCCACTCTGCCCTCTTGCAGGGTTTCCAGGCGGGGGATGTTGATTCTAGAGCTCCTAAGATTTGAGAACCCTGGAGCCAACCCCCCTCAGGCCTGGGAATCCGGGGTCGCTGACTCAGGGCTCTGGGATCAGAGAGTATTTGAGCAAGGTTTCCCTGACCGTAAATGGAAGTAAAAAACTTAACTTCATTTAAAACCCTGAATGAAAAATGCTGCATTAAAGGGGAAGTAAAAAGTCAGCTAATTTTAGCACACTTCTCTGCACTTAATGCAGTCATTTAACATGCTATTTGCATGAAAAGTGTGCTGCAATTAGATCACTGTTTTAGTCCCCTTTTTACGCATATTCTTTGTGTATTTGAATGTGTGTCATATCGCCACCCCATCTCCTCTATCTCATCTCAGATGGCTTTTGATTAGGGCCTGTGCAAGGGTATTAGGTGCCCTAGGCAAAACTTTTGCCTTGCACAAGATCCAGCCCCCATAATTATCTTCACCCCCTCTCCCCACTCCATATTTATCACCAGCCCCACCTCCTCTAGCATCATTATCTCCACCAGCCCACCAGTGTAGTTAACTCCATCTCCCCATCCTCCCTCAGTGGGCTGAGACCCGGGGAAGCCAGGCTGCCAGTCCCACTGCCGCTCCTCGTGACACAAAACTGGAGAAAATCTTTAGTAAATGACCCCCTTAGATTGTGAGCCCTCTGGGAACAGAGAAATAACCTCCCTGTACCTGAATGTAATTTGCCTTCAGCTCCCAGTGAAAAGGCGAGAGCTAAATCTAAAAATTAAAAAAAACCCAAACAAACCACCTAAAATTCTCTCCCCCCCCCCATTCTGCCCAGCAGGAAGAATCTCAGGAGCTGCTGCCGCTGCTGCTACTTCCCTGAAAAGTTGGAACCAGGCTAGCAGGGCTGACCCTGGGCCTGTGTGGAGCCCCCAGGGAAAATCCTTTCCTCCTTGGGATGAAATGGCAAGGAGGGGAAGCCAGTCCACAACTGGGCCACCACTGGCCCTCCATGCAAGACACGGCAGACCCCAGCGAGCCCTCTCCCCTCCCCCGCAGGCCCCAGCAAGCATTATCCCCAGCCCCTAAACCGCTCGGGCATCTGCCTTCTGATGGCCCCCACCCTCCTCTTCAAGTCCTATGCTGGCTGTGAGGTTGCTTCAGGGCCATTGTGCTGCATGTTTTGAGGAGGGGGTGGGGGGAGGGAGAGAGAGAGAAGCGTGGCGCCATTTGATATTGCCACCTCTTCTGGGCAGACGTGAATAAGGGCATTTTTCTCCCTTCCTCCGCAGGGTCCCTCAAAGGGCAGGGTCTGGGGCATTTGCCTTGCACACAGGGCCCCATAGTCTTGTGAGATCTGCTGGCCCCATTGCTTTCCGACTTCAGAGGAGGAGGCAGCAGCATCAGCAGCAGGTAAGAAGCTCTGCCCGCTGACGCCTTCTGCTGGCCGGACAAGATGGTGCAAGGAGCAGGGAGGAAACACCTTGCTTCAGGTGGCAGCGCCGTAGGCCGCCTTCCCATGCTCATCTCTTCGCATTATCAGCTGTTTCCAAAGGTAGCTCCCCCTCTTCTGCACTTGCACTGCAATTAGCCTGCTCTTCGGGTCCTTCGTGCAGCAGGTAGGTAGGTGGGCCTGGCTTCTTGGGCAGCAGACATCCCAGTTATTTTCCAGTGGCTGCCGCTGCCCTAGATTTTGGCACTCTAGACAGCCGCCTGCTTCGTGTTTGCATGCAGACATTTCGGTAACCCTTCTGTGATTTATCTTCAGCCTGCTTCTGTCTTTTTCGGGGTTTGGACACAATGCTCCAGGTGAAGTCTCACCTGGAATATTCTTTCTTCCCTCAGCTCGGCAACCGGGCTGGAAGGTTGTAGTGATCAAATTTTGACTGAACAGCCAGCCGAAAAACACAGCACATGGACTGACACAGACATGCCTGGACAGAAAGGGATTTTCAGTGCTGTCCATAGCTTAGGTCTTCAAAGTAAGCTTTACTGTAGCCTGAAAAGGTCATTGTTTGCATGTTGTAGGGATATCACAAGGGAGGGGGAGGAAACAGAGTATATCTGAAAAGGTTAAGCTGCTGGTGCACATTGCAGTGAGCAAATACTTGAATTGCTTCTGCAAAAGAGGGCTGTAAGAAGCGAGTGGGGTGTTAAGTGACACCTGGGCTGGCCTCTTTGTGCAAGGCCATTAGAAGCCATTGATCAGCTGCTCTGCCCTGCATGTCTAGTGACAAGAAGGAAATAGGGAAGCTTTGTTAGGCTTAATAGAATAAGTAGGTTGCAGCCTTGTTCTGCTAGGGAGGCCCAAGCTCAGAATCAATCAATAGAAAGCTCTGATGGACTAGCATGTATCTATAATTGATGTTTAACTGTTATAATAAATACAATTTAGTGGCTGGACCGGGATGGCTGTGACAACAGAGTCTATCGAACAAAGTCACGGTCGGAGGCCAGACGCCTCCACTGTTTGAAGTCTTAATATCGAGTGAAGAGACACAGTCTGCTAGCAGCAGCACACAGAGGACCATGTGGCAATTTCCTTTCTGTGGCTTTGCTTGCTGGAAATTATGGAGGAGTCTGCCGTTTTGTGGAGCCTGTGATTTTCCCCCCTGTGTCCCAGTCCACAGATACCCAAAATTGCTCTCTCTTTTTTTTTCACAAGAAACAGCCAAGGTACCCGGAAGATGTGGGGAGAGGGTCTCGTCCTTGCCCATCAGCCAGCCCAGTTTCCTTGGTATCTTTTTCGACCTTGGCCTTGTGATAGGGCAGGAAGGCGCTGCTTGCCCTTTCTTTGCTGAGTAATGCTAAGCATTGAGAAGGTAGCTTAGATCAATTCGCCACTTCCTCTCTGCTACTCAACTTTTGCTGCTCATTGTAGAAACTAGTCAAAGCTTTAAAGAGCTGAATGTGACTTAGCCTTTTCTTTATGTTACAAAACAAACACATTAACGCCATTTTACTGGGCAGTCTGTTAAGGCGCTGTAGCACTTGTGGCTAGATTAGAGAAAAGGCTTTGTAATTATACAGGGTCCATGAAATGGAATAAGATAAGTAAGCAAAGGCTTTCCAATGCACCAGCGAAGAAAGGGAACCAGGCACATATCTTGTCTCTATGCTGCTACTGTCTTCAATGGTAAGAGCAGGGCTGGGGAGAGGTTGTATAAAGGTATCAAAGCCTATTTACTCATCTACCTGGAAAAGTAGAGGACCAAAAAGGAGAGATAACAAAACTGATTTGGATAAGGAATGATCTTGAAAAGGCTTCTTGCTTTCCGCTTAGGGTGCCAGTTCATATTGTAATTGCAATGCTCAAACAGGTCCTCTCCTTTCTCCCCCCATGATTAAGCCCCCTCACCCTGTTATTTCATGCTTCCCATTCTCAGTCATTAAAGCTCATGGTTATTGCCTCTAATGCATCCCCAAACAGATCTTTAGGCTAGGCTCCGAAGCATCAAATTGAATATTAAAGCTGCTTTGCCCTGCTGTAAGCATATCTTCTTGTTATGACCGCTACTACTCACTTCATGTCTCATTGCTTTCTCTCTCTCCGGAAGACTTGTGGCAGTAGCAAGCCGTCTCCGACCCTCAGGGCTCCATTCCAGGACTTCCCAGGTGTCGAGGATGCGCCGACCGCCATGTCCAACCCGGGCCCTCCTAGGCGCGCGCGTCACGACCCTTCTTCAGGACATCAGGGTGGGAACCTCAGGGGCGGCTCCCCTTGATGACATCACTAACCTTGGACTCTTAAGCACCATTGGGGCCTGTCACAAATCGACTTGGCAAAGAGTTCCCTTTGCTGAATCCTCCTCTCTCGCTTCGGATGTGTTCCCTGTTCCTGCTACAGCTGGCGTGAGACATTCTCGGGTACCTGCTCCTCGGGGGCCCTTCCCTGTCTCTGGCTATCCGCTCCTCGGAGGGCTTCCGCCTTGCTGTACTTTTGCTTCCTTGCAACTTGGGAATACCACCGCGCTTCTCTCCAGGGATTGCTACAATGGAACTTCACGCTGCGGACCTTACCGGGCTTCCCTCCACCAACCACCTCCATGGCGTACCCTGCTCCAAGGCCACTACCATGCCTCTCTCCAGGGATCGCAACCAAGGTACCTCACGCTATGGGCCTTCATCATGTTTCCTTCCAGCAACCACCGCCACGACGTACCCTGCTCCGTGGGCCACTACCATGTTTCTCTCCAAGGACTACTACCGCAGCGTGAGGTGAAGACCTCACGCTGCGGGTCTTCACCGCGCCTCCCTTCAGCAACTATCTCCACGGCGTACCCCACGCTGCGGGCCACTACTGTGCTTCTCTCCAAGGACTATGACGACGGTACCTCGTCCTACAGACTATCTCGTGCAACTCTCCCGATATTGCTGCTACCAAGCACCTCGCGGTACGGACCTCTGCTGTGCTACTCTCCTGTGCTCTCCACACAGATGTCCCCCATTCAGCGAACAGGCTCTGGCACGAGAGAGATAGACTGTGCTATACTTCCTCGCTCCTCGGGGTAGAGTCCTCCATCACTTCTTGTGACTCCCAGGCCTCCCCGATCCTCGGGCAGCCTACGCCCCTCTGTACTGGACTCTTGAGGTTCCCTTCCTTTAGGGGGCTCCCCTGCTCACTGAATCTCTCTCTGCTCTCCTACATTCCCTCCTTGGGAACTTCTAGTCCTCCACCTCTAGGGGGATCTCTCATCTCCTCAGTCTCTACTCCTCCTGGCTACTGGACTACTGCCAAGACCTCGCCTGCCGACGGCGAGTCGCTTGGGCTCCTCCCTGTGGGTGGTCTCATCTCTTGTCTCGTCCCAAAGGCCCACTAACCCACATATCCTAACACTTCTGAAGTGACTTCTTTATTCTATGTCCTGCCAGTTCTTCCTCGAAAATTCCAAGGGCAAAGTGACGTGTAGTGGCAGTCTCTGAGAAACGCCCTACCATCTCTGCCAATAACCACTCCATATCTCCGACCAGGTGCTGCATGACACCTTTCAGCCAAGGTTTGTTCCCTGTATTGATAGCTTGTCCATTCTTTTTTCATTAGAATTGAAAGCCTAAGGTATTTTTTAATTTCATTGGTAAAACTGAAAAAGGTGAGGAAGGAGGGAACATGGAGACAAGGAAAGAAGAAAAGACTGAAAACTACCCTTGTACACTTATGAAATCGAAAGGAAGAGAGAGGAGCATGCTGGAACCAGCTTTTGACTTGATGATAAGGAGAGGAAAAGAAGTGGTCCTTGCTGTTTCCTGTGGGGGATGTGACTGTTCAGTCAGCTCTAATACATCCACTATAGTGGAAGTCATCATTCAGTGTTAGTTCAGTGCTGGCTGTTATGACACTGATAAGGATGCAATGCAGCAATGCTCCTTAGTAGGGAATCCACAGTGCAGAGCACTGGGCTGACACTAAAACATCTGCTGGAGGGAGGAAAAGCTCACTCACTGATAAAACTGAAAAGGGGCTGATTTACCAAAGAAGGGAACACTGCACTGATAACACTGAAAAGAAGTCGATTCACAAATAATAATATATTCTCCATACAAGGGGGAATCCCTTTAACATCTGTCTGTTAGTCTCTCTCCTTGTCATTCAGCCTCACATCTGGCTGATCTTTCCATAATGACTGTATTAGGCTTGCTGACACAGACATTACATGAATGATGACGTCTTCTGATAATCACCCTAGACTGAGAAGACAGACTCCAAGGGCAGCCAGAGTTGTTACAGCTTTGCAAATAGAGCTTTAGGATTAAAATGTGGCATCGCCCATTCATTAGCAGGGTGTTTCAGTTCACTTAATTTTCTCTTGACACAAGTTGTATACATTTGGGAATGAGACATGAAGACAGGCGTATGCGTGTAAGAATTTGCTGTCTGTCTATAAGAGCCTACTTCTCTGAGCTCCTGGGGAGCCAAAGAGACATCCCAGTGCAAATCTAGCTCAGCATTCGGTGTGACTGCACTGCTAGCTGGAGGCACAGGCTGCTCTGGCGCTCAGAGAAAGTATTTTTTCTTCCCTACCCTCATTGTGCATCCACCTAATAATGTAACAAGGTTTTCTGCAGTCAGTCACACCGGTCTCAAAACAGCAGAAATCCTTGCCACCTAGTACAGTAAAAGTCTCTTCTCCGAGCACAGGCAGGATGGCAGTCCTTACATGGGTGACATCGGCTGGAACCCAGCATGGAAAACTTATAATAAAAATTCCTAGAACTTTGTCTGAGCATTACTGAGCTTGCTCACATAGGTGTACTCTGCCTTGGGGCATTAAACAACGTCATGGGTTGCACTTACAATTGGTGCTTTCACCTCTGACCAGGGATCAAGTGCTCAAGACCCCATCACCAATCGAAGGCACCTATTGAAGCCTGGGTGGGGGGGGGGGAGTGATTCCTCCGACATTTTTGACAACACTTTGGATAGTCTCCACTCAGAACCATAGCCCCAGAAGAGCGAAGGGAGTCTCCGCTAGAAGACCTCTCCTTCGCAGGATTTGTCCAGGTGATGGCGGAGGCCATCCCATTTCAATTGCAGACTGAAGAGAATACCAGATACAAAATGCTAGATATCCTCCAGTATGTGGAGCCTCCCAAGGAGATTGTGGCAGTCCCAGTGCACAAAATCCTTGTGGAGTCACTGATGAGGATGTAGAAACACCCCCTCATTGTGCCTCCTGTTAACAGGAATGCGGATGTGATTTATTTTGTCCAAAAGGCTCTTGGATTTGACAAACGTCAGCTGCCCCACCAAGCAGTGGTCATTGCATCTACTCTCAAGAAGACCAAGCGCTCTCTTGTACCTATTCTTTGGGGAAGGATCAGAGAGTGATGGATGCTCTTAGGAGGACGGTGTTCTAGAGCACTATGCTCATTGCCCACATAATGGCCTACCAGCTCTATATAAGCCAGTACATGTGTGACATCCTGAAGCAGGTGCAGGGGATTGCCGAGCAACTGCCTCAGTATCAGCAAGATATCTTTCAGTCGCTGGTGCATAATGGTGTAAAGTATGGAATGCACGGGGGTCCGTTCGACCCAGCTTGCAGACTCGCATGGCTGTGGGCCTCGAATCTCAGACCGCAGGTGCAGGAGCATGTACAGGGAGTATCTCTTTGGAGATAAAGTGAAGGACATGGTGGCCTAGATCAGGGATCACCTTGTGACACTCCAACAGCTCTCCACTGGTACTCAGGACCCACCCTCCTCAGCCAGGTTGTCGAGGTTTGGGCCCAGGAAGACTTTCTTCCATCCGAAGAAGTACTAGCCTCCACCCCCTCACTCCCATCAGCAACACCAGGCCCTTCATAACTGCCCCAGACAACTAGCCAGTGCCACAGTCTCTCTAGGGATGGGGTTTTGACTGAATCCAAGGATCATAGCCAAGTTGCCCGTATCCAGGGTGATGGGCCTGCCAGTCAGGGAAAAGCTACAATTCTCTGTGAACTGCTGGCCCAGGGTAACTTCAGACCAGTGGGTTCTTTCCATTGTTTGTGAAGGGTACAAAATAAACTTATTGGGTGCCCCACCAGATTGCCCCCGAGTCTATTTTGGGGCCCGGGAGCATATTAGGAGACAACTAGTAGTGGAGCTCTCCTCCCTCTTAATGGCCAGGGTGGTCAAGCCCATCCCATCAGGGCAATAAAGGTGGGGATTTTGCTCACAGTACTTCCTGATACCAAAAAAAAAAACACAAAAAAAGGAGGACTCAGTCCCATCCTAAACCTAAGGGCCTTAAACAGGTTCATCAAAAGAGAATAGTTCAAGTGGTTTCCCTGGGCACCCTGATCCCCTTCTTGTAGAAAGGGGACTAGTTATGCTCCCAAAAGACCCCTACACCCACATCAAGATCTTAGCAGGTCACCGGAAGTATCTCCAATTTGTGGAGGGAAACCAGCAGTTCCAGTATCATTTTCTGCCATTCGGGCTCGCGTCAGCCCTACATTTCTTTACAAAATACTTAGCTGTATGACGGCATACTTTTGCAGACTGGGAGTTCAAGTTTTCCTGAATATGGATGATTAGCTGGTCAAGAACACCTCTTGGATGGGTGCCAAAGAGTCCATATGCTCGACCATCTGAGTGCTGGAATTACTAGAATTCGTTGTCAACGACCCCAAATTCTAACTCAGCCTTTACCACAACTAAACTTCATTGGTGCCCTGCTAGACATGGCTCAGGCCAAAGCCTTCTTACCCCAGCAGCAGGCCATCAATCTGATGACCACTGCAGTGAGAATTCAACAGAGCCAGCAGGTATCAGCATGGCACATGTTGAGGCTGTTGGGCCACATGGCTGTTACAGTACATGTCTTTCTTGGCATGTTTGCATATGCAAAAATCCCAGTGGACCTTAAGGATACAGTGGAGTCTCAGGACCTCCAGGATCACATCTGAGTCACACCATCCCTCCATGCCTCTTTGTCATGGTGGCAGGACATCTCAAATCTGGAACGGGTAGGGGGTGACCTTCCAAAGTCCTCACCCAAATTGTCCTTACCATGGTTGTGTCCACTCTCGGCTGAGGAGCTCATATAGATGAACTAAGCACCCAGGGGTAGATTTAAAAAAAAAGCGCGATCGCGTACTTTTGTTCACACAGCAGGCGCAAACAAAAGTACGCTGGATTTATAAGATACGCGCATAGCTGCGCGTATCTTATAAAATCCTGGATCGGCGCGCGCAAGGCTGCCGATTTTGGGCAGCCTGCGCGCGCCGAGCCACGCAGCCTGCCTCCGTTCTCTCCGAGGCCGCTCCCAAATCGGAGCGGCCTCGGAGGGAACTTTCTTTCGCCCTCCCCTCCCCTCACCTTCCCCTCCCTTCCCCCCCCTAACCCCCCCCCCCCCCCCCCCCCGGCCCCTATCTAAACCCCCCCCTTACCTTTGTCCTCTGATTTACGCCTGCTAGAAGCAGACGTAAATCTACGCGCGCCAGCAGACTGCTGGCGCGCCGTCATCCGACCCGGGGGCTGGTCTGGAGGCCTGGACCACGCCCCCGGGCCGGCGCCATGCCCCCGGTCCCGCTCCCGAAACACCACATCCCGCCCCCGAAACGCCGCGTCATTCGGCCCCGCCCCCTTAAAAAAACCCCAGGACTTACGTGCGTCCTGGGGCTCTGCGCGCGCCGGCGGCCTATGCAAAATAGGCGCGCCGGTGCGCAAGGGCCCTGCTCGCGTAAATCCGGGCGGATTTACGCGAGCAGGGCTTTTAAAATCCGCCCGCCAGTGTTTATGGTCCGCCCAAGAACATCTCTGCCAAACTAATTTCCTGGAGCTCCAGGAGATCAAGTACCTGCTGTGGGCTTTCAGAGATCAGCTGTCCAACAAAATGGTGCTGATACAGACCGAAAACCAAGTAGCCATGTGGTATGTCAACAAGCTGGGGGGTACGGGATCATGCTTCCTGTGTCAGGAAACAGTCAAGATCTTGTGTTAGGCCATTTTCCATAGGATAGTGCTCAGGGCCCTGTATCTGGTTGGAACAGAGAATGTGATAGTGGACAGACTGAGTTGTGCCTTCAGACCCCACATATAGTCTTTAGACCAAGAGGTCGTGAATCAGATCTTCTGCCTCTGGGGAATCCCAGACATGGATTTCCTCTCCCTATACAGGACATGCGGCAAACCTGTCTCAGATGTCTTCATCTGTCATTGGGGCAAGGGTCTTCTGTATACATATCCTCCAGCTCCACTGGTAGCAAAGACTCTCTTGAAGCTTCATGAGGACAAAGGGACTATGATCCTCATAGCCCTACATTGGCCAAGACAAGTTTGGTTTCCAGTCCTCCAGGAGATGTTTATCTGGAAACCAATTAGGCTGGGGACTTTCCCAGATCTCATAACCCAGGATCGAGGCAGGTTGCACCATCCCAACTTCCAGACTCTGTTGCTCACAGCCTGGATGTTGAGAGGATGATTTTGAAACCACTCAATCTCTCCGAATATGTGTCTCTGGTCCTGGTGGCTTCTAGAAATTCTTCCACTAGGAAGTCCTATGGACTACAATGGAGGAGGTTTTCCATGTGGAGTGAGCAGAAGGCCCTAGATTTTTCTCATGCTCTCCACAAAAACTGCTTGACTACCTTCTATATCTTTTAGAAGCTAGTTTGAAGACCAACTCAATTAGAGTTCATCTGAGTGCGATTGGTGCATATCACTGTGGTGTAGATGGTAAGCCCATCTCTGTACAGCCTATAGTTGTATGTTTTATACGAGGCCTCCTTCAACTGAAGCCTCCCCTAAGGACTCCCACTGTGTCTTTGGACCTCAATGTGGCATTGACTCAGCTGATAAAAGCTCCTTTTGAGCCACTGCACTCCTGTGACCTGAAAGGTCATATTTTTGGTGGCGATCACTTCAGCATGCAGGGTCAGCGAACTCCAGGCCTTAGTGACTTATCCACCTTACACTAAGGGGCCAGTATTCAGCCGTGGGGCGGCTAGTTAAGTTAGTTGGATAAGATTCTGGTTCTGGAAAAGGTATGCAGTGGTAACCAATAGTTTCGTTAGGTGTAGATAAGAGGTTTGTGTAAAAGCAATGGCTCCTGCCTAACTTTGGGTATTTTTATTTCTTTTAAATGGTGCCCCTAATAGCGTATTCCCAGATGTGAACAAAAACCTGCCAACTCCAGCACATAGCGCTTACCATAGCAGCTAAAGAAGTGTTGACTAAGCTGTTTATTTTTTGAGGGCTTTGTGATGTGCTGCTGCAGAATTGGAGATAGAGAGAGATCGAGTGATGTAATCCCATGAAACCAGTTATTCTGAAGGCATGTCACGGCCAATTTCATCCGAGCCCTAGTCAACCTTCAGTCAGCTGATGTCTCTATAAAAGTTCTACGTCTGATTTCCTTTTCCAAGTTGTTGCTTTGCTAGCAATGCGAATTTGCTTAGAGTTAATTTTTTTTTTGCAAAACGGTTTTTATTAGTTTCCAATAACCACAGTACAAATAACAGGGGTATATCAGCAAACAGAGAATATCAGGAGAATTTTGATGTTTGTTTATTTTTTTCCACCATTTGTATTTTAGAAATATTTGTCAATAGGGTTTACAAATAGAGGTGGTAATATGTATCTTATCCATTTCCATAGTCCTTAATCACACACTCAAGCACAAGATTGCGGCTGGAGGATGCTGCAATGGTTTTGCCATCACCTTCTGTAGCCCACAGTATCTGCTTTTCCCCTCTGGCCTCCCAGCCAGATCTGAATCTTCTTAACTTCCAAGATGTGTGATGTTCAGTATCTCTCAGGGTAATGTAGGTGGGGTAGAAATAAGGTACCAAGAGGCTTATTTCTGAGGGGAAAAGCCAGGTGGCCAGTGAGGCGCCAATAATAAACAGCTCTGGCATTTTTATGAGGACGGAGGTATATAAGTTATTAAAGTAAATACAATTTTAAAAAAGAACACAAAATGGAACAGAGTTGGGGGGGGGGGGGGAGGAAAATTATTGACCAGAACAAGTAGGTTCTGCTTCAGGTTGGGCCAGAGTGCAAGGGCTGGATCTCAGTCATCTAGACAGGAAACTTGGAAGGGAGATGATAGAGATTTCAGCAGGGTCAGGGTTGCGATCTCTAATGAACTGCAAGTGGGGTGTCATTTGAGAGGTAGTTACTCTAACTAGGTTTATACCAGTGATGTCTCTCTCCCTTCTATGTATATAGGTAAATAGAGATAAGATGATACATATTTAGGGACTAACATCATCTATAACAACTGCAGTCTGGCTTTTGGAAAGGTGAGACTGACAGTCTTCGAGTGGTAATTAAATGAAACAGCCCAGAAAGATTGTCTGATCACATAACTTGTTTAGGAGATAAAAGAGGAATAATTGGTTTTGGTAAGGTTCTGGTTCTGAAAAAGCTATGCAGTGGTAACCAATAGTTTCTTTAGGTGTAGATAAGAGGTTTATGTAAATGAAATGGCTCCTGCCTAACTTTGGGGTTTTTTGTTGTTTTTTTTTAAATGCTGCCCCTAATAACATGCATCTGATTAATCCCACATTATTGTTGGAAGGCCTCAGCATACCAAGTATACATTTATGATCTAATCAATCAGCCATAGCCAATATTTTTAAGACTCTCTTTAGGTTTGGAACCCTTTATCATATCCGTGTATTCAGGTAAACATTCCTCTGACTGTGCACTCCACCCAGCTTGTAAACATTAGCTGCAGGCCCTCTTCCCCGGTTTCACCCAGACCAGCCTGCATCTGATGGCCTTGCAGTGCTGCAGGGGAGCAGTCTCTCTGTGACAGTGCAAGCACCACCTGCACTCCTTCAGCTCCTGGGGAAGGCTGCATGATTTACCCCTGCTCTGGGCAACCACACAGCAATAATCACTTGGGGCTGAGCTATCACCGCCCTCAGGATGCATTAACTGACTAAATATTGAAAGATAAACATTGCTGTGCAGTACTAACGTGTTTGGCACTTGCAGCCAACTGTTTCAGGAGTATGTGAAGGTCTCTGAATAGCAGATATTGAAATTAGATCTCCTTAACAAAAAAATGCATGCAATATATGGACTCCAGTCCATACAAACCTATACTGGAAATGCATTAAAAGGGAGTTAAAGAGTTTGGCCTAGTGACTCTGTACGAATGATCCTGGATTTGATTCCTGGGGCAGGCCCTCCACTGCTCGAAGCCCTGGGAAAGGGGAGGCAGGGGGAGTTGGTCATTGCACAGCGGTGACATCCAGTACCTGGATTCGGGGGCCTATGACCTCAGGAGTTGGGAGAGAATATAAAATAAAGGAAAAATCCCGGAGGAGTTGCAAACGAAGCCTCACAGTGCCAGATCCCAGCCCTGCTTCCAGCTGAGTTGAAAGCCCAGAGGAGGAGGAAGCTGCCCGGTGGATAAAAAGTGGCTTCCAGACAGTGCATGTGGGTGGATAAGCAATAATACATGTGCTGAATGCCAGATGTGCTCCCAAAATAAGGCTGCTTTAGACCTCACAGTGCAGCCCTCTGCCTGATCTGCAAACTCTAGTCATGTTCCATTCACTAAAACTCCTGCTTTTCCTCACCTTCCAGCAAGAAGGGCGTCCATTGGTCACATACACCAATGATCTCTCCCGCTAAAGCCTTAGGGCCTTCTTTTGAGCCTCCTTGGTCAGTTCAAAGAACATACTGGCACTTTGGTTCATGTGAGGCCTTTTTTCCAAAGCTGGTTTACAGTGACCAGGGGACTCCATTAAATACTGGGACAGAATCGCTCTGCCTGGGATTCCTTTCAGATTCTTTCCCAAAGCATTCTGGGATTCAGAGTCCTAGTTTACCTAATAAGAGGGGAAAAAAAACAAACAAGGAGGAGGTCAGAATGGATTAAACACAGAACGGTTTGAGAAGGGAGTTACACACCACAGGCTGTGCAAAACGTTCGTTCACTGGACTCTCCGGCAAGCCCCGAGGTCTCCCCATTTTTAGTAGGAAAAATTAACATCTGAAAAGATTGGGGGCCATTCACCTTGCCCATTTTGAGATTAAATAGTTTCCCACCCTCTCCCCCCAATGATTAAATATTTGTTCCCTCTGTTCTGTTAGTGTCGTGGACACAGTTCACAGCAGAGAAACAAAACAAAAAAAAAAAAAATATATATATATATTTAAGAAAATGTATTTTTTTATTTTTTTTGGTGGCAAAGACAAGGATGTCTTCATCTGGGCGTGCTGAACATCCCTTCTTATTTAATGAAGATCTGCAGCCCATAAAAAGAAAGGGAAATAGCTGTTTCAGCCTCAGGGTTTCCCTACATTAAGTTCACTCATTTTCACTCCTGTTAGGAAACATTTTGGTTCCTTTTGGATGCTTTGTTCCCTGCTATTCAATAATCTCTTTAAACTGTATTTCAAGGAGAAAAAATATTGCGAATAAAGTAATTTCTCCTCTTCCTTCCTCTCCCCCCCCCCCCCCCCCACTCGTAGGAATCACGGGAGTGCCAGCGGAAATTAAGTGGGGTTACCCGTTGGCTCCATTTCCCCAGCACAGACTGATCCAAGCCTACGAAAGTATTTTTGTTGGCCTTTCATACAAAGGAAGGTGAAGGTTAGCCTCAAAGCAGATTACATTCAGGTACTCAGAAATTAAATTAAATTTGAAAAATAATAAACCTGATAAAATAGCCCGATACCAGCACAGTACGCGTGTCGGCTGCTTTCCTAACGCTTCAGTGTCATTCCAGTCAGTTATAATATATATTTATTTCATTTCACCTTTACTGTGTGTTTTTTTTTTTGGGGGGGGGGGGTTATGGTTGCATGATCAGATTTTTTCTCAATTACCTCAACTGTTTTATTTTCAGAGAAGCTAATATATGTCAGGTCTACAGTGCTCACAAAATCCCCGCTGTTTGTGAGGTCAAAAATACCAATCCACAACAACTCAATTTACCCCACTCATAGAGAAAAAAATGTTTTAAGTAAGATGAGGAAGGTTTCATACGTATTTCTGCAACCTGCCCCCTCGGCCTTGTACAGAGAATTCTGTGTTTTATAATCATAAACCAACCTCCATCCTACCTTGGAATATTTTTTGAAAAATTCTTTGGTGGAAAACAAATTGTGTAAAATGTGTTCAAAAACGGCTAAAAAAGCTCAATGTTATTCAAATTCCATTCGAATTTTTAGTCTTCTTCAGATTGTTATAATGGGTGTTAACCTCTTCAATGCTTCCTGTGTCTAAATGGCAATTGGTCACTTCTGACCCTCTCAGCGTCTCTGTACTGATTTTTCTTGACAATTATTTTACACACCACTTACGCTTGCCACGTCTAAATCTTTATTTCTTGTAACACCCTCAATCACAATTCTTTTCTTTCTCAGCCACAGTTTTTTTTGTATATATATATATGCGCCACCTATGTGTTCTTTTACACGCCCCCTTATTCCTACCGTTGGGACCTCTCATCCCATTCGGCTGGCGTCTAAGGCTGGTTTATGATTATAAAACATAGAATTCTGTGTACAAGGCCGAGGGGGGCAGGTTGCAGAAATAAGTATGAAACCTTCCTCATCTTACTTAAAAAAAACTTTTTCCATATGAGTGGGGTAAATTGAGTTGTTGAGGTCTACAGTGCTGGCAGCTGGCTGGCATTGCAAGTCTTGGCAAACAGAGCTGGGCCACATAGGATCCTCGGGAAATCCAAGAGCATTCAGACCTTTAGAGTTCTCAATCTCTGTTTCTCTAGGGCCATAACATGTTCAGGTAATCACAAAATGCAAATCCCCCCGCCACCTGACCCAGGTATAAGCAAATGTATGTCATGAATATTCATTATGGATAATCTGAAGACTAGGACCAGTCTGCAGCCCTCCAGGTATAGTGTCCTTTTTTATTATTATTATTATTATTATTATTATTGTTCCTCAAAGCTCTCATGGCCCCTAATGATGTGGACATGGTAGCCAACTGCCAGTACATTTACTGACAATCAGTTAAAAGAAATCAAACAAAAATGGCTTGTCCATACTAATAGGTTAATTTCAGTAAAATCATCCTGAGTGACAGGGCCTGTGCTTCCAGTGCAGAGCCAGACTACAGCACTCCAGACTTGGGGACTGGGTCCCCAGTGTGCAAAGGGGTGAATCTTGGCAGAGCAACTCCAGCTGTGCACAAAATGACAACAAAAGAATGTGAATCCACGGGAAAAAAAAATGTTAGGCTGTCAGTAAACATATTTTCATGAGTTGGTGGCCATGGTTCTGCAGATATAGCCTTGGGAAAGGAGTGCAGTGCTATTTTCCCCTGCTAATTTAATCTCTTTGTTGAAGTCCAGCAAAGATGTCTTCAAGTGAATATAATCTGTGCTGCAGTAATGGTGATGTATACCCATGAATGAGTTTCAAAATGAACCACCACTGTTACTGTAAAAAAAAACAAAAAACACCCTCCAAAATTACTGGGGCATTCAGAGTATCTCATGGCACAGTGAACCGAAGCAACACGGATGTGGTTTTCCTCCATGTGAGAAGAGCCTGGTGGCATTCTAAAAAAAACCCCCAAAAAGCTGAAAAGGACTGGCAGCTAACTCTGCTTTATTCCTCGCCTGTGCAAACAAAGTGCTTGCATGGATAATCAGCTTGGTAAGCTTTCAGGCGAAAGTCATTCTACGGTGCAATGATTTAAGAGCGCAGAGCTGTGTGTGCAGACCCAGCCTGGGTCCGGTTCTGTTCTGGCGCCAGGACCTTGCTCAATCTAGCCTGAGCGCAAATTTACACGTGGGAGATTTCCAGCTGGAAAAAGTACTCCAACGGCGTGAATGACCACCTGCGGCACGGTGCACACTGACACTGCTGGCTTTGTAAAAAAAAACCAAAACAATGGAGCGTGAAATGTTTTGTTGAAAAACAAAAAAAAAAAAGGCGATGTAAACGAGTTTTATTTTCAATGATTGCACTGTTAGAGGAATGATGGATATTTGGCCAAGATCCTGTGTTTACTTTTTAAAGCACTCAGGAGTCTTCTAGCACTGGGTCACCTTTCAGATTTTTTATGTGCACGAACAACTTAGGGTAGGGGAGAGGAGGATTGCAGGAAATATTAGCCAAGCAGCTTGGGTGTCCACTGGTGACCTAAGGCTGCACTGGCGACTAGCCTTGGAAGGGCTGAAAGTTACTTAGAAATTGGCTACTGCAAACCTTCAAAAAGGGTGGGAGAAAAAAAAAAAAACCCAGTGGGTAAAAAAAGCAAGCTGCGGAGCACCACTTCCTCTGAGTCCATCTGTGATAACCACTAGGGACATTCTGTGCCAGCATGGGTACTTTGGCATTGCATCATGAATAGCCTTCTAACAGCACTTAGGCACTTGCTGGAAGGAGAAAAGGTGATCAGAGAGTACACACAGGTCCTGACTTAGCAAAGCTTTTTTTCCCCATATTTTGTCCATGGGAAAGAAGCTTAGGAAATCTGGCCCATAGTGAGAACGTGGAAGAAGCACCAAGTCCTGTAAAAACTGCAACACAGCAACAGCTGAGGCTCAGAACATTCTAGGGTGGGAGGCCTGGCCTACTACCGTGCTGGACAATGTGTGTCGGGGAGGAATGTGTTATTATCATCAATAACTTCTGACTCGTTCCACTACTGAAGTACTCAGAGCAAGGCACAGAATAATTAACTGTCACAGCAGCCCCACATCGGCAGGGATAAAATTAGATCCAAGGTAAGAGAAACTGACAAGTATATACCTACGCACCAATAAGAAGATAAGAGTGAAAGCATTATAGGATAAATACAAAAGTAGGCATTGTACAATAACAAAAAAAAAATGTAAGAGCAGATATCGGGATAAGGTGAGAGCATCACTAACACATCGATGGGGGTGCAGGCTGAGATGTACTGGAAGTAATATTGATTGAACAAAGCGGATTAGTAGATCCCTGAAAACAGAGGTTTATTAGAGCTTTTGTGGTCATATCAGGAAGATGTGCATATCCAGTGATACAGAGCCATATTTTTGCTATTTTATTTCTTAATACACTTAGGCAGTGGGGTCTGTCAGTAACCAGCAGGGTAAGCACGCACAGCCTGCTGAAGGGTTTTTACCATTTCAGTTCAGAAAACAAGGCAAACTGAAAATTTGTTTTAAAAACCCAAAACAAAAAATGTAATGGTTGCAAATCCCTATCTGATAGTACTAAGCTGTGTGATCTACTGTATTGTATCATCATAAGCTCACTTTATAACTCCTTTCCGATCATTACCCTTACACTTCTGAGCTGTATGATCTGAACTAGATTTGATAACCCAACTTTGTAACTCACTTTGAACTCCTTGCCTGAAAAAGCACGATAATGATGATGACGGAGTGCGAGGCTGCTGCGGCTGCTGCAGCATCCCCGCAGGCTGGAACACAAAGAGCGTGGCATGGTCCAAGCCAGCACAGCCACGGCAGGGGCGCGGTGGGTCAGGCGGGAAAGCACGGCTGGGTGGTCCTCACTGCAGGTATCCTCTAATAAGGGCGAGCTCTAAAGGGCGATGGTCAAAAAGGGCGCGCCACAAAAAGGCGCAGCGAAAAAAGGCACACCTTAATAGAGGGGAGGATTGATAAGAGCGTGCCCGTCACCCTTTACTGCTCTCCGCCTTTCCTGAAAGACCCCCTCCCCCCCCCCCCCCCCCGGCACTCCCTCTAGCAGCTCTGTGGCACACCCCCCCCCCCCCACCCTCTGCCACTCGGCCTTCCTGGATCCGGGAGTAGGGGGTGCGGGGGAGGGGGTGTCCTGGCTCGCTGAGTGGGGGTGTGGGTGTCCTGGCTCGCCGAGTTGGGGGGGGGGGTGTCGGGAATGGCGGCGAGCAGTGAAGGGGCGATGGGCGCACCCTTATCAATCCTCCCTTCTATTAAGGTGTACCTTTTTGTGGTGTGCCCTCATAAATCGTGCCCCTTTTTGACACGTCCTTATTGAAGTAAACCCTCACTGCACAGTTAGGAGGAGGGAAGGGGAAACAGGGCTGAGGTTGGGGGAGGAAGGGAGAATCTTTGGATCTGCGGGTGGATCAACAGGTGTTAGCTAGTGGATAGATATATATATATTTTTTTTTTTGGGGGGGGTTCTTTTTCTCCAGGAACTAGAAATTGATTCCCCCAGTGATGCAAAAGCCACCACACCATTTAAAATTCACTGTCCTCAGTATAAAACATCGAGGGTCATTTACCAATCATTTTTCCCATAAGGCACTTGGGTGACTGTGATGTCAGCCAACATGGGCCAAAGCCTTGCCTTGCCGTTGGCTGTCTCCATGATGGATATGTGAATGAGTTTCCCCATTGACTTTGCCAGCTCACCAGCCTGGATCGGTCCATGGGAATTTCTCTGTGTTGGTTTACAAATCAGAAGGCTCCAGCAGCCCACAAGGCTGAAAACTGAAGTCCTTGCGAGGCAGATTAGCTGCCACTTATCTGGGTGGGGAAGGGGATTTCAAGTAATTGTTACCAGAGCCTGAAATGATAAAAGATGAGCAGCAGAGCCAAACTGACAGAGGCACAGGAGAACCAAGTCAAAGCATGAGTCTAAATGAGATTTCTCCCACTGTTGAGATGCCAGGCTGTCGTCCAACAGGACCAAATGTACCTCTCTGGGCCCATTCATAAAGAAACAAGCTGTTAATATGATTCCACTACTTACCGTTCTATTGGGCACAAAGGCTCCCTAATGAAGTCTATGCAGCTGGGCGACCAGCTTTGAAAAGTCCCTGGCTTGCCGCAGCGCAGTCAACAGCTACAATGCTAGCCTTTTAATTCAAAAATGTTAATCCACAAATGTGGGGGTATATCCAATATTTAATGTGTCCAAAAACCCGCACACAAACCCAAACTTTCTTTTTTCTTTTTTATATATTCATTGTGAATGTTTTCTTTTTGTGCTAAAATATTCTACATTCAACCATGTGACTCTCACTTACATATATATGAACAATTTTGAAATTGCTATGTTTTTGTTTCTAAAATATTTAATAGGTGTATAGTGATGCTTCATAAAACTTCAAGAGCACCTAGCTTCAGTGCCTTGCTTAATTTATTGTTTAATCATGAGCACCACCGTCCACCCTTTAGTCCTTTAATCAATTGTTCAAAAACATATTTTATTATGTATTTTTTAATTTTTTAATTATTTAATATATATATATATTTTTTTTTTTTAAACGTGTTTTAAAAAGTAAGTGTAGAGCACTAATGTCAAACAGAGGATTGCAGGTCACCAATCATTTAAAACCGGAGCACAAAATCCAAAATGACACTTATCTTTCGATTGAGATCTTCAGGTTCCGGTGTAGTTTTTAAGCGGCACTTGCCCCAACAAGGCCAAGTTTCAAATACTCTTCATCAGGGGAAGCCACTCCAACACTGCACACCCCAGCTCTGTTTTATCCGTTCTTTTAAATCCATAAAAAGCTCGCAACGGCGCTGCTCACTCCTCCCCTGATGAAGAGTATTTGAAACTTGGCCTTGTTGGGGCAAGTGCCGCTTAAAAACTACACCGGAACCTGAAGATCTCAATCGAAAGATAAGTGTCATTTTGGATTTTGTGCTCCGGTTTTAAATGATTGGTGACCTGCAATCCTCTGTTTGACATTAGTGCCCTACACTTACTTTTTAAAACACGTTTTAAAAAAAATATATATATATATTAAATAATTAAAAAATACATAACAAAATATGTTTTTGAACAGTTGATTAAAGGACTAGAGGGTGGACGGTGGTGCTCATGATTAAACAATAAATTAAGCAAGGCACTGAGGCTAGGTGCTCTTGAAGTTTTATGAAGCATCACTATACACCTATTAAATATTTTAGAAACAAAAACATAGCAATTTCAAAATTGTTCATATATATGTAAGTGAGAGTCACATGGTTGAATGTAGAATATTTTAGCACAAAAAGAAAAAATTCACAATGAATATATAAAAAAGAAAAAAGAAAGTTTGGGTTTGTGTGCGGGTTTTTGGGCACATTAAGGGGCGGATTTTCAGAGCCCTGCTCGCCTAAATCCGCCCAAAACCGGGCGGATTTAGGCGAGCAGGGCCCTGCGCGCCGGTGAGCCTATTTTACATAGGCCTACCGGCGCGCGCAGAGCCCCGGGACTCGCGTAAGTCCCGGGGTTTTCGGAGGGGGGCGTGTCGGGGGCGTGACCGAGCGCAGCGGCGTTTTCGGGGCGTGTCGGAAGCGTTCCGGGGGCGGGCTCGGGGGCATGGCTACGGCCCGGGGCAGTCCGGGGGCGTGGCCGCGCCCTCCGGACCCGCCCCCAGGTCGCGTCCCGGCGCGCAACAGGCCCGCTGGCGCGCGGGGATTTACTTCTCCCTCCGGGAGGCGTAAATTCCCGGAGAAAGGTAAGGGGGGGGGGGGTGTAGACAGGGCCGGGCGGGGTGGGTTAGGTAGAGGAAGGGAGGGGAAGGTGAGGGGAGGGCGTTAGAGGATTCCCTCCAAGGCCACTCCGATTTCGGAGCGGCCTCGGAGGGAACGGGGGTAGGCTGCGCGGCTCGGCGCACGCCGGCTATACAAAATTGGCAGCCTTGCACGCGCCGATCCCGGATTTTAGCGGATACGCGCGGCTCCGCGCGTATCTACTAAAATCCAGCGTACTTTTGTTGGCGCCTGGAGCCTATTCGCGGTATTTGAAAATCTACCCCTAAGTCTTTTAATTCAGGCATTTGATTTTCAACGAACTGTGCTCCTTTTCGCAGCCAATGCCTGCTCACGACGACGCTGACTCCCTGCAAGCAACTTGGCAAATCCATTAAGGATATTACAGAGCTTTGCATATAATTAAGATGCTAGGTGTGGGATTTCTATGTTAATATGTGGAAAAAAAGTTCTATACACAAGTTGTAGGTGTCACCTTTTAACTAAACAAAGAACATAAGAAGTGCCAGTGGTCCGTCAAGCCCAGCATCCTGTCTCTGGTAGTGGCCAGTCCGGGTCACTTTATGGGAGATACATTCTGGGTTGTTCCCAGAAGTAGGCGGTGGAGATTCCCTGTGGCTGCCTGACTCATAACTGTTAATGGATTTGCCCTCTGAAATTGACCAAACCTTTTTAGAAACCCAACTGTACTAACTTGTACTATATCCTCCAGCAACAAATGACAGAGCTTATTTGTGTATTGACTGGAAACATACAGCACTTTCTTAATTTTAAAACTGCTACTTGTTAGTTTCATGGCATGTCCCCTAGTCTTATTTGAAGTGATAAATAATTGTTTCCTATTTGCATATTTCACCCCACTCATGATTAGATAAATCTCTATCATGTCCTCTCTGTCGCCTCTTCAAAACCCTTAGAGGCAGATTTTCAAAGGGTTACGTGTGTAACATACGCGTGTAACCCCTGAAAAGCTGCCCCTGCGCGTGCCGAGACTATCTTGCATAGGCTCGGCGGAGCGCGCTCAAGCCCCGGGATGCACATATGTCCTGGGGCTTGAAAAAGGGGGCGGGGTGGGGGCAGGGCCGGAACCTCCAGGCACAGCGGCCATTTGCTGCTGTGTCCGGGATCACGGGCTGGTCGGCGCTGGTGCACATAACCTACGCTTGCCTGGAGGCAGGCGCAACTTCGCAAACAAAGGTAAGGGGGTGGTTTTAGATAGGGCTGGGGGGCGGGTTAGGTAGGGGAAAGGATGGGAAGGTGGGGGGTGGCGGAAAGAAAGTTCCCTCCGAGGCCACTGAGGAAACAGGGAAAGCCATCGGGGCTCCCCTAGGGCTCGGCACGCGCAAGGTACACAAGTGTGCACCCCCTTGCGTGCGCTGACCCCGGATTTTATAACATGCGCGCGGCTGATGGTAGGTGACTTTGCCAATATGTTGAAGGACTGGGAATGGTCCCACGTAGCGAGGAGCAAACTGAGAGGAGGGTAGTTTAAGTCTGAGGTGCTTGGTTGACAACCAGACCTTGTCTCCTGGCTTGAAGACTGGAGCTTGCGAATGGTGCGCATCGTAGTACTTCTTAGCACAATCACTCGCTTTGATTAGCATGTCCTTTGTCTGAACCCACATATTATGGATATCATCAGCAGTGGATTGAGCTGCTGGGGACATCACTGAGAGCTTTAGTGGAAGTGGCAGTGTTGGGGAACGTCCAAAATCCACTTCAAAGGTGACAATCCAGTAGATGTTGCTGGATGAGAGTTGATGGCGAATTCAGCCCATAGAAGCAATTCGGTCCAGTTATTCTGTCGGGTCGTGACATAAGCTCGAATAAACTGCTTCATTGTTTGATTCATCCGTTCCGTCTGGCCATTCGACTGCGGGTGATAGGCTGAGGTGTAGTCTAGAGAGATGTCAAACAACTTGCACAAGGCCCTCCAGAATCGTGCCGTGAATTGGGATCCACAGTCGGATATGATGTGAGAAGGTAGTCCGTGGAGGCGGAATATGTGCGTTATGAAGAGCTTTGCAAGCTCCAAGGCTGAAGATATGCCAGGGAGTGCCACGAAGTGTGCCATCTTGCTAAATCGATCCACCGTCACCCAGATGGTATTCATTCCTCCGGAAGTGAGTAAATCAACTACAAAGTCAGTAGCCAATGATTTCAATGTATTTTCCACTATGACGCCCAGATCTTTTTCCTGAGTGGTAACTCCTAATACAAAACCTAACTGTATCTACAGCATGGGTTATTTTTCCCTATATACATCACTTTGCATTTATCCACATTAAATTTCATCTGCCATTTGAATGCCCAGTCTTCCAGTTTTGCAAAGTCCTCCTGCAATTTATCATAATTCGCTTGTGATTTAACTACTCTGAATAATTTGGTGTTATCTGAAAATTTGATCTCCTCACTCATGGTATCACTTTCCAGATCATTTATAAATATATTGAAAAGGACCGGTCCAAGTACAGATCCCTGAGGCACTCCACTGTTTACCCTTTTCCACTGAGAAAATTGACCATTTAATCCTACTCTCTGTTTCCTCTCTTTTAACCACTTTGCAAGCCACAAAAGGACATCACCTCCTATTCAATCATAGCCGGTGCAAGGGGGTTAGGCACCCTGGGCACCTTCTGCCTTGTACCCACCTTGTCACGCCACCCCCCCCCCCCCCGGTCACGCTGCCACCCCCATTAGGGGGTGCAAGCCATGTGGGGCTGCAAGCGGCAGTGCCAAAGAGGAGTGGAGATTCGGCTAGCGGCCCCACATGGCTTGCACCCCCTAATGGTCAGGACTCTAGGCCCGGGTCTAGTTCACCTAGTAGTTCCACTGGCCCTGTAGTCAATGACTTTTTAGTTTTCTTAGAAGCCTCTCAGGAGGGACTGTCAAATGCCTTCTGAAAATCCAAATGCACCACATCTACCGTAGGTTCACCTTTATCCCCATGTTTATTAACCCCCCTCAAAAACCTTTAGCAGATTTGTGAGGCAAGACTTCCCTTGGGTAAATCTCATTCTGACTCTGGCACACTGCCAGCCTATTTTTATTGCCTGGGCATTCCTGTTACCAAGTATTGGATCTCGGTGTTATAAACGTAATAGTGGAGTTTCCTGCCTTTGGGAAATGAAGTACCAACCTTTAGGGAGAGGACCAGAAAAGGTTTTGAATCCGGATTTACAGTCAGTTTGATGTCAACTGGGATAAAATTACAACCCACTTACAACCCACTTGTAGTGAAAGCCACCTCATCTGGACAACCCACTTACAACACACCTGTAGGGAAAGCCTCCCGCGTGGATGCACTAATTCTTTAGTTCATGCATTACTGATATCTAAACACATAAACATTGGTCACTGTTCAGCTCATCATTTATTTTTAGTTATCTCCACATGAATCCACGTTATTTGACAGCCCACCTGTTTGATTGTTCCACTTGTGGATGCATTAATTCTTTAGCCCATGCATTACTCATAACCAGGCCCATAAACATTGGTCCCTGATACCTGTATATCCCAAATTAACACATCATTTATTCTTAGTTATTCTCTACATGTTTCACGTATCATAACGAGTTACTGTTGTCTTTACATATATATTTTATACTATTCTATTTATTATTTATTTTATTTCAAGTTAGTTATTTACACCATTATCTATTTTATTACATGTTATTTACTATATAGATTCTCGTCATTTGATGAGTCACTGTTGTTTATTTAATATTTATTCTCATGTTCTGAAACTCCGTTTATTGTAACGCCTCACCGCGATTGTTTTGTTTTATGTAAACCAACCTGATTTGATATTTGTATCGAGAACGTCGGTATATAAAAATGCTAAATAAATAAATAAATAAATAAAATGTACCCCTGAGCTCACCACTCCTTAAAACAGTAGATAAACTGCTTGCTACGTTTGGCTCTGGAAGTATTTCTCATTAAGTTGATATGTGGTTAAGACAGGGTGAAGAAGAAATCAGGCAGAGGTCAAAGGTCTGCTTTTTGTGGTCAGCTACAGCCATGGGCTTTTGAATGAATGATTGGATTACACACAGCCTTAGCAGGAGAAGCCTAAAGAACAGGTTTCTAAAGGTTAAATGATAAGCTTTGTAGGATGTCCTTGTTAAAACAAATTACAATTTAAAAAAAAATGCAACAGAATCCACTTCTAGTGATCTAACTGCAATGGGTTCTTACTATTGCTTCTAACATCTGGATACGTAATAAACATATTTATTTAGTTAGTTTAAAACATATTTTATCCTAATAGCTTTTTAAAAATGTTGTTAGTGAGGGACTCCCTCCAGTCCCAGCAAGTGCAGAGATGCGAGAGGTTGTACCACGGGCTTCTGTTTAGGGTTGTGACTGCTGTTCCATGCAGGAAAGTTACCACAGATTACCCTGCTTCTTAACTTCCATTCTTTTGCCACCGGGGCTCCTCTGTATTTATCCCATGCCCTTCTAAATTCCGCTACCATTTTTGGTTTCATCACTTCCTCCGTGAAGGTGGGGAAAAACATCGCGCGCAGCAAGCCCTTGCCCTCCCTCCAGCCCCCTCCCTATACAAAAGGTGTCTTGGGTGGTAGTTTAGGAAACAGCCAGGGGGAGAAAGGAGGCAGGCTCTGGCTCTTCCTTACATGCAATTTGATTTACAAAAGCAGAAAAAAAATAAACCGCTTCCAAAAGCTGCTTACCTCGGTCATCCTTTCTTGCATATCCAAAAGGGATACGAATACTTAAGTTTTAGTGTGTTATTTATTGTGATTATTATTATGTAAAATTATATTTTAAATGAGATGTTTGGCACCTGATCTAATTTTTATTTCTTTTATACATGCTGCTGTGGCGTTCCGTTTCGGGTATCAGCGGAAAGGTGACATCAGTTTACATACTTTTTAAGGGACATGAGCTGTCAATCAAACGCCGACATGATAGACAACTGCTTGGTCGAAAAAAGTGAATAGTCCTCCTTTCATTATTTGTTTGATATTTTGTGCCTCTTGTGAACCGTTGTGAAGGAATTGCTCTAAATGACGGTATAGAAAAGTCACTAAATAAATCAATAAAAGCATCTAAGCATAAGTCATCTGGCTGTACTCTGGCTTCCTGCCTGTTCCCCGGGGTCTCTCTAACCCTTCTGGGCCCTGACTCCTTATAGTGGGGTAAGGGGGGGGGGGGGCCTCCCTTCATCCAGAGTCCCTTGCGGCAGGGTTGCCAACTGGCTCCAGATTTTCAGGACAGGTCGAGCCAGTCCTGGTTTTACTCCATTACACGCAGGTACTTATAGTCTTGATTTTTCTGAGAGAATGCAATAGGTGAATCAGAATAAGTCCCAGCATGCACTGGGGGTAAAACCAGGACTGGATCAACCTGTCCTGAAAATCTGGAGGCGGTTGGCAACCCTACCTTGTGGGGCTGACCTTAAAGAGGACCGGGCTAGATAACTGTGGCCAGTCCCTTCAGGTGGTTTGAGGGCGTTTCCTGTACACTCGCTCACGGTTTGCTTATGGAGATAGTGCAAATATTGTTATTTTATGCACAAAACATTATATGTTGTGTACAAAGCATGATTTATGCCAAAACATGCAAGAGGCCTTTATGCAAGAGGCTGAGTGCAAAATTGAGTAAGCGCCACAAACCTCAATATTGAAGATCCCAAATAGAGTAGATGAAGTGAGCAAAATCAGGGGACTGGGGAGGGAGAAGAGAAGAAGAGGAGAGAGTACAGAAATGCCCTTCCTATTCTCCAGAATACCCTCATGCATTTAAGAAAATACATTTTGCAAGGAGCACAACCTCGGAATTTACAGAACCTTCTAAGCCAAAGTCCTGTTGCTTGGCCCCATGACCTGTACCTGAGCGGCAGAAGCACTGCCAGGAGATCCCGATTGTCATGAAGGGTGCGGTGGTGAGGGGCGTGGCAGCAGCTCCTTCCCACAAGGACTCTGCAGTGGCAAATCCAGTACTCGGCTCACTTACCGATCATCCTCATGGCATGACAAGAGGTTTATGATTTGGGTAAGGCCTGGGGAACCATAAAACGTGGCGGCAGATGAAGACCGTTCGGCACATCTGTTCTGACTGAATGGTTTTATCTGTTCTTTATTCCCTGCAGCTGGCGGGTAAAAGGGTTGTACCCGATGGAGGTAGGGAGACCGCAAAAGCCCCAAGGAAGGTCTGTCCCTTGGCTGACTGCTTACGGTCTGCATCACTTGCGGCCGGATGGGAACACGGAACTGCACTTGCCTCTCACTCACTTCGGCAGATACCTGATCCATTTAATTAAATAACTGCTATGTGATCCAAAAATAAGCATGCTCAGCTCTTCGGCATGAGCTGTCGTGTGGTGGGGGGTATCATTTACGCCGATTTACATTCACATCATGTTGGTTTATTGCTGTGATGAACTACAGCAAGGTAAGCAGTGTAATGGGACCTGACAGCTGAAATGGAAGGGAGAGGGAGCTCACATTCAGCTCATCTCAGGCGGCAGCTCCTCAGCTGGAAGGGAATGGAGTGTGTCAGAGTGAAATATAAATTGCCCACGGCGTCTATCACGCAGCCGGAGCCCCAGGGCTGTCAGCGTTCAGAACTGTCAAACACCGAAGGCCCTAGCGCAGGCCTCAGTTCCAGGGCATTCTCTCCCTGGCTGCGGTTTTTCCTTTGGCAGAGCACCCTCCGATCCCCGAAGGATCGCCCTGCACTGAGATCTCAAATTAAATAATTAATGCACAGAAATAAAAAGGTTAACAAAAACAACAACAAAAATATATATATAAAAGGTGATGCTTTCTTATTAGACTAACTTAATAGATTTCTTGCCCAGCTCTCGAGAGTTGCCTGGTTTCCGAACTATAGTCTGACAGGGAGGTGGTTGGGAGGGAGAGATTGTGTTTTTGGGTTTCTGTCAGTAGACAGGTTAAAAATTGAAAGAATTGTTTTGGCCACTGCCATAAGAACATAAGAAGTTGCCATACTGGACCAGACCAAGGGTCCATCAAGCCCAGCATCCTGTTTCCAGGTTACAAGTACCTGGCAAATAACAAAACATGAAACAGGTCACATGCTACTAATGCCAGTAATATCCGTGGCTATTCACTAGGGGGCAGATTTTTAATCTTAAGTGCGCGGGGTACATTTGAGCGCGCTAAATGTTCACCCGCGTGCACGTTATAAAATCCAGGGTCGGCGCGCGCAAGGGGGTGCACACTTGTGCACCTTGCGCGCGTCGAGCCCTAGGGGAGGCCTCCTTTCGCTCCCCTCCACCTTCCCCTATCTACACACCCCCCTGCCCTATCTAAATCCCCCCCCCCTACCTTTATTGCAGGAGTTACGCCTGCCTCTGGCCAGCTGCTGGCGCGCCAACCCCCGGTACAGCCACTGTGCCGGAGGACTCGGGACCGCCCCGGGACCGCCGCCCCGCCCCCGGACTGCCCCTTTTTCAAAGCCCCGGGATATATGCGCGTCCCGGGGCTTGCGCACGCAGGGGTAGGTTCTAAAGGGTTACGCATGTAACTCTTTGAAAATCTACCCCTAAGACAACTAGATTAATAACAGTTTATGGACTTCTGCAAACCTATTTTAAACCCAGCTACACTAACTTCCCTAACCATATCCTCCGGCAACGAATTCCAGAGCTTAATTGTGAGTTGAGTGAAAAATAATTTTCTCCAATTTGGTTTAATTGTGCTACTTGCTAACTTCATGGAGTTCCCCCTAGTCGTTTTATCTGAAGAGTAAATAACCGATTCACATTTACCTGTTCTAGTCCTCTCATGATTTTATAGGCTTCTATTATATCCCCCCTCAGCTGTCTCTTCTCCAGACTGAACAGCCCTAACCTCTTCAGCCTTTCCTCATAGGGGAGCTGTTCCATTCCCCTTATCATTTTGGTTGCCCTTCTCTGTACCTTCTCCATCGCAACTATATCTTTTTTGAGATGTGGCGACCAGAATTGTACACAGGACTCAAGGTGCGGTCTCACCATGGAGTGATACAGAAGCATTATCATATTCTCTATTTTATTCACCATTCCCCTCCTAATAATTCCCAACATTCTGTTTGCTTTCTTGACTGCCGCAGCACACTGAGCCGTCGATGTCAGTGTGTTATCCACTATGGGGATAATACATTGAAACATTTAGAAAGAGTAATGTTCTCTCCTGACCAGTAATGTGATGCCTTTGTGAAAGAGGGGGAGGCAAGGGCAAGAGAATCTTCTCGGCCCTTGTAGTGTTACAACCACCGGCCGCGGCAACCTGCGGCTGGCACAACTCACTCCATGCCTTGCCTTGTTCCTTGCTCCTGGTGCTCTCGCGGCCACTGCCGCCGTGCCCCACCGCGCCTCCTGGACTCCACGTGGCGACCAGGACGCCGCCGAACCGCGCTCTGCCAGTCCTCCTTTTAAAGGGCCAATAGCGGGAACCTCTGGGCCGTCCCCTGCTGATGACATCAAACCCCCGGGATATTTAAGGACGACATCTCTCCTCCACTAACTGACTTGGCAACGAGGTCCTTGGTTCCTGCTTTGGTGCCTTTGCCTTAGCGTTCCTGACTTGTTGTTCCTGTTCTGCGGGTTCCTGCTTCTGCTTCCCGCTCTACGGAATCCAACTACTGCGCTCCTGCTCCACAGGGTCTGTGCTGCGCTCCTAAACCATGGGATCCTGCTACTGCACTCCTGCTCCACAGGGCCTGCCTCAGCGCTCCTAAACCATGGGATCCTGCTACTGCGCTCCTGCTCCACAGGGTCTGCCTCAGCGCTCCTAAACCATGGGATCCTGCTACTGCGCTCCTGCTCCACAGGGTCTGCCTCAGCGCTCCTAAACCATGGGATCCTGCTACTGCGCTCCTGCTCCACAGGATCTGTGCTGCGCTCCTAAACCATGGGATCCTGCTACTGCACTCCTGCTCCACAGGGTCTGTGCTGCGCTCCTAAACCATGGGATCCTGCTACTGCACTCCTGCTCCACAGGGTCTGCCTCAGTGCTCCTAAACCATGGGATCCTGCTACTGCGCTCCTGCTCCACAGGGTCTGCCTCAGCGCTCCTAAACCATGGGATCCTGCTACTGCGCTCCTGCTCCACAGGATCTGTGCTGCGCTCCTAAACCATGGGATCCTGCTACTGCGCTCCTGCTCCACAGGGTCTGCCTCAGTGCTCCTAAACCATGGGATCCTGCTACTGCGCTCCTGCTCCACAGGGTCTGCCTCAGTGCTCCTAAACCATGGGATCCTGCTACTGCGCTCCTGCTCCACAGGGTCTGCCTCAGTGCTCCTAAACCATGGGATCCTGCTACTGCACTCCTGCTCCACAGGGCCTGCCTCAGCGCTCCTAAACCATGGGATCCTGCTACTGCACTCCTGCTCCACAGGGTCTGCCTCAGTGCTCCTAAACCATGGGATCCTGCTACTGCACTCCTGCTCCACAGGGTCTGCCTCAGTGCTCCTAAACCATGGGATCCTGCTACTGCACTCCTGCTCCACAGGATCTGTGCTGCGCTCCTAAACCATGGGATCCTGCTACTGCACTCCTGCTCCACAGGGTCTGCCTCAGTGCTCCTAAACCATGGGATCCTGCTACTGCACTCCTGCTCCACAGGGTCTATGCTGCGCTCCTAAACCATGGGATCCTGCTACTGCACTCCTGCTCCACAGGGCCTGCCTCAGCGCTCCTAAACCATGGGATCCTGCTACTGCACTCCTGCTCCACAGGGTCTGCCTCAGCGCTCCTAAACCATGGGATCCTGCTACTGCGCTCCTGCTCCACAGGGTCTGCCTCAGCGCTCCTAAACCATGGGATCCTGCTACTGCACTCCTGCTCCACAGGGCCTGCCTCAGCGCTCCTAAACCATGGGATCCTGCTACTGCGCTCCTGCTCCACAGGGCCTGCCTCAGCGCTCCTAAACCATGGGATCCTGCTACTGCACTCCTGCTCCACAGGGTCTGCCTCAGCGCTCCTAAACCATGGGATCCTGCTACTGCACTCCTGCTCCACAGGGTCTGCCTCAGCGCTCCTAAACCATGGGATCCTGCTACTGCACTCCTGCTCCACAGGGCCTGCCTCAGCGCTCCTAAACCATGGGATCCTGCTACTGCGCTCCTGCTCCACAGGGTCTGCCTCAGCGCTCCTAAACCATGGGATCCTGCTACTGCGCTCCTGCTCCACAGGGTCTGCCTCAGCGCTCCTAAACCATGGGATCCTGCTACTGCGCTCCTGCTCCACAGGGTCTGCCTCAGCGCTCCTAAACCATGGGATCCTGCTACTGCGCTCCTGCTCCACAGGATCTGTGCTGCGCTCCTAAACCATGGGATCCTGCTACTGCACTCCTGCTCCACAGGGTCTGCCTCAGTGCTCCTAAACCATGGGATCCTGCTACTGCGCTCCTGCTCCACAGGGTCTGCCTCAGTGCTCCTAAACCATGGGATCCTGCTACTGCGCTCCTGCTCCACAGGGTCTGCCTCAGTGCTCCTAAACCATGGGATCCTGCTACTGCACTCCTGCTCCACAGGATCTGTGCTGCGCTCCTAAACCATGGGATCCTGCTACTGCACTCCTGCTCCACAGGGTCTGCCTCAGTGCTCCTAAACCATGGGATCCTGCTACTGCACTCCTGCTCCACAGGGTCTATGCTGCGCTCCTAAACCATGGGATCCTGCTACTGCACTCCTGCTCCACAGGGCCTGCCTCAGCGCTCCTAAACCATGGGATCCTGCTACTGCACTCCTGCTCCACAGGGTCTGCCTCAGCGCTCCTAAACCATGGGATCCTGCTACTGCACTCCTGCTCCACAGGGTCTGTGCTGCGCTCCTAAACCATGGGATCCTGCTACTGCGCTCCTGCTCCACAGGGCCTGCCTCAGCGCTCCTAAACCATGGGATCCGGCTACTGCACTCCTGCTCCACAGGGTCTGCCTCAGCGCTCCTAAACCATGGGATCCTGCTACTGCGCTCCTGCTCCACAGGGTCTGCCTCAGCGCTCCTAAACCATGGGATCCTGCTACTGCGCTCCTGCTCCACAGGGTCTGCCTCAGCGCTCCTAAACCATGGGATCCTGCTACTGCGCTCCTGCTCCACGGGGTCTGCCTCAGCGCTCCTAAACCATGGGATCCTGCTACTGCGCTCCTGCTCCACAGGGCCTGCCTCAGCGCTCCTAAACCATGGGATCCTGCTACTGCGCTCCTGCTCCACGGGGTCTGCCTCAGCGCTCCTAAACCATGGGATCCTGCTACTGCGCTCCTGCTCCACGGGGCCTGCCTCAGCGCTCCTAAACCATGGGATCCTGCTACTGCGCTCCTGCTCCACGGGGTCTGCCTCAGCGCTCCTAAACCATGGGATCCTGCTACTGCGCTCCTGCTCCATGGGGCCTGCCTCAGCGCTCCTAAACCATGGGATCCTGCTACTGCGCTCCTGCTCCACGGGGTCTGCCTCAGCGCTCCTAAACCATGGGATCCTGCTACTGCGCTCCTGCTCCACAGGGTCTGCCTCAGCGCTTCTACATCACGGGATCCTGCTTCTGCCCTCTTACTCCACGAGGCCTGTCTCATCGTGCCTACACCACGTGATCCTGCTACAGTACTCCTGCCCCATGGAGACCTCTTCAGCACTCTAACCCCCGGGGACTGCTGCAGCGCCCTTCTCCTCGGTGCCTGCTTCTCGTTCGCGAGGGCACCATGACCTCGGACTGAATTCAACCCTCGCTTCTTGCTGCCTGCCTTCGACCTCGGACCGGACCTGACTTCCCAGATTCTCCCTGCCTTCATCCGGGCCGTCTCTCCGGCACCTGCCACGCAGAGGCCCACCTAAGACCAGCCGGCCCCGGCACCCAAGGACTCGACCTGCGGGGGACGTGGGCTGGTACCGGCGAAGTTCCTGCCAGCCTGTGCTCCCAGGCCGGCCTCGCCTCTCGACGGTGGGCACCTGCGGGGCTCCAGCCCCGCAGATAGCGCCAACCCCACCTCAGGTCAAGGGTCCACAATTCCTAACTCGTAGAAAGGGAGCCACAGGATATGACCTATGTCATTGGTTCAGGTGCTACCAGGTTTAGTGCTCGTGCACTGGTGTCTGATGTCAAGGGCACGGGGCGGTTAAAGCGTGTGTGTGTGCGTGCGTGTGCGTGTGTGCACGCGTGGGCGTGTGCGTGGAGTGGAAAGGGGAGCATCATGAGAACCACTGGAGGAAGTCCAAGGTAAGCCACAGCAGCTATTAAATGATTCCTCGCTGCAGGAGTTCTACAGGAGAAGATTACTACAAAGCCAAACAAGGAACAAAGTGCATCCAATTGATTTTTCATTGGATTATAGAACCAGCAGCTCCTTAAAATATGGAACAAAGTGGCTGGGCTATACAGGAGCATCAGTGAATCCTTCAGCTTAACTGCACAATAGAGCTAAAAAAAAAACAAAACCCAACACCCCCCTCTGCGTGCCCTCTCTTGGGAAGAATTAAAATAAAAACAAAAAAACCCCTGTGGCTCTGTAAACTGAAAGTATAATAAAGGCAGGCCGGGGCGTGCAGAAAGTGTTCAGTTTGATCCCTGGGTTGTCTGGTGCCGGGGATGCTGTGGATGCAGCGTTCACAGCTCCTGGGAGGGGACTCCTGGTCATTTCTGAAGCGCGGCTGGATTCAGAGCCCCCCCCCGGTACATGGCTCACGGCCCAGCACTGTCACGTTAATGAGCAGATGAGATTTGTTGGGAATCAGATCCAGCCCTGGCTCTGACTGAGCTGGAAGCTCACAATTATTTTGCAGGAGCAGGCCTGGATTTAGGCACAGGCCTTCCCAAACTATGGCCCGCAGGCCACATCTGACCCACCAATCTAATCTTGCTGCCCGCCATGCTCTTCCTTAGCGTGGCCAGATCCAGCCTGTCAACAAAATGTTGTTGTTTTTTTTTTTGTTTAAGGCATCGCTGTGCAGAAAAGCTGAAGGAAACCGCACTGGCGGGGAAGCCAAGCCCTTCGAACAGGAGAACGAAGACCCACAGCTCCGAGAGCCGCTGGTAAGGAGGCCGGGCCCCCCACCAGCCAGAGAAGAAAACCGGGACCAGCGGCGTCGACGAGAGTCGCTGGCGGGGAAGCCGGGAAGAAGAAGTGGGAACCACGGTGTCAAGCAGAGCCACTGGCGGGGGTGGCCAGGCCCCGCCAGCCAGAGAAGAAGAGGTGGGAACCGAGGTGCCGAAGAAAGCTACTGGCGGGGAGGCAATAAAAACATTGTGCTAAAATCACTGCAGAGCTTTTACCTGAAAGTTGATTTTAAGAACCGGATTAAAGTTTATGCTGCCTTTTTTTTTTTTTTTCCTAATCTACAGTTTCCTCCTGGTCTTATGCACTTCCAGCTCAGTCAGAGCCAGGAGTGAGATCTGGCACAACCACCTAGAGATGTTTCTCCTTCACAGCCCCACTCAGAACAAGTTGTGGAAAGTAAATTACGTGGCAAAGTGGTCAGCAGTTTAAATACTGCAAGCAAACAGACGTGCAAAGCTTTTGCACTTCTCTTTTGCCTTGTTATTGCCCAAAACTTAAGTCTGGCACTTAAATGGTTATTTCTAAAGAGAAAAATGAAAGTAACACCTGGGCTAATGTCTCCTTATGAGACCCCAATGAGCACATCCCAATTATGGGCCTTATGTTTTTTATGTGCCCTGTCCTGATGTTAAGCCCCTCTGAAGTCCAAGATTTCCTACCCAGAGAAGGGGAGGGGAACAGCTCCACAGCCCTGAGCATTGTGTTCAGTAGCCACTCAAGCATCTCAGTCTCTTGTATACTGTGCTTATGAGCATGCAGGACACAAGGGATGGTTTCTAACTTAACTTTTACTGTTGGAATATGGAAAAATGATGAAAATGTCCAGTTACAAGGTCTTGTTCTCGCCAGTCCATCTCCAACTTTTAAAACATATGTGATTTAATACTTCCAATTAATGTATTCGGTTGATGATGTTAATTGGTGCTCTTGTTCCTGATCCTTCCCAATTAATGGGGTAGTTTTAATGCTTCCTCCCGATTTTGGTGGATCGGACGATTACTCACAATTTAGCTGTCTTAAAGTCCCATATCTCATACCCTTCGTCCAGTTGTTTAGAATACATATTCTTACTCCTGCTGCCCCTCACTTCCCTGTTGGTACCTGGAGAGGATCGTGGGTAACACCGTATGGCTGCCAAGGTCTCCTCTGTACTCCTCATTCTTCCTTCTTCCCTAGGAACGTTCCCCTACAAAACTTCCAATAGTCCATGGGACCTCTCTGGTTGTCAGACTCCAAACTCCTTAAGATGTCACTCCCCTCGGTCCCTGGTACCTAAGGTGGCAAAAAAAAAAAATCTTGAAAAAAAAACAGGAAAACCCAAAAGGGAGAAAGGAAAGATTGAAAACCTTCTTTTAGCTCAACTCAAAAGGACAAAAGTGATTTCTCTCAAAAGGGGAAAAAAAGGCACCCTTTCCTCTACTCCATACCCAGGCTTCATCCCTAGAAGCGCAAGGGTCCTTTCCCCAGGACACCAACAAAAACAGGAGCAGACACAGAGACATCCTACCTCCTGAACGGGCTAACTCTGTCCACACCCTAAAACAGTGGCTACGGGTTTTACAGTCTGCAGATTTCACCATTTCAGTCTCCCACATGGGGGAGCTAAACACGGCCATCTATTATTTCTATTCCCCCCCTACTCTAATGGGACTAACCTCTTATTAGAGATCCTTTCTGTTCTCTGCATGAAGAATACAGGGTTCAGTTTCCCAAACTACTTCACAAGGCTTGTGTCAAAACTCTTTTGATTACAGCATAGGTGTCGGAAAGGGGTTGGCCACAGGGGCCATGGTCCCACCAAAATCTGACCCTTCCTACACTATCATCACCTGAAGCTGGGTCAGCAGGCAGCAGCTGTTTGGCCACAGGAAAGGCAGAGTTGTGATGACCTCAGCTACATCTTTCACCTCCGCAGCTCTGGGTCCGACTGCTTTGAACTGCACTGGACTCTGTACAGTTGCATGGTTCAAAGCAGCAGTCAGGCCAGGCGGCATAGGAGGAGGAGGAGGATGTGGTTGAGGCACTACCACTCTCCTCTTCCTGGTGGTGATCAATGGGGAAGGGGGATCCTAGGTGGAGAGAGAAAAAGAGGTAGGGCAGGGCAAAAGAGAGACAGAGTGAGGAAGGTGGGCAGGGGGGGATTGCAGGAAAATATTGGCCCGGGGATTTTTTTCAAAGTTGGCTCATAGGGTATCTGACGCCCTCATGCACTTTTCCCGCAGCACGTGTGTCAACAGCTCCCAAAAGCACACCAAGTCAACCCTGGAACCTGGCAGAATTGAGTCAAAATATCTCCAAACTCTTTCTAAATAACTAGGAAGTTGAGGACATTCTAGGCCAGGGGTGAGCAGAGCCGCGACTCCCATTCCATCCATACAAACTGGTTGGGTGCCATGCACATTTGCTTATCTCTCTTACAGAGATACATCCTGGATCCCCGGTCTGGCTCTCAAACCAATTGCAAGTAATGACACTGCCAGCCAGTGTCAGTCACACACCCACATTTTTAGATCACAGAAACTTTATTGACACATTTACACTAACACACACAAAGACACATACTCTCTCTCAGACATAAAGACACACCCACACAGACTGAGAATGTGTGTGTGTGATTGTGTCAGAGATAAAGATACCCACATACATACTCTCTCTCACAGACAAAAGTGTGTATGGGTATATGTTCCTCACTCTGGCTAATACAGACCCACAAACACTCTTTCTGACATGCTACTGTTGTACTGCTGCTTATGTGCTCACAAAATGTGTACCCCAAGTTCAACACTGCTGCCTCATGCTGTAAAGTTCTTGCTTGCTGCCAACCCTTCCCCATTCTGCAACAGACCCTCCCTTTCCCAGTCCCTTTCTCTAGGACCTGGTTCCAGGGCCAGCTGCTTCTCTCAGAGCTCAGCACAGTCACCTGAGACAGAAGCCTCCCCAACACTGCACAGGCACTTCCTCCTGGCTTACTCCCTTCCTTCCTGTGCCTGTAGCTTGCCTCCACTTCTCCGCAACCCTCCCACCACTCCAGTGCATTCCCAGTTACTGCAGGCTACACAGTCTGCTGCTTTTACGGTTCTCCAGTCTCTGCTCTGCCTCCCGACTCCAGAAGTAAGCCATACTGTTCCCTGGGCTTATAAAAAGAAACACTTTAGCTCTGGCCAAGACTGGGGAGGGCCACTAACCCAAAGTAGCACAGCTCCAGATGGAATCCTGCTTTTTGTTGTGGAGCCAGTGCAGCCAGGGCTGGTGCAAGGGTATTAGGTGTCATAGGCGAGCCTTACAGCCTTGCACAGACTCCTAGCCCCACCCTTCCCACAAATAATTTAAAAACTTGCATTTATAGTAGCAGATTTTGCATGAAAAAGAGTATTCAGAGTTTTAAGGTAAAAATATCACTTACAATGTGTATTATTTATATGCACTGCTGTGCAAAAAAAAGAGACCTGCAGCCATGTTATTGGGACTATTGTAAAAGCATGTCGGCTCTCAGAAAGCTTTAAGCAAACTGAATTACAATATAGTAAACCTCCCTTATGAAAACAGCACTAACTGCCAGCAATCAAACAGTAACAACCGTACAGTCCCTGGTGTTCCCGGTCCTGCTACCACTTCTCGTCGGGCCTCTCTGTGTGGCCTGCGGAGAGACACTGCTACTTGCACCGTGCCCCTCCCTAGGCACGCGCACCATTGATTCTAAAGTAGGGACCGCGGCGGGAACCTAGATGTGGCCCCGGACGATGACGTCAACTTAACTACAGCATTTAAGCTCAGGCTCCGCTCCCTAGCATTGCCTTTGCAACAGGTCTCCTCGCTGGTCGAGTACTGGTTGCCTCCTAGAGATTCGTCTCACCCCTGCGTTCCTGTTCCTCGTTGTTCCTGTCTCTTCGTTCCTACCTCACTTCATTCCTCGGATTGACTACACAGACTTTGACTTCGCTTTGCCTGACCACGCCATTGACTCTCTCCAAGCCCGGACCTTCGCTTCACCTGTCTACACTACTGCCTATCTCCAGACCCAGATCTTTGCTTTGTCCGACTACGCTATTGCCTATCTCCAGACCCAGACCTCTGCTTCGACCGACTACGTTATTGCCTATCTCCAGACCCAGACCTCTGCTTTGTTTGACTACGCTTTGACTATCTCCGTGATCAGACCTCCGCCTTGCCTGACTATGCTCTTGACTACCTCTGTGATCAGACCTCCACCTTGCCTGACTACACTCTTGACTACCACCATGATCAGACCTCAGCCTTGCTTGCCACTGCCTTTGGATTGCCGCCAGCCCTGACTCAAGCCTGCCCTTGGATTCCTCTTCAGCTTACTCCTTGGATGTGTTTTTTTCAGGCTTCGGCCTGCTTTTGCTCAAGCGTCCTCTGTCTGCCCCCATTCCATTGGCGCCCGAGCTTCCAGGACATTACCCAGTCCAGAGTAAGACTGTACCATCTCTCACCTGCTGTCTCTGGGCTGAACCAACTCTTACTTCGACTACACACAGAGGCCCACCTAAATCCTGCAGGCCCCGGCACCCAAAGACTCAACCCACAGGGAAAGAGGGCTGGTATAGGTGAAGCTCCAGCGGCCTCTGTCTATCAGCCCACTCCGCCTGCCGACAGTGGGGACCTGTAGGTCCTTACCTACGGGTTGCGCCAACCCCACCTTGGCCCAAGGGTCCACCTCTGATGCAACATCAAGGATAGGAGGTTTGCACAAACTTTCTCCTCTCCTTCATATATATATATATATATATATATATACTCTCTAGCATACATTCTTACACAAATTCCCTTATGGTTCTGTCATACACATGCTCAATCTCACTCACTCTCGCTCACACATAAAGTCAAGAAATATAAAACATCATTCATAATACTAAAACTGTACTAATAAAAAGAATAAATGTCAAGCAGACAACAGCCAACAAACATCCAGTAATTAAAATGACTCCTATTTCACAAACATCAAATATTTCAAATATCAGACTCATGAAATAACACCCAAAATTTTCAAATAATAGGATTAAAAATCTCCAGCTTTCCATACTTGAGATCTTTTGATTTCCAGTCATCCACAGATTGTTGTGGATTGGGGGAGGGGGACCCCCTCAATCTTTATCCTCTCTCTTACTCACATAAGTGCTGGCACATACACAGGCTCTCTTGCTCTCACACACATGCAATCTCTCACATAAACAGACTCTCACAGACACATTCAAGCTCTCTCATACATACGCAGTCTCTCACGCATACGCAGGCTTACTCTCATACACAGTCTCTCACATATACACAGGCTCTATCGCTCTCTTATGCACACGCAGGCTCTGACACACACATGCAGACTCGCTCGCTCTCTCATGCACACATGCAGGCTCTCTCGCTGTCTTGTACAAATGCAGCCTCTCACATACACACACACATGCAGGCTGTCTCATACATACATGCAGGCTCTCTCTCTCTCACCCACACACACAGGCACATACACACGCTAGTATACACACCTACAGCTTTCAGGCCTTCCCCTTTCTTCTGGGCCTTATCTTTGACCGCTGTTGGATGGCAACACTGCTCCTCACTTTCGGAAGGGAGGTGGAAGGAAGCCACTTCTACTGCACTGCTCCTTCAAAGTTGGGGAGAGTGTTATGCAGCCTTACAGGCTACTCTCCCGGCTGGGGCAGAATAGGCTCTGCCATGGCCCTGCATGGCTGTCTTCAGACTGTGGCAATGACCTCGCGGGCCTCTCTGCTGTGGCCCCACATGACTGTCTTCAGACCACGGCAGTGGCCTCCCAGGCTTCTTTGCCGCAGACTCACATGGCTCTCTTCTGGCCGTAGTTTTGCAGGCCTCTCTGCCACAGCTCCGCAGCTCGGCAGATTCCTCTTCGGGCCGTAGTAGCCCCTCTTCTTTTCTTTGACCGGAATCTGGAAGCTAAAAAAAAACGTGATGGAGCAACCGGCCCACAAGGGGAAGCTCGATCCCCCGATAGGCCAATCCACCCCTGAAGGAGGGATAGAGAAAGACAGCAAGAAGGGATAGAACAGGAGAAAGAGAGAGGGAGTGGAAGTTGGTTGGCTTGCCCCTCCACCAAAAAGTCTTTCTGGTGCCCCTGGATTAGAGTCTCTGTGAAGATTCTCATCCTGTCGGTTCTAGATGCAGACATAGTATCCCATAGACTAGCTTGGGGAGCAGAAAGCAGGTTTATTGCCTCAGCCAACTGGACTGTGTAGATCCCTCTTCCCAGCTCTGGCAGTCCCTCTGACTATTTCTGATATAAAAATTTAAATCTTATTACAAAAAAAATAAATTAACATTCCAGAATACAAATTAATGTAACACAATCAGATGAACAGTGTACATATTTATCGGAAGGATCAAACGTTTTGAAAAAGAGTATTGTCTTTCATAGACCTGTAAAAATGTTTTTCAAAATGAATTTGGTTATCTTTTGAGTGTCTGAGAACTAGCTTTGCTTCGCTTTGAAAGCACTACCTGTCATGAAGTTTGACAAAGTGTAAGTGATTAATCTGACTGCACTGCAATAATGTTAAGTACCAAACCAAGTCAATAATGATTTACAGGGGTTGTGGGAATTCCGAACGCAGCAAGAGCCCCAGCGTTGTAGAGCAGGAGCATGGCAGTTCAATCGCATGTATTTTTAGGACTGACAGCAAAGGAAAATGCATTTCAGGGACCAAGGAACAAATGTTAACTAAATAATTAAGGGGAAATTAGATCATGCTGCTGGAATAGGCCTGACTGCTGCAGACTAACCAAGGAAATATAAGAGGGAAAGAAAGCAACCTTAAATACTATACAAATTACCAGAATGAATGGGATCGTGATTAAGTTCGATATTTTCATTTTGCACAATGGAACTCAGTTGATAAAAGTACATGTAGACAGCTTCTTTCTGGTTACCAGAATATTAATATACAAGGATGAAGAGGTCCACGTTGTTGTGCTAATGGGCTTTTATTTTGGAGGACAAAGAGCCTATTGCATTTTCCTTCAATCCGGGGGAGGTCCTTGTTTGCTCCCCCCATACATGCAGCAGGCACCTAGGGTTACCACCTACCCCAGGTCAATAAATCGCGCTGATCCAGGCCTGCTTTTGCCCCAGTGAATGGGGAGATTCGTGGTTCCGAAGTTCTCAGCGAAAGCAATGGGAAAAATCAGGGACATGTATTCGTGCTAGGAAGGAATGAGGTGGCGGAATTGGAGGTGCGGTAGTAAAGCGTTACATCCCTGCTCCTCCTCCGACTGCGCGGTGACGCGCGTGTGTGAGTGACTCTTCACCCGCCACGTGCGCGCACTGGGCCAGGAACCCTTTCCGCGCGCCAAGGAAGACGTGCGGCATGCCTACCGCGCGGACTTTGCGCCCTCCTCCCCCACGTTTCCAAATAATTTCGGACACGATTCACAGGTACATTAGTGCTTTGAAGTTCATGCTCTTTGTGCCTTGTTAAAGCCTTGGTAGACGAACGAGAGAATTGCTGCAGTGCGGGTTTACTGTACAAGTTTTGAATTGGCTCCCCTGCTCCGTCTCAGCCCAAGTCATCTTCAGATAAGAATGAGATAATTCCCGAAGTGGGAATTAACCTGTGAGCTTTTTTTAAGCCTCTCTCTCTCTCTCTCTATATATATATATACTTTTTTTTTAATATCTGTATAATGTGTTTTATTTTCTCTTTAGTTATATTTCAGGTAAAGTTGTATGAAGTGTAATGCAGTGCTTGTTCTTTTGTGAGTTATATGATTTTTCTTAAGTATGGTGATAGACTGACAGTAGTATTGCAGTCCATTTGTTCAAAATCTTGGGTGTTATTGGATTATAGTGGTACCAGTGCTCATTTAATTGATTTTCTAATATTGTTCTTACATGAACCAAGATTATGATATAGAAACTCGTGTCCGTCTGGTTAAGATTAAAATTTTAGGCCATCACAACATTTTGACTCACCTATATTTTATTGTACACATCATTTTCACCCAGCTGTAATGGGGTTCATTTCAGAATGGGAAACTGATGCTCGAGTGCAGAACTGTAGAGTGAGCCTGTTTTCCTGATTAATAGTTTGTATCCAATGTATTAAAAGAACAAATCCCAAAGAAATCAAGTGAAGCAGGACTGAGCATTTAATTGTGCAGATATCTCCAGTGGGCCATAGAACAGGTGCGTCTGTAAGACCGGAAGGCTCACCTGAATCCCTTACCCAGCAGTCGCAGGAGAGGAATCCAGAGGTCACCACAGCCCCGGCTTCCAGAGGCTGGGCATTCTTTGCATCAGAAGAGAACCGGAATGCACATGCTGTGCCTCAAAACCCCTTATTATAAATTTATTACAGATTTGATACAGAAGGAATTTAATTCAAAACAAGAGTCAATAAGGTGGGTGACTACGTAGTTAAAAGTAAATTAATTGTAGCATTTGGAGTGTCACTGTTAGACAAATATAAAACAAATCAGTAGACTAAAAGTACTTTAGATTAGTTTTATATTCCTAGTTCCTTAGAAATTTTAACTTGAAAAAATCAACAAAATTAAGATGCAGATAGTAGTCCAGCAGCGAGAAGGAGGCTACCCAGTCTTGCACTGAGTGCCACGTGTATGATTATCTCCCAATTGGCAACAGGTTGTATGTGTGCACTAGGTGCAAAGAGCTCCTAGGCGTCAGAGAACAAATCTAATCTCTGGAGGCTAGAGTGGCAGACCTGGAGTTGCTATGGGAGACAGAGGTATATAGAGGAGACACTTCAGGAATATAATAAAGCAGGTCCACCTCCAATCTGGCAGCCCCTGTGCTACCTTGAAAGAGAAAGGACACCTGGAATAAGGTAGGAAGCAGTCCTGTAGCTAGGACCTGCCCCCAAGGTGATGCACTGTCCTCCCACACCAAGGATAGGTCTCCAGGGGCACATGCCCAGGAGGGAAGGGTTAGGATGGCCATTCTAAGTGGTGATTCGATTATTAGCTGGGTGGCTTGTCGACGTGAGGATCGCTTGGTAACTTGCCTGCCTGGTGCAAAGGTGTCACATAGATAGGATTTTAGATGGTGCAGGGAAGAGGGTTTTAGGTTTGTTAGGAACTGGGCTTCATTTTGGGGAAGGGGATGCCTTTTCTGAAAGGATGAGCTCCACTTCAACCAGCGAGGAGCAGGCTGCTGGCACTAACTTTTAAAAAGAAGATAGCGCAGTTTTTAAACTAGATAATGGGGGAAAGCTGACAGTCACTCAGAAGCACATGGTTTGGAGGAATGTATCTTGGAAAGATAAAGAACAAAATTACCGAACATATAGAAAGGCATAGTTTAATGCAGTGGTCCCCAAACCTGTCCTGGAGGGCCACCAGCCAGTCAGGTTTTTGGGATATCCTCAATGAATATGCATGAGAGAAAATTTACATGTTATGGAGGCAGTGCATGCAAATTTTCTCTCATGCATATTCATTGAGGATATCCCAAAAACCCTCCAGGACAGGTTTGGGGACCACTGGTTTAATGGGACAAAGCCAACATGGATTTAGCCAAGGGAAGTCTTGCCTCACCAATCAGTTTTTTTGAGGGTGTAAATAAACGTGGGTAACGATGAGCCAGTTGATGTAGAGTATCTGGATTACAAAAAAGCATTTGACAGAGTCCCCCATGAGAGACTGCTTAGGAAACTAAAAAGTAGTTTTCTATTGTGGATTGGGAACTGGTTAAAAGATAGAAAACAGAGTAGGGCTAAATGGTAAATTTTCTCAATGAAGAAAAGGTGAATAGAGGAGTGCCCCGGGGATGTATTCTGAGACCACTGGCGTTTAACATATTTATAAATGTCTTGGAAATGGGAAGAACGAGTTAGGTGATCAGATTTGCCAATGACACAGAATTATTCAAAGTTGTTAAATCACAAGAGGATTGTAAGAAATTGCAAGATGACCTTGCAAAACTGGCAGATAGGCATGCAAATGGCAAATGAGATTTAATGAGGACAAGTGCAAAGTGATGCACTTAGGGAAGAGTAACCCAAATTATTGCTACAAAATGCAAGGTTCCACATTAGGAGTCCCCACTCATGGAAAGGATCTAGGTGCCATCATTGAAAATACTTTGAAATCTTCTGCTCAGTATGCAGTAGCAGCAGCAGCCAAAAAAGCAAATAGATTGCTAGGGATTATTAGAAAAGGAATGGAGAATAAAACAGAGAATATCATAATGCATCTGTATCGCTCCATGGTGCAACCTCATCTTGAGTATTGTGTGCAGTTCTGGTCACCACATCTCAAGAAAGATATAGCAGAATTAGAAAAGGCACAGAGAAGAGTGACTAAAATGATAAAGGGGATGGTACAATTCCCCTAGGAAGAAAGGATAAAGAGGTTAGGACTCTTCAGCTTGGAGAAGCAGTGGCTGAGGGGAGATATGATAGAGGTCTATATAATAACGAGTGGAGTGGAATGAGTAAAAGTTAATTGGTTGTTTACTCTTTCGAAAAGTACAAAGACCAGGGGACACACAATGAAGTTACTAAGTTGTATATTTAAAACTAATAAGAGAAAATATTTTTTTTACTCAACGCATAATTTTTGGAATTCATTGCCAGAGGATGTGGTGAAAGCTATTAGTGTAGCTGCATTTAAAAAAAGGTTTGGACAAGTTGCTGAAAGAAAAGTCCATTAACCATTATTACGGTAGAGTTGCAAAATCCACTGCTATTCTTGGGATAAGCAGCCTGGAATCTATCTATCCCTTGGGATCCTGCCAGGTACTTGTGACCTGGATTGGCCACTGCTGGAAACAGGATACTGGGCTTGATGGACCTTTGCCCTGACTCAGTGTGGTAAATGTTATGTTTTTATGCATCATTATTGGAAAGGTTCATTATTGGCTGAGACTCATATTTTATTCTGAAGCGGAGTCCTCCTTCTTCCTTCTGAGAGAGAGCAGTTTAAACTGGGCTAGCAGTTAGGACCATCGATATAACGTAACACATTCTCCCTATGCTGAACTCTCCTTAACCCTCAGAAGAGAACAGGACGCTTAACTCAAGCCCTCATGGCAGGGAGGAAAGAAAAATATATATCTGAAATGAATTATATCCCTGGAGGCTTTACAGGGAGCATCTGAAGTACTGAAATGACAATTTTTAAAGGTTACAAAGGCATCTGACTTATCTGGTCCTCAAGGATCACTGCGCCAGTCTTGGGCCAGCGGTGTAAGCTGCCCAGGGAGAGATGATTTGTAAGAAATAACTTGCAGTGAAGAGAAGGGGGGGTTCTCATATCTTGGTCCGTAAAGGCCATGAATAGTCCCAGAGAGCTTCGATTGATTATAGAGTGTTGCTCTGCTTGCAGCTCAGCCCCAGGAGCGAATCGGACCCGTTAGTGGCCCTTGAGGACCGGAGTTCAGCCTTGCACCCCTTTAAACATGTCTTCAACTAAAAAGGGACACTTCAGTTTTCTCTTCCCGATTTCCGATCAGACACATCCCTTCAGTGCTCAAAGGGCAACCCAGCCCTGTGTATGAGAATGACCTTGGCGCTGATGTAATATCCTCTTTGAAGTGTCAGAAAGCGGAATATAAATAAACACAGCTGCGCTAAAAGCCGCCGCAGGTTTTGGTTTTTTTTTTTGCACGCGCTTTCCCCGCACTAGTCTTACACGTGTATGGAGTAACGTGGCCAGTATAGGAAAAATGCGTGCATAAACCCGCTTAAAAACCCGCGGCCGTTTTTTTGCGAATGCATGCAAAGCAGACAGTTGGCCATTTACGGGCTCTGTAGGGAGCTGTGCGTCGGGTTAGTGCGGGTTATTTAACGCCATGGGTCAAGGCAGGAGTTAAGTTAAAGCGCTTGTCTAGAGGCTGGTCGTGTGTCCGTGCAGCTCTGGGATAATCATGGATTAACCTTCACTTTTTCCGGTCGCTATGGTACATTTTGGAGAAATCCGTGCTTACTGGTGTCCGACGGTGCAGCTGCCGCACGATCAGACACGGAGCAGGAAGGGCTAGACATTGCGCTGCTCGCTTTCAAGTCCCACTCCTGGACCACTAACTTCGCTGCTTTATGAAAGGGAAAGGCTTTCGCCCTGTGAAATCGCTCGCTGGGCACCACATTAATGCAGGTTTCGGTGGGGTTTATTACATAGGGCCTTGACCGTGCATATTTGCTTGTGCTTTCGCCCGCGTTATACTTTTGCACGGATTTTCTGCATGCACCTCATTTGCATACCTGTCCTTTATTACGTCTCGTGGAGGAGCCTGCTTTTGCCGCACGCGCTAAAAAAATATATACGTGCGGTAAACTAGCCACCAATTTCACCATGGGTCTTTTATGTAAAACTGTTTATTAAAGTACTCAAGCACTACCAGAGTGCAAGATACATGGTATGGAAACAGAGCAAGCAGTAAGTTGAGAACATTCAACAGGTAATCCGAAATGTTTGCGATTTTTTTTTTTTTAACATTTTCCCCCACTATGCCACATACTCCCCCCCCATTCCCCAGCCCGCTTGCCCAGGCAAGCAGGCTTATACTCTTGCAATGGTGTGAGCAGGAGCCTCCCCATCCTTTTGGTTATGGAAGAATCAGTTCACTGTGGGTCTTATTACCTCTGACCCCTTGAAAGGTCAAAGCACCTCCGAGCTCCTAAAATTGTATTCTACTTTGATGGAGGGATTCGTCCTTGCCCCCAAGAAATATCTCTTCTCTCCTTTGCATCTCGCCTCCCTCTTCTGTTTTGGGTAAAGATTGAGTAAATAGCAAACGCAATGAGCATTATTCCTGTTTATAAGGTATAATTTAAAAAAATCCAAACAAACCCCCCAGATCCTGTTTCTCTTTATTTTTTTTTTTAATGATGACATTGCTAGGTCATAGCAGCAGCAGCAGCAGCAGCAGTAAAGCTGTACCTGCGCCTGCCTTTCAGTCCAAGTTCTGTTTTGGGGCAGGAGATCCTTTTGTTAGGTTAAGTTCTGGCTATCCCTTCAGAGTGCAGGGGAAGGCAGGCAGGTATAAGTACCTGCACTGGACTTTATCCCAGATCCTTGCACAATAAAGACTGTGTTCTGCTTTTTTTTTTTTCACAGCCCTCCCAGGGGGTGAGGGCTGGGAAGCCGTTTTGCTGTGGTGTGCTGGAGTGCAGTTGAATGTGTGTGTGCTTTTTTTTTTTTGGTTTGTTTGTTTTGGCTGGGATCCCTGAGGGTGGTAGGAAGCCTATTGCGGTTCATGTTAGGATCTGCTTGTTTGTAGAAGACTGGCCTATTGTCTTTCCCCCCCCCCCGCAGAGCCCCTAGGTAGAAGTTCAGCATGGGGGAAGCAGATTGAAAGTATGTGCACTGGGGGGGGGGGGGGGGAGCTCTAAGGATGAGGAGGAGATGGAGAGGACTGGGGAGGGCGCCACCGATTCCCCCGGAGAAGAGCAAAGCTTGTACCTAGGCTTTGTGCGCAGCTCCCTCAGGGCTTTCTGCTGTGCGCCGTCCTGGAGCTGGGACATAAACTGGCTTTCAGCTGATGAAAGAAGCACATTATTATCCTTGCCAATGAGAAGATGAGTAAACAGACCCTCTGAAGCATTAATTTCATTATAAGGCAGTAGGGCAGTTAATCATTATGCCAGAGAGAGGTGGGGGCAGGGCTTAAAACTGTTTCTATCTAGTCAGATGATCATTTATATTTCTTATTTTTTACTTTTGTACAGAAAATCAATTCCTTGCTAGCTTGTGCTGCGCATTCCCTTGTCTTGTGATTATAATGCACACCAAATATTATTGCCCTGTTGCTTAATATCTGTGAGGCACAGGTTTTAACGTCAGCCAGCTATTCTATAAAAACTGTTTTCCAAATTGTAAAGCTCTACTGCCTAAAATAAAAGAACAAAAACATAAGATACCGCCATTAGCTGCTTCTTGGGACAAACTGGTGATAAAATGTGGAATGATTGAGAGACTGCTCTGTAAATTAAATTGACACCCTTACAGGCCATTAAACATTAGTGGGTAGTTGCCGATATATTTAAAGTTTTATGCAGAGGGAAGCTCCTCAATCACATTTTGCCTCGATGGTTGTGTGGTTTCCGGAGACGCCAGGCCTTCGAGTGTGGTTCCTTTTTCAATTGGTCTACAGTTTTGCAGCTGTTATGACCTGGGAGAAACTGAATTACAGACAGGTCTTCAAGGGCAAAGGGCGAGAAGGATGTGTCTTTTTTTTTTAATTCTGTCACGTTCACAGGTGTATCAGGAATTACATGCAGGAATAAATCTCCGTTGGATAGAGCCAAGTATTGCCCACTTCCCACCGCCAGCTTGGCCTGAATATCTCTTTCACAGCTTGAGAAAAAGTTCTGCGAAATGGACATCTCCGGATATTTTTGTCATGAATATGGTTTGGAAGCTTTGCATCCACTTTTCGAGACAAAATCGGCCAGCAGTGTCTGGGGCACCAGTGGTCACATACCCTGCTCTTGTACTAGTGCAGAGGCCCTGGGTGAATTCTGTGTTTGCACATCAGTAGCACTGTGGAATGCAGTGAGATTTTGCTGCAGTGTTCTTTCTGATGTGGCGATCTTTTATATTTTTCTGACATCCTCTCTCCCTATGTACCCTGATTTAGTAACATGGTAGATGACAGCAGATAAAGACCAATTAACCCAGCCAGTCTGCCCAGTTCCCTGCTGAAAACTGTTTGGCCAGTTCAGTTTGCTTTATTAAACTTGTCACCTTTGCTTTCATTTTGCGATGCAATAAAATGTCCAAGAATAACAAACACACCTTGATAAAAGCATAAGAAGTTATTATACAAGTGCCTAGACTATAATAGACTATAAACATGTAGCAACGATTCCCATACTCTTTTCGTAAGTATTTTTTAAAATTGCTTTCCTTTTACTCCATTTTACAAATAAACTTTCCAAAATATGAAAAATGAAATACAACAGGAGTCCCAAGAAAACAAATATTCATAATTATTAACAATTAATAAAACATCAACTGTTGTAAAATACCATCAGTTCCAGGGGGAATGAAATTAGCCCAAAAAGAAAAATCCTCAAAGAAAAGCAACAATACAGAACAGCTGCAAGCTATCAAACACATAATAATCCTAAACCACAAAACATTCAGAGGAAACTCCATCAGTAAGTAACAGAAAAAAACTAAAAGCTAAGGATATTAGAAAGAAAGCTGGAGTTTTGACTTCTGAATTATTCTGCAAGAAAAGCTATCAAATGTTCAGATTTGGTGAAAACATAAATCTTATCTTTCAGTGTTGTTAAAGCTTCTACAGAGGTATTTCAGCAGGCATGGTGTCCCAGATTGCAAAACCTCATCTTACTTAGGAATTGCTCTCGCCATGATTGTGTAGGATGCACAACATCTGGAAACATTCATGTTTTATGCTCTAAAAAATGATTTATCACACTTCTGCATACAGTTTCAAAACCCTGCTTCAATCTGGAGTTAATCTAAAAGGCACACAATCAACATTGTCTTGTCTCTATGTGCTCTTCCAGATTTCCTAATTGTTGCGTTTCACTCCAGATACACATCACCAGTTTGATTTTCATCTAGTTTCTATAAAGTAAGAAATATGGCAATAGTAACAGAGGAAATGCCTCTTTTAGAAATAGCGAGAATCTACATCTTATAATGTTTACACAGTTCAGTGGGAGACATTTTCTAATTGTTAAACCTTCACATTATTCTGCCAGGTATCTCCACCCTCTTTTGTATAACTATCTTCTTTAATGCTTTCTCTCATCACAGTCCCGGACATTGCAGATTTGTTTTCCAAAAAGACCATTCTCTTGTCTTGTTCCATGGTTTTCCTGTATTCTGTGACTTTAAAATACAATTTTTCCACTTAAACTTTAATCTGGTCCACTTTTGCTGAGACTACTGCCTCTATGCTATGTGTAACATTTTTCCAAATTTCCTACAGCATTTTGGGGCAGAGTAGTCTGATAATAAATCATTCCCAACCTGGAGATGAGCAACATCCAGACCAGAACCTAACTTCAAACCCCTTTCTTATTTATTTATTTGATTCATATTCCGCTTTTCGGCACTTTAAAGCGGATTACATTCAGGTACCGTAGGTATTTCCCTGTCCCCATACGGCTGACAAATCTAAGTTTGTACCTGAGGCAATGGAGGGTGAAGTGACTTGCCCAAGGTCACAAGGAGTGTCGGTGGAATTTGAGCACTGGTTTCCCTGGTTCACAGCCCCGCTGCTCTAACTACTAGGTTACTCCTCCTCCCCTCCTTCCTCTTCCCAAGCAAGGAACCTTAGGCTGTTCTCTGACACCACCTGGAAACCACAGGACAACAGCGGGCCCGAGTCTTCTGCATGCGACAAAGTTGCTGGAGTCTCCAATGGAACACCAATTGCTAAGATGCAGAACTCTACAAGGCAAAGGGGGTGATCGTAAAATTGCTTACGTTGACCGAAGCCGTTTGGAAGAGTGAGGGAGTTCATCGGGCTAAAGGATGCCTCATCCAAAGAGGAGGCTGGCCAGACATCTGGTGAAACTGAGCATGGGGCCGATGCAATGCCGCCTGGCTCCAGTACTGAGACGACAAAGCGCTCCATTAGGACCTATGCAAGCCCCACTTGCTTACTACACCGTAGGGTAAATATGAGCTTTCTAATTCCTTTTTCCCCAAAAGTACACTTGAAAAAAATTGGGCTGACTCGCACAGGCTGGATCCACAGAGGATCCAAAGAGCTCAGCCTTTTAAAGAATATATTTTATAATTACTAGCGGTCATCCTAATCTCATTTCTGTACATAAGATAGCATGTCTCCTCGCTGTCTCCTCGCTGTCTCCTCTGCTTCTCTTTCTAACTCCCGACCTGACTGCATATTGTTGAATGCGGCCTTTGGACGTAACACTTTAGAAGTACATAAATAATTATGATCCCGGCATGCCTGAACTTGGGACTGACTTACCTGCAGGAACTACCTTGTTGAGAATTATGCAATTACTGATAATAAGTATTTCTTATATCCCTGTTTTCTTCCTATAAAGCTGCATAACAAGAGGAGATGACAGCTGAGCAACAAGCAAGGGGAGGCCCAGCAGAGCCCCACTGATGTGTGGAGCCATTCATTTTTGCCCCATGTATAATTAATGTTTACAAATGCAGCATTGAATTTGTTCCTAATAGCTAGCAAACGAAACGTGTTTATGGTGAAATACTGAAGAGTAGCATCAATGGTATTTATGAGCCCATCACTTTAAATCTTTTTCACTATTTTCACAGGCTGATTATGCATGCAAAAAATGTTTATTTCAAAGATTTCCATGCAGCATTTTCCAATAATTCAGTTACATTATTAGCAAGTAAGAGAGAGGTGTCGCAACCGTCTTTCCTTTGGTGGCGAGTGAAGTAGAGCACATTATAATGCTATAAGAGGGTTTCCGTGCGCGGAATAGATTACATAACGGAGGGGGTGTGGTTAGAATGTTGAGACAGGAATCCCATAAGAGATTGGCTGAACGATTCAGAAAATAGGCTGAGATAATTATTGCAGTTCTGTGCAAGGGGAAGAGAGAGAAGAGTAGACACGTTCTGTAGGGAGACAGCTGAGGGAGACAGAGAGGTATATAGATGAGACCTTCAGGGACATAGTAGTCCAGTCCCAACTTCAGACTGGCAGCCCTGGTGCTGCCTTGGAGGAAGAAGGTCTCATAATGGGAGAGCACCAACCAGGTGTAGCAGGAAAGGATCCTGTAGCAAGGACCTGCTCTCTAGGTGATGCATTGTCCTTTCGCACTGAGGATATCTCCCCAAGGCCTACTGCCCAGGAGGGAAGGGTTAGGTCGGCCGTCATAGTTGGTGATTCGATTATTAGGAATGTAGATAGCTGGGTGGCGGGTGGGCGTGAGGATCGCTTGGTAACATGCCTACCTGGTGCGAAGGTGGCGGACCTCACGCGTCACCTAGATAGAATTTTAGACAGTGCTGGGGAGGAGCCGGCTGTCGTGGTACACGTGGGCACCAACGACATAGGAAAATGTGGGAGGGAGGTTCTGGAAGCCAAATTTAGGCTCTTAGGTAGAAAGATTAAATCCAGAACCTCCAGGGTAGCATTCTCTGAAATGCTCCCTGTTCCACGCGCAGGTCAGCAGAGGCAGGCAGAGCTCCGGAGTCTCAATGCGTGGATGAGACGATGGTGCAAGGAAGAGGGATTCAGTTTTGTTAGGAACTGGGGAACCTTTTGGGGAAGGGGGAGTCTCTTCCGAAGGGATGGGCTCCACCTTAACCAGGGTGGAACCAGACTGCTGGCGCTAACCTTTAAAAAGAAGATAGAGCAGCTTTTAAACTAGAACAAAGGGGAAAGCTGACAGTCGCTCAGCAGCGCATGGTTCGGAGAGATGTATCTTTAAAGGATACTAATGATGCATTAGAATTAGGGCATCCCGACAGTGAGGTTCCAATAATTAGAAAAGTGCCTGTAACTAAAAACTCACCTGAGCTAAAAAATTCTAACTTATCCCTATCAATTAAAAAGCAGAATAAAAATACAAACAAAAAACAAACTTTGAAATGTTTGTATGCTAATGCCAGAAGTCTAAGAAGTAAGATGGGAGAATTAGAATGTATAGCAGTAAATGATGACATAGACTTAATTGGCATCTCAGAGACATGGTGGAAAGAGGATAACCAATGGGACAGTGCTATACCGGGGTACAAATTATATCGCAATGACAGAGAGGAGCAGTCGGGAGGAGGTGTGGCGCTTTATGTCCGGGATGGCATAGAGTCCAACAGGATAAACATCCTGCATGAGACTAAATACAAAATTGAATCTTTATGGGTAGAAATCCCTTGTGTATCAGGGAAGACTACAGTGATAGGGGTATACTACCGTCCACCTGGTCAAGATGGTGAGATGGACAGTGAAATGCTAAGAGAAATTAGGGAAGCTAACCAAATTGGTAGTGCAGTAATAATGGGAGACTTCAATTACCCCAATATAGACTGGGTAAATGTATCATCGGGTCACGCTAGAGAGAGAACGTTCCTGGATGGAATAAATGATAGCTTTATGGAGCAATTGGTTCAGGAACCGACGAGAGAGGGAGCAATTTTAGATCTAATTCTCAGTGGAGCACAGGACTTGGTGAGAGAGGTAACGGTGGTGGGGCCGCTTGGCAATAGTGATCATAATATGATCAAATTTGGTTTAATGACTGGAAAAGGAACAGTGTGCAAATCCAAGGCTCTCGTGCTAAACTTTCAAAAGGGAAACTTTGATAAAATGAGAAAAATTGTTAGAAAAAAACTGAAAGGAGCAGCTACAAAAGTAAAAAATGTCCAAGAGGCGTGGTCATTGTTAAAAAATACCATTCTAGAAGCACAGTCCAGATGTATTCCACACATTAAGAAAGGTGGAAAGAAGGCAAAACGATTACCGGCATGGTTAAAAGGGGAGGTGAAAGAAGCTATTTTAGCCAAAAGATCTTTTTTTTTTATTTATTTATTTGTATTTTTCTATACCGGCATTCACGGAGTTCGTATCATGTCGGTTTACATAAAACAAGGGGTGAGAAATACATTATAACGTAAATAACTAATAACATAAGAGTATACATTAAAAGGTAAAACAAGTGCATGGAAGAAAAAAAGTTACAATAAAACGGGGTCATTCTAACTGGGATTAGAGTTAGAGGAAAGATAAACAGTTTAACGAGAAGTAAAACATTGTAATGATTGGTAGATAGAGACTTCATTCAAAAATTGGAAGAAGGATCCAACAGAAGAAAATAGGATAAAGCATAAACATTGGCAAGTTAAATGTAAGACATTGATAAGACAGGCTAAGAGAGAATTTGAAAAGAAGTTGGCTGTAGAGGCAAAAACTCACAGTAAAAACTTTTTTAAATATATCCGAAGCAGAAAGCCTGTGAGGGAGTCAGTTGGACCGTTAGATGATCGAGGGGTTAAAGGGGCACTTAGAGAAGATAAGGCCATCGCGGAAAGATTAAATGATTTCTTTGCTTCGGTGTTTACTGAAGAGGATGTTGGGGAGGTACCCGTAATGGAGAAGGTTTTCATGGGTAATGATTCAGATGGACTGAATCAAATCACGGTGAACCTAGAAGATGTGCTAGGCCTGATTGACAAACAGAAGAGTAGTAAATCACCTGGACCGGATGGTATACACCCCAGAGTTCTGAAGGAACTAAAAAATGAAATTTCAGACCTATTAGTAAAAATTTGTAACTTATCATTAAAATCATCCATTGTACCTGAAGACTGGAGGATAGCAAATGTAACCCCAATATTTAAAAAGGGCTCCAGGGGCGATCCGGGAAACTACAGACCGGTTAGCCTGACTTCAGTGCCAGGAAAAATAGTGGAAAGTGTTCTAAACATCAAAATCACAGAACATATAGAAAGACATGGTTTAATGGAACAAAGTCAGCATGGCTTTACCCAGGGCAAGTCTTGCCTCACAAATCTGCTTCACTTTTTTGAAGGAGTTAATAAACATGTGGATAAAGGTGAACCGGTAGATATAGTATACTTGGATTTTCAGAAGGCGTTTGACAGAGTTCCTCATGAGAGGCTTCTAGGAAAAGTAAAAAGTCATGGGATAGGTGGCGATGTCCTTTCGTGGATTGCAAACTGGCTAAAAGACAGGAAACAGAGAGTAGGATTAAATGGGCAATTTTCTCAGTGGAAGGGAGTGGACAGTGGAGTGCCTCAGGGATCTGTATTGGGACCCTTACTGTTCAATATATTTATAAATGATCTGGAAAGAAATACGACGAGTGAGATAATCAAATTTGCAGATGACACAAAATTGTTCAGAGTAGTTAAATCACAAGCAGATTGTGATAAATTGCAGGAAGACCTTGTGAGACTGGAAAATTGGGCATCCAAATGGCAGATGAAATTTAATGTGGATAAGTGCAAGGTGATGCATATAGGGAAAAATAACCCATGCTATAATTACACGATGTTGGGTTCCATATTAGGTGCTACAACCCAAGAAAGAGATCTAGGTGTCATAGTGGATAACACATTGAAATCGTCGGTTCAGTGTGCTGCAGCAGTCAAAAAAGCAAACAGAATGTTGGGAATTATTAGAAAAGGAATGATGAATAAAACGGAAAATGTCATAATGCCTCTGTATCGCTCCATGGTGAGACCGCACCTTGAATACTGTGTACAATTCTGGTCGCCACATCTCAAAAAAGATATAATTGCGATGGAGAAGGTACAGAGAAGGGCTACCAAAATGATAAGGGGAATGGAACAACTCCCCTATGAGGAAAGACTAAAGAGGTTAGGACTTTTCAGCTTGGAGAAGAGACGACTGAGGGGGGATATGATAGAGGTGTTTAAAATCATGAGAGGTCTAGAACGGGTAGATGTGAATCGGTTATTTACTCTTTCGGATAGTAGAAAGACTAGGGGACACTCCATGAAGTTAGCATGGGGCACATTTAAAACTAATCGGAGAAAGTTCTTTTTTACTCAACGCACAATTAAACTCTGGAATTTGTTGCCAGAGAATGTGGTTCGTGCAGTAAGTATACCTGTGTTTAAAAAAGGATTGGATAAGTTCTTGGAGGAGAAGTCCATTACCTGCTATTAAGTTCACTTAGAGAATAGCCACTGCCATTAGCAATGGTTACATGGAATAGACTTAGTTTTTGGGTACTTGCCAGGTTCTTATGGCCTGGATTGGCCACTGTTGGAAACAGGATGCTGGGCTTGATGGACCCTTGGTCTGACCCAGTATGGCATTTTCTTATGTTCTTATGTTCTTATGTAGACGGTGCAAGGATCACCAGAAAGGAATTTTTTTTTTTTTTAAACGCCCATTTTTTTTTTCTCTTGCAGAGCCTTAATTTTCCAGCCATAGATGAGATACATGAGGGTAGTGATGTGAAGTGAGGCAAGGGTTGGGGTAGAGGGGAGAAGTGTGTTAAATGTTGCAGGACCGGATATGCCCATTGCCCCTATAAGCTGATCTTTCTCTGAGGAGAAAAGAGCCCTGCTGTCTGAAGTGGATGGTTTTGGGGCGTTATACCCTGTTTTTATTTAACGATAGACACAGAACAGCTGTCACCACTTTGTGCAAACTCTGGCTGTGGTCTGCCATTTCTCTCTGTGCTCCACTTTTCCATTTACTTCCTGCTCTTGGCTGGTTTTTTTTGTTGTTGTTTTTTTTTAGGTCCTTTCCTTGGTCCGCTCTTTGTTTCCCTTTGTCTCTCTTGCCTCTATCCTGCCCTCCAGCTTTAAATTTACCAGTTTGCCACCAGAACCTCTGGTTGCATGATGCCACAAATTTCATTTTTCGGGTCTTCTCTTACAAATAATAATAAAAAAGATTTGTCTGTGTCCCTTCTAATGATTTAACCACAAGTTACTGGTGGCCTAATTAACTCTCAGGCTACAGTTCACAGTGTGGTTAGTGAAAGGGTTACATGTTTCCTGTAGTTCTACAATTGCACTGAACTCCTGCTTTCTCCCTTTTCCCCTAAAAAAAAAATAAAAAAATCCAAAACACAAACCCTCCATTTGTCCTCTTTTTTTTTTTTTTAATACACATTAAGGTTGTTCTTGGGCAGAGATCTGACAACAGATTACCCCCCCCCCCCCCCCCGGCTTGCCATAAGCAGGAACTCTGGGCTCTGCTGTATGGGTCAAAGGCCCATGGTGGACACGTTTGTCCCCCCCCCACCCCGTGTGTCATTACTCGTCACTAGTTTGGACGCAGTTTGTGGTGCAGCTTCGCTTTTTGGGGAGGGCTGTGCAGGAAAGAGATATTATTTGTGTCACTCAGTCAGCTTGGGGACTGTGTCCTTTTAGCCAAAACTGTGTGATCTGTGGGAGGTTGGTCAGCCTGTGATTTCATTCCTCCTGGGAGCTCTTATCTTGATAAGATTGTGGTATGTATGTGTGTGTTGTTTTTTTTAATGTTAATGTGTTCGATAAGATTGCTGTCTGCCGTGGCAGGAGAACATGCATGAAATACAAATCATGAAAAAAAAAATGTTGCTTTTCTAGGCAGCATGTCGGATCTGAAAATATTCTCCAGTTTCTGGGTGGAGGGAGGGCAGAGTTTTAGGAAATGTATTGTTCCTGGAGAGAAAAAAGGTCTTAGCAAGCTGCCCTATGTATTATAGGACCGGCATAAGAATTATTTGGAGAGGATATTGTACGTGAGCTTTTCAGACGCACAGGTCCCAGCTTCAGTAAAAGGTAACCAATAATATGATGATTTTGCACCACTGGAAGAGAGTCATGGCTACTGAAGCGCCCTATGAAATCTGGTACCGCTCGCTGTGGGAACTTAAACTACTGAATGCCCTTTTTGCTTAAAGACAGATTGTAAGTAAGCTCTGTGATGTACCTAGCGTGGCCCTGTGTGCACGTGACAGAGAGAGATTGGTCAGGAGGCTTTCTCAATATTATTCCGCCCGTGTAGTCAGCACTACTATTTTCTGCAGCATTTTAGGTCAGCATAGCATTTTATCTTGATTTGACATTTGTCTAGTTGCGATGGAGAAGGTACAAAGAAGGGCAACCAAAATGATAAGGGGGATGGAACAGCTCCCCTATGATGAAAGGTTGAAGAGGTTAGGGCTGTTCAGCTTGGAGAAGAGACGGCTGAGGGGGGATATGATAGAGGTCTTTAAGATCATGAGAGGTCTTGAACGAGTAGATGTGACTTGGTTATTTACACTTTCGAATAATAGAAGGACTAGGGGGCATTCCATGAAGTTAGCAAGTAGCACATTTAAGACTAATCGGAGAAAATTCTTTTTCACTCAATGCAGAATAAAGCTCTGGAATTTGTTGCCAGAGGATGTGGTTAGTGCAATTAGTGTAGCTGGGTTCAAAAAAGGTTTGGATAAGTTCTTGGAGGAGAAGTTCATTAATGGCTATTAATCAAGTTTACTTAGGGAATAGCCACTGCTATTAATTGCATCAGTAGCATGGGATCTTCTTAGTGTTTGGGTAATTGCCAGGTTCTTGTGGCCTGGTTTGGCCTCTGTTGGAAACAGGATGCTGGGCTTGATGGACCCTTGGTCTGACCCAGCATGGCAATTTCTTATGGTCTTATGTTCTTAAGAAGTGTGGCCAAGCTTACTTGGGTGACCAGCTCCATTGCACATTCACAGGATGCCTGCTGTCCAGTGCTGTGCTTCTGTCAGATCAAACGTGCAAAGGATTATTCACGTGCACTCACAGACTCGCTTACTTTTAGTGTGTTGTGCAGTAAGCATGGTTGGTTAAATCCTCTATAATCCTGTTACATCAAGGCTTTTCCCCTTTTGTTTGACTGTTTTTGCATCGATACAGAGTGCGTTAAACTTTCAAAGCGTGAAAAAGTATCATTTTATTCTGCTCTGGTCTGATGTATCCTGTAAATGCCATTCATTGGGACATGGACTCTGTATGTGGGACAACAGAAAAAAAAATCACCTGTTTCTCGTCTGCTAAATTATGGTAAGAGTAACAAAGAAGAGGATGCTTGGGTGACGCAGGTGGGGGGTTTATATGACAAGCGTACGTGGTTTACGCGTGCACTGATATTAAGAGGAACTAATTATGTTCAGGGTACAGGCTGGCAATAGATCCTCCTATCTATGGTAGTTTCGGCGACCTTTAATTGTTCTGCCGAGTTGAAGCCCGCACTGGGAAGCACGCTTGGCGGCACGGGACACTTTCACCTGTGTAGGGACTCCGAGCTATTTTTTTTTTCTCCCCCAAACATTGTCTGTGAGTGAAGGAGGGTGGGGTTTGAAAGGTCTGTGCTGCCACCTGCATGGTGTTTCCAGGAGACATTTCCACACGTCATGGGAAATGCCCACCTCTCCCCCTCCCCCCCCACCCTTTCCTGGTACATGACCCTTAATTATTTGTCAGGCTAAGCCTAGGCTTCATCCTTCTTTGTGGTTTTGCAGAGCAGAGTAAGAAGCTCCTTATCGAGAGTAAGTGGATGATAAACTGTAGGGATATGACTGAAGTGCACCTCGTTAAAGAATGGTATAATCCGATCTCCTCTATGGCATTATATGGACGCTTGTAGGCAAAAAAACCCGACTGATTTGGGTGAAACGTTTGAGAAGGTATGCGGATGAATGAAGTAACGATCTTGTGCGTATCATTGAAGGGGCTTGGTATGGAGCTGCTCCTGTGTATTGATGGGGGCTGTGCCTTCAACATTGGACAACATTTGCTTGGACTCTAGGGTGTACCGTTTCAGTGGTTTTCCTGTTCCAGGTAAATGCCGCTGAGATTGAAAGGAAAGCAGCTGCACTTACAGCGAGCCCTTGGTGCCTGGCCGCTATGCAGTCGGCTGCTTCCCACTGTTTCACTTTTAGTCCTCTAGGGCATCGGTGAATGAGGCGAAGGGAAAGAAAGGAAGGAAGGGGATTTAGCCTTGACCTGTCTGTGGAAGTGGGCAGTCGTTTTCTGCATGTAGCCTCTTATTTGGGAATAAGGAGTATTGCTGTCATTTTTCATCCATGGTACCCTGGTTTGTGGTGAACACAGTAACAGAAAGGATGACAGACAAAGACTGAATTGCCCATCCAGCCTGCTCCATTGAGATTCTTCCACTTTGTGTAGACGCGCCTACAAATTTCCATATTTAACCCAATGCCAGCTCCCCCCCCCCCCCCTCTCAACACGTTTCCTGTTACTGTCGTCCCTGTCTGTCCCAAGTATGCTCAAAATCTGTTACACGTGCTGGCCTTCACCACCTCCGTTGCTAGGCCATTGCAGGCTTTGTCATCTGCAGCTTTGATTCCTACAAGACCACTTCTTAATCCAACACCCAAGCCTCCCTAACATATCTTATTACCAAGGTGAGTTTACTTGATCTTTTCTTTTGCTACTTGGACTTTTGTTCCCCACCGTGCATGGCCCCGGGGATATGGGTCCCTTTTCCAATGGCCTGTAACTGGGAAGTTGGCTCATTTTGGAACGGGGGGGGCTCGGGAGGCAAGTACCACAGTCTCTCTCTGCTTCTTTGGCCAGAAGAGCATCAGTCCTAATGGTTGCAGGGCGACCCCCGGCTGAAGCCAGGGTCTGAACTCCAGCCCTCAGAGGCGGCGTCCTTGGCTTCAGAAAGTAACGGCATCCTGAAAGCCTAAGCATTCAGATCGGATCGTTCTTATCCAGAACGCTGTGGATTTATTTTTCCCTTGCATGCGTCTGTAAAAGAGAGCACACCTTTCAGCTGGTGTTATGCTGGCTACTGGAGAGAGACTGTAGGCTCTTGGTGGTTTTCTAGATTACATGCACACTTGTAAGAGTAATTCATGTTGGCCAACGGGCCGGCTTTCTAAGCCCTAGGATAAATAACCATCCTTCTGATACTAAGCCTTCTGTCTGAAGTTTCTTTCTGTCTCTAAGTCAAACAAAGCCTACCGCCTGGGTCCAGGTAATACCTTTTATTGGACTTAGTGTATAGAATTTGTAAACTGGCTTTCAGTCTGTAGAAATTTCTGCTGTCAGTGGAATAAAGCAGCATTTCTCTTTATGAAAGGCAGTTTATCAGATGTGCATGTTAGCTTGATAAAAGAGATAATTTGAATCTTGGCTGTGCTTGTTGTGCAAATGGATGCCTTACCAATTTATCGTTACCTTATGATGCAGTTATTGATCAGTTCCATTCCTGCTCGTCAGACTCATCCAGTCCAACTCCCCCTCCCCCCTTGCAGACTGGAACTTGCAGTGGTGATATTCCTAAGAGAAGCCCCTGTGCAAGGAGAAGACAACCAGGATTGGATTAAGCTGACTAAAAGTTATTAGGACATAGCTTATGATAGTTTGAGATGCATAAAATATCTCACTGTAGAAAGGATGCTACATTACTGTAAACATCTGTGCTGTCTCTCTGGCCATCTCTTTTCACACCTTGCCACTAAGAACCGGCCATCCTCTTCCGATATTGTCCTTGAATACACAGGTTGTGCGTTTACTTTTTATCACAAGACTGTGGCACTGAGTCTGACAGCACTAGTGTTTTCTGTTTTCAGAGACGGCAGTGCAGAATCGGTGGAATACAAGCATTTTCTTCTCCGCATGTGAAGGGGTGGATCACAGGTGAGGTTTGCACCAGCCTACCCCCTCCAGTTCCGGCTCCGAAGGGGACAGCCCCCTAGCTCAGGGACCCAGCTGCAGTCTGGAATCCCGGCGGTTTCTGCAAAGAGGAAATTCCTAGAAGAAGAAAACTGTGTATAAAGGCTACAGTAAGCATTCCCTTTGATTTTACTGTGACTGCCAAGAATTCCCCTCCTGTCTCAGTAGCTGAAATGAATTAAGAATGACTGTGATTTAAGAGCGTAATGAGTGGGCTGATTGCATGGCCCTCCCCAACCATTCCTTTTGTTCCCAGTCTCCTCAAAAGCAGGCAAAATATTTGTCCTGTGACTCCCAAAGCCTTGCCTCTTAAACGTGCTTTGGAGGGTTAAAACTTGTTAATCATGTCTAGAGTGTGTCTGCACTCTTGTTAGAGGGGGGTGCCCCTTAAATAATGCGGTTTCAGGACATGTTTGGAGGCAGCCACAAAAAAGGACCCATGGGGCTGTAGCATGGATGGGGCTGTTTCCCTTTCCAGCCGGATTTCATTCTGCTAAACTAGTTTAGATTTCAGGAAAAGCAATGGCAGATATACTAAATTGGGATTTTGAAAACAAACCCGATATTTTTTTAAACAGGTGCATGGATAACACTGAGCTGTGGGGGGACACGTTTGTCATTCCTACATCCCCCTTCTGATGCGCACTTCTGGCTCCATCTCTGAGTGAAAGGATTACACTGAAAGCAAGTGGATCTGGGAAAGGTGGAGTTCTGTGTTTGACAGAAATGTTGCCCTCCAACTTTGGAAATCTATGAAGCAGGGTTGGTATGCAGAAGAATTTTAAGGGAGATGAAAAAAGGAAGTACAATTGCTAGAGAGGAGATGGAGGAAAAATGGTTCACTTGTTGTTAGAAGTAAATGGAGGAAATTGGCAAATCAATATCACCGTGCTGTGTTAAAAGAGAAAAGAAAAGGTTATGCCGATAAGATCGGCAAGTTTTAATGTAAAATGGCTTTTCCAAGTGGTAAATAATTTATTGGGAGAAAAGGTGATGCATTCTTTTGATTCTAATTTAAGCCCCAATGATGATACATTTGCACTGTTTTTTTCATTCCAAAATCTTGAAAACGAGAATTGAATCACTGAGGGATGATGCTGGGAGTTTGAGTAGTGGTAGGTAGGATGATGAACAGTTTATTGAGCAGGACTGTCAAGTTATGGTTGCCTCTGAGCTCTCATGTTTAATAGAGCTCAAGCAAAGTATAACATAGAAACATAGAAACATAGAAATGACGGCAGAAGAAGACCAAATGGCCCATCCAGTCTGCCCAGCAAGCTTCACACATATTTTCTCTCATACTTATCTATACTTATATAAGTAGTATAAAGGCTACTTTTTCTATTCTGGACCCTTGTCCAGTGTATTTGATGACGTCTTTGACGGATGTTGGTTGTGAATATCTGAGACAGATGATTAATGATTTGTTAGATAAGGGTAGGGTACTAAATCTGTAATTACACCTATTTTAAAGAATTAGATGGGATAGAATGTAGTTATCAGCCCATTGCATCAATTCCTTTTGTAGCAAAAATGATAGAGAAAGTTGTGACCAATCCAGTTGTATCCTATTTGGAGGAAAATAATCTGCTGGATAGTTGTCAAAGTGGTTTTCGCAAACAGTATAGCATGGAGACCATTTTGGTCTTCAAGGAATGGTGTCATAGTGGCTGGCATCATTTTTTAATGGTAGATCCTATCAGGCGTAAATGAAAGGAAAATTTACAAATATGCAAAAACTTGATTGTGGAGTTCAGCAAGAATCTCCAGTTTTTGCTGGTGTTTAACTTTTTTTTGTAGCCTTTGGGATAGTTGATTTGCTTATTAGATATAGTTGGTTATCTATATGCAGACATTATTGATTTGGCGTAACTGAGAAGATCAGAGATTTGGGGGTATACTTCGATGGGAAATTTAATGGAGAGGTCCACGTTTCCAGGGTGATACAACAAGTATTTGGAAAGTTAAGAGTGGTTAGAAAATTAAAACCTTTCTTAGATACAGTTAGCTTTAAGACTATGATACTTTGGTTTGTAGAGTCCCACTTGGATTATTGTAATGGTGGATGACTGGGGTCCCTAAAAGGATACTTCAGAGCAGATCTGCCCAAACCTGTCCTGGGGACCCTCAGCCAATCGAGTTTTTGTGCTTTCCACGGTGAATATGTATAAGCAAATTTATCTTGCATATTCATTGTACATATTAGGAAGGTGCACTTGTTTCATTCATTTTGTTATTCATGCACATAAATCATGGACTTGATAGTATGCGTGTACTTCCAATAACTTGAGTTGTGTGCATTCTGTCCATTTTTACGTGTGTACTATAAAGTCCGTGAGTTATACGCTAACTCAGAAACAAATGCACGTTCTTACCGGATATCCTGAAAACCCGACTGACTGTGGGGTCCTCAGAGCAGTTTTGAGAATCCCTATTTCAGGGACTGCAACTGACACAGAATGCGATTGCAAGAACAGTTTTGGGCTGTTCTAGGAGGAACCTAGTTTTGAGGATGCACTAGCTACCTATAGAAGCGAGGGTTGGATTTAAAATTCTAATTTTGGCCTTTAAAGGGAAATGGGTTGGAATACCTCAAAGTAGTTATTAAGATCTAGCCAGGGAGCATTACTTAAGGTCTCATCAATTAAAGACATCAGAGAGGCTCAAATGTTCTCTGTGGTGGTGCCACTTTATTGGAATCAACTACCAGTGAAGTTGAAGTTAGAGCAAGATTTACGTTTCCCTAAACAGCTGAAAACATGGCTTTTCCCTGGCTAGTGGGATATTTGGAGGTTCTGTGCTACAGAAATGGATGCAGTATTGCATTTTTATGATTTGTGTTGTTTTAATATGATGTAATGTTTTTATGTATTGCACACCACTTTGACTGACCTTTGGCCAGAAGGTGGCTTATACATTTTTTATAAATACATAAAAATAAACTTTGCAATTAAATAATTTTTGCAGTGACGTTCTCACTGACCGGCTATCACACTGCAGCTGTTCCTTTCCCCCAGCACAAAGTAAGCAGAAGCGGCGGCAGCAGCCAAGCCTCTGCCTGTAGCTTGGAATGTCTGAACCAAGCTCCAGATGTTAAGCAGTGGCAATAGGTGCTGGGTCCAGTGGAGAGCAAACAGAATAGTGAAAGAACAAACAGGCCTGCCAAGACAGCAGAGATTTGCAGCGAGTGATGGCCCTGTGCTGTTAAGTTGCAGGTGCACACCGGGGGGTCACAGCAAGCAGGAAGTGAATGCCTGCCTTTATTGTGGGGAAAATAGCAGAACTAAACGTGAAGTATAAAGGCAGAAAGAGAGAGAGAGAGAGGCCTCGGGGACGTGTAGGATTAACTGTTTGGGGTTTTTGCAGGGTACAGGATTTGGGTTTGCCATCAATTCTGTATCATAAGGGACAACCTGGTTTTACCCCATTGAATGCAGGGAGGTGTAGTTCCTGCTTTTCTTAAGGAGATCAAGTAGTGGATGCCCTGAGAGAGAACCAGGAAAGGATTAACTTGTTTCCTGTTACCAGCTGATTCCATGTTTGGACAGGATGACGTTGTTTTATGCAGTGGGATAAAACCGGGCTTGACTCTCCAGGTGATACAGAGCCAGTTGGTAACCCCACTTGGGTGGCCTGTGGCGTTTTTACCTTTGGGCTCTGGGCTGCTAGGTCTGCATACCTGTTGTCGGCTGTAATGTTTCTGGATCTCCTCCTACTTGACCATTCATCACGTTTCACTCAGACTGCTGATACACGCAGAAGTGACCCGGGTCTTTGTCTTGCTGCTCATTTCATCAGATTCGGCATGGCTGGTGACGCTTTTTGAAACTGGAAAACTAAAAAAAATTGCAAAGCAAGCCCTGAAGTCCTTTTTAGGGAACAGCAGGAGGTTTCAAAGCTTCACGGGGACCTTTGTGTGGTCTCCAGAGCTCATTCACTACAGCAGTGTTTTAGTTGGTCTGATAAAAAGTGTGCACAGCCTCCTAAGGCACCGGTTTTCCTTCAGGAGCAATACAGTTAGGAGAGCGCCTCACTGTGCCACTGCTGCAAACAGGAGACACCCAAGAGAAAGAAAAAAAAAGAGACTGGACAGTGTGTCCCCAGCCTTCTGTCTGCTTCCATATGACAGATGATATAACACTGGTACATGCGTGTCGCACAGGGACAAGAAATGAAGGAAGACTTTAATCATATGAATGTCAAGGTCTTGGCTGCGGAATGAACATGAACCAACATGTATCGCTCTCAGGGATCTCCTAGACTTTTCTTTCCTGCTGTCTAAAAACAGTGACACTGGGCCATTTTTGTTTCTCTTCAGTGGACAGGTGAATCTCAAAGATCCACATTCAGATGCTGGTTGGGGGGGGGGGGGGGGGACCCAGGAACCCCCTTGTTAAATTGTTTTATGAAAGCAAGAGAAACAGAGCTGGTAGAGGCCCATGAATGAGAGACTGATGGTGCATCACTTCTCTTCTTTTTAATGTTCAGATGCAAGCATTATGTCCTGCTGATCCTGTGGTGTGAGATTGAGGACCAGTGGCCCAGCACGATGGACAGTTTCAGGACGATGCTAACAGGTTAGCAGCAGGTTGGCCGGCGTTCCTGCTAGGATAGTATAATGCTGTGTACATATAGCTGTGAAGTTGGGCATCATCGGTTCATCCCCTCTTTCTTTCTTTCCATTCACTGCTTAACCTTCAGCAAGCCTCTTCCCTCTATACTCGGATGTTGGTGGTCAGCTTTGTGTAAACCCTTTGGTGTTATTTTGTGCGACATGGAGGACATCATCAGTGCCGTGTGAGCGAGTCGAAGCCTCCCTTGTTCCGCAGCAAACGGAAGTCACTTGGTGAAGAATATTCACTGTAAAACAATAGTAAGCCTAAAATAAACCCCGTTGCCAAGTGCTATTAATCCAGCACAAGAGTTCCCTTCCTACAATATCGCGGGAAGGAAATGGGATGCCAGTAGAGGTTCTGTACTGGGAGCCACCCTGTGATGGGCTTCCCTGTGACAGTGTTGCACTGTGCTGCTGCACCTCACTCTTTGCTGACGCACGTTTTTGTGCGCCGGCACTGATGTTCCAATTTTCGTTGCACCAGAGATATGCAATATATCCAATCAGCCAGAGTGGCAGATTGTGCAGATGCCCCTGAGGATGAAGCAGTGTGGGGGTTGCAGGTGCTGAGGTTTGCTGTAGATTCAGAAGGCGTATTCACCTGTTTGGACTATAGCAGCTATATTTTTTTTCCTGCGTGTTTGAGTATGTTTTGAGCTAAATTTATTTAGCTTTTCTTGCCAAATGAACAGCAAGAATTTCTCTTCTAATAGAGGCTGTTCAAGTTTTGCACAAAAGAATATCTGGATTAAAATGTTTGTTGATGTACCGGTCCCAGGAAAGCGGGGATACTTTGGAGTGAGTGGAAATCCTTTCGTGACATACCCATAATTAATGAAACCTAAGAAGAAAGGGTCAGGATTTAACGTGTCAAGACTTTTGAATTCAGTGGCGCTGTTACCACCCAACTGTGTGGGAATGTGTGGTGCAGAACCAATAAAATCTATTGCAATGTTTTTAAGAGTTAAATGCAGACCTTGGCTTCATGCACTGCAGGTCAGGAAGGCCCAGATTATTATTGATCTAATTCTGTGGCAAACGTGTGCCGTAGAAAAACCCTTCAGAAGATTAATGTTGGAGCTAAGTACAGGATGATTCCAGGACAGAGCTTAGTAGGTAGATTTATCTGCCTCATTAGAATGAGGCATTGCTGGAATTACTCGTTTTGCTGTGTGAATTCCACCATCTTACCCTCTCTCATCCATAATTCCTTATATTTTTTGCCAGTTCTCCCCGTCTGTAAAAACTTGCAACAGTACTAACCTACTGAGGTAGCGCCTGTTGCTGTCTAATCTCAGAATGCACAATAATTACTACCCAATTACCTTACACTTATCTAGCTATTTGGGACAGACAGACATGTTTGGGTAGTGAGCCTGTGATTCTGGTGATTACAGAGTGTAAAGGTGGATGCCTGCACATTTCTATGATAACCTTCATTCAGACAGAATCCCGACATCCTTTGCGATCACACCGTGCAATGAGCTCTGGGTTTCTTCCTGCATGACCCTTGCTGCTTGCTGAAAGGGGAGCTGGGAGCAATGCAGTTGAGCGTAGCTAAGAGCACCGCTAGGATAGCTTGCATTTTGATTTTTGCTTAGTGGAAACAGTGGTTTTGTGACAGTGTTTTGGGGCATTCTAGGATATTTGTGTAACTAAATCTAATGTTCTTTGCTTTTATAAATGGAGGACTGCAGAAGCAAGCTCAGTTGACGGGTGCAATAAAAGACGCGACAAGATATGCATTCCTGGTTGGGTAACTAGATGCCCTGATTGCATTCTGAGGCATCCGAGAAAGCCAAGAACCTCAAGTTACCCAAGATGTGGTTATCCTAATATGAACATGCCACTGATCCTGCATTTTATTATTGCATTTATAAAATTACTCTTTCTACGTGATCCACCCTCTGGGAGAAGAAATAGTTACGGGCCTGATTGTCTTCATCTGGTCAGGTTGGAATGTTCATTTACATATCAGCTTTCTCCCTATCTCCAAGCTGCGTTTTAATTAAGCATTAAGACACAACACAGAAAGCTTCACCTGGCTACTATAACCTGCTTTTTCCTGCTCTTCCACTTGTGCGATTAGCTGAAGAGACTTTTTTTTTCATTTGCTGGATGAATGTTAACCATGTATTTTCCTTTTCTCCCCTCAATCTGCTTCTGCCCTGTATCTGCACATTTTTTTTTTTGCCAGTCTTTGACTGAGGCTTACGGAAACGAATAGAAATACAGGGAAGGAAGGCACCGTAAAGTTCACAAGTCTGTCCACCAGCAGCAGATCTTTTTCTAGGGTTCAGCACTTGATCCACTTGATCCCAAGATCATGGTCACTTTGAACATTTGGATGGAGAAGGGGAAGATTTCTTTCTGGAGCACTTTACAGGCAGCTGAAATGGCAAGCTGGTGGAGCAGCAGCCACGTGGTCAGAGCAGCAGCCTGAGAACCAGGAAAGCTAGGGTTCACATCTCACTAATGCTCCTTGTGACCTTGGGCAAGTCATTTCACCCTCCATTGCCTCAATTATGAACTTGTAAGGCCTCTGGGGCAGCAAACTATCTGATTTGTAATTTGCCTTGAGCTTGGATTTAGGAACATGAGTAATTAAATCCAAATGCCTTTCCAGTGGTGATCAGGGAAGAGGCTGATTATCTAGCGTGCAACATTATTTTTTCTCCAGGCTTTTAACTCTGAAATATAGTCTGTATTGTTTTAAGTTAACAGCTTGTACTAGTTTCATTGTCTAATGAGATTGTCAGGTAAAATTGAATTTCTAAGGGGACATGGGCTGGAATCATTGATTTTGTTTTATTTATTTCCTATTTTTGTTTTTAGATTGTTTGATACTTTTGTCCTCTTGTTTATTTTAATGGATTTATGTTGTTTATTTGTACTCTGCTTACAATAAAATCTTTGAATTAATGGACTGGAAGAAACTTGAAATAAATAAACAAATCCCAATGGGTAGCTGTTGACTTCTTCCTGCCACCCTAGTGCAGAGAAACATTAAATCACAGGAGACAATTGCTCAGGGTACCAGGGATTTAAAATTTGATATGACTGTTTTGTCTCCTGTGCCACTAAGCTTTTATATAAGATGGGGAGCAGGGGAGGGGGACCCTGACTTTTTCCCCCCTCAATCCTACCCTTCTACAGGCTTACTTAAAATAGGGGTAATCCTATCCTGTCAATGAGACTCCCAGAGGTTGCGGGATGGGCTAAGATGTAAAATGCCAAATAATCAAGTTGATATCTGATAAGAGAACTTAATTTTTAAAGTCACAAAATTACGGCTAAGGTAAAACAATTTTATTGTTGACAGGAACACTTCTTCAGTGTCTTAAAAGAAGTTTTGCAACATTAAACACAGGTAGATTTGAAACACCATTTCAGCACAATTTTCATACATTTATTTTTTGTATTAATGCTTTGTATTTCTTCCTTCCAGATTTGTTTAAAAGGCACAGACCAGAGCCATAGCTAGGCAACCGCGCCTATGGCCAAGTGAAAAATTGCACCCTCACCTTTTACAGGACACATGACACCAGAGTAGGGAGACTCTGTTAAATGTTTGCACAACGACGCCAAAGGCTGGTGCATGGGTGTTTTGTGCCCAAAGCAAACCTTAAGCCTTGTACCCTGACACACCCTTCCTACATACCATTAAAAGTTATGCATTTATAATAGATTTTATGTGAAAAAGGATATTCAAAGTATAGTCTTCTGAGGTAAAATTTTACTTACAATATGTATATTTACATGCAAAGCTTTGGTGCCAACCAGAAGACCCTGCAAAAAAGCAAAACAGACACTTGGAACCCATATCACATCAGGCCTACTGTACAGCACCATGGGCATGGGCATGGGCTTGGCCCTCAGAAAGCCAGGAGAAAACAGAATTTTCCTGCAGATAAGCAGGCTGAATTAGCCATGCTGTCTGGGGACGTCCTTTTGGGATGGCTCAGTGGAGCTTAACCAAGCTTACAGAGCTTTGCTCTGTGTACGGCTGTGCGTCCTTTCCCACACGGTGCCAACCTTCAGTCTTTTTCTTCCGTGCTGCAAGCGGAGCTTCGTTCTCTCCTCAGCGAATCGATTTTTTTAATGAAGAAATAAAAAAGAGATCGTGATCATGCTGCCGCGGCCACCTGGCTTTAAATTCTGCCAGTGCGGCAAAATAATGTCGGCAATGGATGAGCACAACCATTGTTACTTGTGCCTCGGCCTGGATTACGACCAGGCGGCCTGCCGGGACTGCGGCTGCATGTCCCGCTGCGCCCAGTGCCAATGTTTCGCCAAAATCCCGAAGGTAATTCAGGGTCCTATGCCCCCAGCTCGGAGCTGGGGGCATAGGAACCCCGAGGCCCGATCTGGACCGCCCCAAAATGTCAGAGGACCTCCTCCGTGGGACCACCGGAGAACCGGTGGAGCCAAGGGGGGAACCCCCCCCCCGACTCTCAGCACTTTCAGCCAGCGCAGAAGGCGTCAGAAGATGCATCGACGCATCCGCCACGGTGCTCTGAGTCGTCCGGTGCGGAACCACCAATGCACCCGCTCGATGCTTTATGCCGCCCCAGTGTGACGATGGGTATGAAGCAGCATACGCCTCAAGCTCAGTCAGCGCATACATCGAAATCGAAGCGCAAGGAGGATTTGGAGCTCGACGCTTCGACGCACCGTCATAGTAAAATGACGGTCTCTACTGAACTCGACTGATCAGCAAGAACGTCGACGCAAGCCCATGCTGCACCACGCAGCTCGACGCAAAAAACACCCATGCATCACAGGAATCCGAAATCATCCCAGGATCCAGCCCTGATGAGATCCACAAGGGGCCATCCTCCCTGACTTGGATCTGGTCTTCTCAGACGAGGAACAATTGTCAGTCTTGGTGTTCATGAGCTTCTCTCGCTCCTCAAACTGAGTGTACTCAGACTTATCTTTGGTCTCCAGGCACAAAAGATCAGCACCACGTCTGCAGGACCCACTCCGAAAGCGTCATAGACGAGCTGATTCATCGGAACAGGTAAAGGTCCAACTCCGAGGTCCTGATTTGGACATCCTTTTGGCAGCGCTGCCACCAAGGAACCCGCTGGCAGAGGATTCGTCACCGGTGCGGGGGAAAGGGACCTTGGTATCTCAAGCAAATTCACAGATTTCTAAGATCCTCACCCAGTTCCTCGCCTCTGTAGAGGATCAAGGGAGCGACAAGTCTCGCCCTCTTCCACAAGAGGACTCCTCCCACCCATGGCGGGCCAACTTTGCCTCTGCGAGAGGACATAAGTCCCGACCACTGGGGTCCAGCAGTCCAGCTCCGGGACACTCCCTCTCTTCCCCCATTTCACCTGGTTCCTCGACAAGGGTACCCATCAAACCCTCCGGAAGGGCAGCCTGAGCCTGCTTCCCTGCCAGAGGAACTCTTCTATTCAAAGTTTGTGGAAAAGGTGGGCTCCAAATTGAATATCGAAACATGAAAAATACCAGACCCCCATGCAGAGATCTTGGGAATTCTAAAGATCTTTGAAACATCGGCCGAGTCAACTGCCTTGCCTTCACACGCTGTTCTAGATGTGGTCATGACAAGGGCTTGGGAATTTCTGTTCTCGGGGCTGGCGATCTCTAACAAGACGGACTTTAAGTTCAGGATGAGGCAATCTCCATTCTACAGCACAGTCCAGTTTCCACATGTGTCCGTGGTGGTTGAATTGACCATGAAGATGGCCAAAAAAATCACACCTACTTTCCAGTACTTCTCCATGGTGCGACTCGATGTACCTGGTTGGTGATTTCGGCAGAAGGGCGTTCCAGGCGGGGATGCTGAACGTCAAAATCTACAGCATCAATTTTATATCACCCAGTATCTCTGAGTGTCTTTGGTTGCTCAAGTCTTTCGTTGCTGCTGCTGCTTCACTGGAAGAGGCCCTGCCACAACAGTTACACGACCTAGAGGAAGATCTAAGGCATTTGCTACATACCATCTACGAGGCCTTTGAGACATCAGCTCATACCACAGCAGGAGGCATAGCCGCTCGTCGAATGGTGTGGCTTAGGGCAGGGCCATCTGTGAAGATGTTCACGAAAAGTTGGCAGACCTCCCCTGTCTACCAGACAACCTCTTTGGGGACAAGCTCTGTGAGACGGTGGCACAGTTAAAGGAACAAAACATTGCGGTGTTGTCACTGGCGTTCCTGGAGGAGCAATCGGTGACAAAGTACTATCTGAACTACAGAAAGGCCTAATTCCAGAGATGGCCATATAGGCCATATTCTGCATACCGCTCGCCTGCTTACCCTCCAGCATGGCCTCAACCGCCAAAGCTGCAACAGACCCGAGGCAGGCACAGGAACCAAAGACAACAACGACTGCCGCTGACTAACAGCAGCACAAAACCCCAGCAGGGTTTTTAGGGACACCAGAATGCTTTTACCGCTACGTTTAGGGGGAGGATTTCCCATTTCTACCATTCTTCGGAAGCTATCACCTCTGACCGTTGGGTTCTCTCCATTGTCAATGAAGGCTATTCCCTCCATTTCAAGACCTTGCTGACTTCCCCACTGGGTGAGCCCACATCGGTCCAACTCAGGGGAACCTTTGCTTGCTGCAAGAGGAAGTCTCTACACTGCTTCAGCTCGCAGCAGAATCAGGGATTCTAGTCCCAGTACTTCCTCATTCCCAAAAAATTGGGAGGACTCCGCCCGATCTTGGACCTAAGAGCTCTCGACAAGTTCCTCGAGAAAGAGAAATTCAAGAATACATCCCTCAAGTCCATCCTTCCTTTCCTACAGCCCAATGATTGGATTTGCTTGCTGGACCTCAAGGATGCTTACTCCCAAATTCCTATGCACCATTCCTCTTAGCGGTACCTGTGCTTTCAGGTAAACAGTCGCCACTATCAGTACAGGGTACTCCCCTTTGGTCTCTTGTCTGCCCTGAGAGTCTTCACCAAATGCTTAGCGGTAGCAGTGGCCCACCTCAGGAAGCAGGGAATACCTCGACAACTGGTTGCTTGTGGCATCAACACCAACCACCCTTCAGAGCAACCTATGGACTACGATTCAGTGCCTGGAAGGGCTTGGATTAATAATCAACTACGAGAAATCCAGCTCCAACCAACTCAGAATCTGCAGTTCATCAGTGCCTGCATCAATACAGCTTAAGGAAGAACCTTCCTTCCAGTGGACAGGGCCCACATGCTGCTCACCCTGGCCATACAGCTGAAAGACTCTACGCACACTTCGACCCGCCAGCACTTGACCCTTCTGGGTCACATGGCAGCAGCCATCTACTGTACATGTTTGCACATACGTCACCTACAATGGGGGCTCAAGTCTCAATGGACACAGTACTTACACCTGCTGTCACGGAGACTATGTCTGACCCCAAGTATGATAACAGACCTGGACTGGTGGCTATGCCCCTCAGCTCTATCCGTTGGGGCCCCACTTCGCCCACCAGTTCATCAGCTGATCCTCACAACGGACACCTTGAGCAAAGGCTGGGGAGCCCATTTGCATCACATGCGTCACAAGGACTCTGGTCCTGCTGGGAGAGTTTCCAGCAGATAAATCTCCTGGACCTCTGGGCGATTGGAAATGCAGTGCACACGTTCAAGAGATTCCTACGAGGGAGAACCATCATGGTCCACATGGACAATCAGGTTACGATGTTCTACATAAGCAAAGGAGGAGGATCCGGGTCCTGGATGTTGTGCAGGGAAGCGGTGCACATCCTAGAGTGGGCAGAGGAGTGCTCCATCAGCCTTCAAGCAACCTACCTACCCAGAGTGAAGAACTCCACAGCGGATAGGTTGAGCAGGATTTTCCATTCGCACGAGTGGGAACTTCGCCAAGACCTAGTGGAGTCTCTCTTCCAAACCTGGGGCTTCCCATGCATAGATCTTTTTGTTACGGAGGACAACAGGAAGCTGCAGACATTCTGTTCAGTTTACCAGAAATGTCTAGCGCTGGATGTGTTTCTCATATCATGGGTGGCGGGGCTTCTCTACATTTATCCTCCGATTCCACTCATTTTGAGAACCATTCAGAAGTTGTTAATCTGGATTAACAAAGTGTATGGTGGACATCGCTGACCTCAACCTGATCACTCCTGCTTGGGCCAGACAACTGTGGTAAGCCTATTTTGTGTGTTTCTCCGTCGAATCACCCATTCCCGTAGGACACATTGCAGATCTACTGTCGTAGGATGGGGGCACCCTGCTTCACCTGATGCACTCCTCGCTGCATCTCACAGCGTGGAGGTTGAAAGGACAGTATTAAATCACCTGAGTTTGCCTTCAGAAGTCCAAGACGTGCTGTTATCTTCCAGAAAATTCTCCACCAGGTGTAACTATCAGGGCAAATGATTGAGAAATGTGGCATGGTGTGATATCAAGGGCATAGACCCCTTCTCCTGCTCACCAGAACAACTTTTGGATATCTCCACTCCCTTTATCAGGCGGGACTGGCGACGGCTTCGGTGAGGGTTCATGTAGTGCGATTGCTGCCTATCATCATCCCCCCCAATGGCCTACCTATATCCAGTCATCTCCTGGTCTCCAGCTTCATGAAAGGCATTCTGCAACTGCGACCACCGGTGCACAAGCCCCCAGTCTCGTGGGATCTAAACCTAGTTCTGGAGCAGCTAACGCTTCTGCCCTTCGAACTTCTGGAGACTACTCACATGAGATATCTCTCTTGGAAAGTTATTTTCTTGGTTGCCCTGACCTCTGCAAGAAGTCAGTGAGCTACAGGCGCTGGTTCACTACTCGCCATACCTGGAATTTCATCACGACAAAGTGACCTTACGGACTCACCCTTCATTCTTGTCCAAGGTGGTCTCCATTTTCCACATAAACCAAACTATCACCCTGCTGACTTTCCCGAAGCCACACAAAAATGAGGGGGAGAGAGGCGGCTCCACACACTGGACTGCAAATGAGCCTTGGCCTACTATAAATGTAGAATGCCCTCTGAGGCTAGAGCATCACAGCTGTTCATTTCCATCAACCCTTCAACTTGGATTTCACAATGCATTTAGTACTGTTACAGTAAAAGATCAGAGACTCTGGCCAGTCTGCCAAAGGCACATCAAGTAAGAGCGATGGCAGCATCAGTATCCCATCTATGTGAGGTTCCAAACATGGACACATGCAAGGCTGCCACATGGTCCTCGCTCCACACTTTCACTTCCCATTACTGTCTCGACCAGCAAGCAGCTGCTGATGCGGTGATGGGCAGGCCCATTCTCCAGTCTGGAACACAGTAAGGAGACTGTCTGCAGCTCTGGACCAGGTTGAAGCTGAGATCTCATTCATCCTTGGGAACTACGCAATGTTCTGGCAAGGACCCATCTTACTGTGCTTACAATATTGCACTTCAGCTGTGGCACACCTGTGATTACTGCAGTGCTGCGGTGCTCTTCCTCCTTCTCAGAGCAGCTCTGCCAGTGATTCCAGAGAGGCTGCAGCACTCCTCTTCCTCTTAAGGCCCTGCCAGTGATTCTGGCGAGGCCGTGTTGCTTCCAGTGACAGCGATAGTTTGCACTAGGGCACCCTTCCAGTAGCAGCGCCTATGGTCTGGCACAGACATTTAGGTAAGCATTCCTACATTTTATATGATTCAGTACTATACAGTGCTAACAACTAAATGACACTCTCCCCTTTTAAAAAAAAAAAAATCTAAACTAAATTGGCTCTGATGTGTTTCATACACAGAGTGCCTCAGTGTTCACGCATTTAAAGAGCCAACAATTAAAATAAATGGAAAGCTTTCATTAGAATATTCTAACAGGCCTGTCACACCGGGAGAGCAAGAAGGGTAGCTGCCCTGCCTGCTAAACCAGAAGGGAGGGAAGGCACCACGCTGCCCTTCTGAGCAGTTGGTGAACACATGAACCTGAAAGGAAAGGGAGGTGCAGAAAGCAGCCCTTACCCCGGGCTCTGTTTTGTCCAGCAACTTCCCTTGGGTATCTTTCTCCTCCTGCACATTTTAAACATATGAGTTCAGTGATTTCCTATTAGAAGTATTTACTGCAAATTATTTGAAACAGGTGAGCTTCGGTATACTCTCCCTGCTGTATTTTGCTTTTCTTTTTATGTAGTTTTTTTCCTCTTGTGGCACTAGGTATAGTGTAGCTTACTGTTCTCATTAATCAGTATAAGAGCTGGTGGCTCAGTCCTGGCCAGAACTGGATTTTGTGTTTGTGTTATAGAGTGCGCTGATGATAAAATGGACACGTTCACCTGTATGAGAGTCCAGATGTTCTAAACTAAGGTGATGCGATGACCTGAAGCAAGAGTTGTCCCCACCCCCGTGGTAGCTGTTCACTGGCCCTTTTGCCTCACATGCTAACCAGTTTGGAAGCTGCCGACTCTACAGGACTGTTTCTCAGTGTATAAATAAAAGGAAAACTTCTGTGAGGACAAACAGGATGGTAGTCCTCACACATGGGTGAAATCATCAGATGGAGCCTCGATGCGGAAAACATATTCAAAGTTTCTAGAACTTTGACTAGGCACACTGAGCATGCCCAGTACACCTTACACCATGCATTCACACAAGGTCCCTCTCCAGTCTCTTTTTTTGTGTGGAGCTGTAAGCACTGCGGTGTGCGTGAGCTCACTTTGGCTGTTTTTTGGCCTTGTGGAAAACTTCATTTCTCGTGCATTTTTCACAGGGTTTTTCTCGTTGTCCCATCGCCGGTTCCCTCTTGGTGCATTCCAGTAGTGTCTCCTAGTCAGTGTTTTTGGTGATACGGGTAAGTTTCCTAATAAGGTCGATTGATTGCATGCCGGCCATTGCCGCCCCGCCGCCATCGTCTTCCATAGTACCCTTTTGTTTCATCTGTCAAGGCCATGTCTGGTTTTCGGCGATGGCCCTGGTGCCAGAGGACCATGTCCATTATAGATCCACATGAGACATGTGTCCTCTGCTTAGGGGCATCGCATGACATCCGGGGTTGCCGCTTATGCACCCAGTGACCCTGAAGGGACGTCAACTTTGACTCGACAAGATGGAGCAACACTTCAGGTCAAAGAAGTTCAAACCATCGGCATCAAAGGACCAAGGAGCTGCACTGATGGATACCGAGCCATCGAAATCGGCAAGACTGTCCATTTCATTGATGTCACCGGCAGACAGGACCATCATCATTCACCTCCAGGCTGAGGACATCTGGTTCCTTGTTTTTGGCCTAGGCACTGGGTAAGGACCAGGCCTAGTATTGAGGGAAGCTGAAGAAGCATCGACACCGGTCTCTGTTAAGGCACAGTGCCGGGCATGGGGATGCACTGGCTTTTGCTGCGATACCCCTGATGTGACACCGTGGCAAGGAGTGCCACACCTCCATTGGTGCTGAAGGTCCACAACGGTCTCCACTGGTCCTGATGCCAGTCACTGATCCACCTTGAAGGTCCAAGGAAGATCTGGCTACTCCTCCTTCCTCCCAGTCGGTCTTGGCATTGGCAACGTTCGAGGAGGAGCTGGAGTGTCGAGTTCAGATAGTGGTGGTCTGGGCACTGCAGGGTTTCGGTCCTGTGACACCAATGGCACTGGACTCTGTGCCGCCCATCCTTGTAGTGCTTCTGGAGAAGCTCAGTGTGATCACTTGTTCAATACCGACCCAGTTGGTGCTGGTTCCCAGGACAGCAGGGTTGCCCAGCGGGACACCTAGGCCTCCTCCTACTGATTCAGTGGTCATCACTAGTTCCTCTGAGGAGGAAAATCCACAGAGGCTGGGGGAGACGCCGAGACCTGCCACTCCCTGACCAGTTCTACCAGTGCCTGCATCTCTGGACATAGGCCGAGCACCTAGGGACCTATCGCCTGTCGTTTTCAGTTAGGATAAGGAACCCTATGATCCCTGGGGGGATGATGTTTCAGAGTCCTCCTCAGATGGCTCCGAGGGTCTTCCTTCAGACTCTTCTCCTCCAGAGAACTGAAGGAACTTGCCGTCAGATGGCGGAAGCTATTCCGTTCCAGTTGTTGATGGAGGAGGATGCCAGGTACAAAATGCTTGGGATCCTCCAGTTCGTGAAGCTTCCTAAGGAGATCGTGGCGGTCCCGGTACATGAGATCTTTAAGGAGCTGCTGCTGAGGATATGGGAACACCTCTTTACAGTGCCTCCCATCAGTAAGAAGACAGACAGAAGGCTGCCGGATTCGATAAGCATCAGCTGCCTTACCAGTTGGTGGAGGTTGAATCCACCCTCAAGAGGACCAAGCACTCTCAGACTTATTCCTTGGCGCCCTCAGGGAAGGACCATAGAGAGATGGATGCTTTTGGGAGGAATTTTTTCAAAGCACATTGCTTATTGCCCACATTGCTGCCTACCAGCCCTACATGAGCCAGAACTCGTGGGACATCTGGAAGCAGGTGCAGGATGTGGCTGAGTAGGTGCCTCAACAGCAGCAGGACACCCTCATGTTGCTGGTGTATAAGGGCCCGGAGTATGGAAAACGTGAGGTCCGGCGACCTACAATGTTTTCAAAATGGTATCGAGAGTCTCTGCAGCGGGAATTGGCACCCGCAGAATGGCATGGCTGTGGGCCTTGGATCTCCATCCAGAGGTACAGAAATGATTCGCTGACGTGCCATGTACTGGGGATAATCTCTTTGGAATAGGGTGAGGGATGCTGTGGCCCAACTTTGGGCCCACCACAAGGTCTTCCAACGACTCTATGCCAGTACTCTGGACACGTCTTCCTCATAAGAACATAAGAAAATGCCATACTGGGTCAGACCAAGGGTCCATCAAGCCCAGCATCCTGTTTCCAACAGTGGCCAATCCAGGCCATAAGAACCTGGCAAGTACCCAAAAACTAAGTCTATTCCATGTAACCATTGCTAATGGCAGTGGCTATTCTCTAAGTGAACTTAATAGCAGGTAATGGACTTCTCCTCCAAGAACCTATCCAATCCTTTTTTAAACACAGCTATACTAACTGCACTAACTACATCCTCTGGCAACAAATTCCAGAGTTTAATTGTGCGTTGAGTAAAAAAGAACTTTCGACGATTAGTTTTAAATGTGCCCCATGCTAACTTCATGGAGTGCCCCCTAGTCTTTCTACTATCCGAAAGAGTAAATAACCGATTCACATCTACCCGTTCTAGACCTCTCATGATTTTAAACACCTCTATCATATCCCCCCTCAGTCGTCTCTTCTCCAAGCTGAAAAGTCCTAACCTCTTTAGTCTTTCCTCATAGGGGAGTTGTTCCATTCCCCTTATCATTTTGGTAACCCTTCTCTGTACCTTCTCCATCGCAATTATATCTTTTTTGAGATGCGGCGACCAGAATTGTACACAATATTCAAGGTGCGGTCTCACCATGGAGCGATACAGAGGCATTATGACATTTTCCATTTTATTCACCATTCCCTTTCTAATAATTCCCAACATTCTGTTTGCTTTTTTGACTGCCGCAGCACACTGTACCGACGATTTCAATGTGTTATCCACTATGACACCTAGGAGGCTGTTGAGACTGGGGCCAAGCAAGTCTTTCTTTCGCCAAAGGACGTACTATCCTCTGCCTCCTCGCTCCCATCAACACCATCAGGGCTCCCGCAGCAGGCCCAGGCAGCAGAGAGCCCCCAAACCCCAATCGGCTGCTCAGTCAACTCCGGGGATGTGGTTTTGACTGGGTCATAGGGAAGGTAAGCCAGTTGCCTGTTCCCGGGACAATGGACCCGCCAGTCGGGGAAAGGCTGTGGTTCTTTACGAGCTGGTGGCCCAATATAACCTTGGACCAGTGGGTTCTGTCCATTGTTTGTTAGGTGTACCAATTGAACCATTGGGTGTCCCTCCAAATTGCCTTCCCTGCCAGTTTTGGGGACCGGTAGCGCATAGGAGGTGCTAGTAGTGGAGCTTTCCTTCCTCTTAACAGCCAGAGCAGTGAAGTTTGTACCACCAGGGAAAAGAGGGTGGGGATTCTACTCCATGTACTTCCTGATTCCAAAGAGAACAGGAGGACTCCATCCCATCCTAGACCTAAGGGCCTTGAACAAGTTTCTAAAAAAAAGAAAAGTTCAAGATTGTTTCGCTGTGCATCTTGATCCCTCTTTTGCAAAAAGGGGACTGGCTATGCTCCCTCAGTCTAAAGGATGCATACACGCATATCGAGATCTTCCATGGTCACAGGAAGTATCTCCGATTTGTTATGGGGAAAACAGCACTTCCAGTACCAGGTGTTGCTGTTTGGGTTTGCTTCAGCCCCATGGATCTTTACAAAATGCCCAGCCATGGTGGCATGTTTTCCCATATCTGGACAATTGGCTGGTCAAGAGCATGTCTCAGGCAGGGGCCACCAGGTCCTTGTGTTTGACCATTTGGGGATGGAGTCACTAGGGTTCTTTCTCAACTACCCAAAGTCTCATCTCATCCGTCACTTCAATTGGACTTCATAGGAACCCTGCTAGACACAGCTCAGACCAAGGCCTTCCTGCCTTGCCAAAGGGCAGGCATATTTACGACCATCGAGGCAAAGATTCAACAAAGCCAGCAGGTGTCAGTTTTGCACATACTGAGGTTATTGGACTACATGACCACAACCGTCCATGTTACTCCCTTAACACATTTGCACATGTGCAGAACCCAGTGGACCATGAGGTCACAGTGGCGCCTGGCCATTCAGAGCCTCTAGGATTGCATTTGAATCAACCCATCTCTCCTGGACTCATTGTCCTGCTGGCGGGTACTTTCAAATCTGGAACGGGGGATCTCGTTTTGAAGTCCCCTTACCCAAATTGTCCTATGAACGCATCCATCCTGGGGTGGAGAGCTCATGTAGATGGGCTCAGTACCCAGGGTCTGTGTTCCGCTCAGGAATGCTCTTGTCAAACCAACTTCCTGGAGCTTCAGGCGAGCAGAGATCAGCTGTCCAACAAAGTTGTCTTGATCCACACCGACAACCAAGCAGCTACTTTATATGTCAACAAACTGGGAGGCACGAGATTGTACCTTCTGTGTCAGGAATCGGTCCAAATCTGGTCATGGGCCCTGTCCCACGGGATGTGTTCAGGGCCATGTACCTGGCCAGGAGAGAGAACGTGGTAGCGGACAGGCTGAGTCTTCATATCCCATGAGTGGTCCCTGAATCAAAGGGTAGCAAATCGGATATTTCGCCTCTGGGGGAGCCCGGACGAAGATCTGTTCATGTCCTCCTGCAACAGGAAGGTGCCTCGGTTCTGCTCCCTGTACAGGCCAGAAGGCAAACCAGCCTCGGCTGCCAATGCCCTTATCCATCATTGAGGCAAGGGTCTTCTGTATACGTATCCTGTGATTCCCTTAGTGGCGAAGACTTTCTTGAAGCTTCGTGAGGACAGGGAATCTGTGATCCTCATAGCCCTTCACTGGCCAAGACAGGTCTAGTTTCCACTCCTATGGGAGTTGTCTATCCGGAGACCACCTTAGGTGGGACTTCCCCAGATCTCATCACTCAAGATTTGATTCAAAATTTGAAATATTTTTCTAAACAGTTACCAACAAGGGCCCTGAACTTGGTGGTCAGTGAAACAGATAAGTATGGGAAAATAAGTGTGGGAGCTTGCTGAGCAGACTAGATGGGCCGTTTGGTCTTTTTCTGCCGTCATTTCTATGTTTCTATGTAAGATCAAGGCAGGTTGCAGCATTCCAACCTCCAGGCCCTGTCGCTCACAGCCTGGATGTAGAGAGGTTAATTCTGCAACCACTTGATCTCTCAGAGGATGTGTCTCAGGTCTTGGTAGCTTCTAGAAAGCCTTCCACTAGAAAGTCTTATGGACTGAAGTGGAGGAGGTTTCCCTGTGGTGTGAGCAGAAGACCCTAGATCCATTTTCCTGCCCCACAAAAACTGATTACCTTCTCCACACATCGGAAGCTGGCTTAAAACAAATACTCCGTTAGAGTTCATCTTAGTGCAATTGGCGCATACTCCCAAGATGTAGATGGTACACCCATCTCTGTACAGCCTACAGTTGTATGCTTCATTTGGGGCCTGCTTCAGTTGAAGCCTCCCCTAAAGCCTCCTGCTGTGTCTTGGGACCTCAACATGGTGTTAGCTCAGCTGCGCACCTGTGACCTGAAGTACCTGACCTGGAAGGTCATATTTTTGGTGGCGATCACTTCAGTGCGCAGGGTCAGTAAGCTCCAGGCCTTAGTGACTTAACCACCTTATACTAAGTTTTACCATGACAAGGTGGTCTTGCATATGCACCCTAAGTTCCTACCTAAGATGGTGACGGATTTCCATCTTACAATCAATCATTCTACCAATATTCTTTCCCAAGCCCCATTTGCACAAAGGTGAGCATGCACTGCACAGTTTGGACTGCAAACGAGCCTTAGCCTTCTACCTGGAGCAGACAGAAGCCCATAGACAGTCCACGCAATTTTTTTATTTGACAAGAATAGGTTAGGCATTGCCATTGCCAGACAATATCCAATTGACTAACAAATTGCATCTCCTTCTGTTATGCCCAGGCATCTTGGGGGTCATGTCAAGGCTCTTTCTGTCAGAGCCATGGCAGCATTGGTGGCCCACTTGCAAGCAGTTCCCATGGAGGAGATCTGCAAGGCTGCGATGTGGAGTTCTCTTCACACAATCACATCCCACGCATGGCCGATGCGACAGTACGTTTGGCTCATCTATTCTTCGGAACCTGTTTGAGGTGTAGAACCCAACTCTCCTGTCTAGGGCCTGTTGTTTGGGTTCAGGCTGTCTCCACCTCTATTACCAACAGCACTGTTTTTTGCCCGTTGGCACCTAGTTAGGTGTCTGTTAGTCCCCTTTTGTGTTGGGGAGCAGCCTGTAGCTAGGGATTCACCCATGTGTGAGGATTACCATCCTGCTTGTCCTTGGAGAAAGCAGAGTTGCTTACCTGTAATAGGTGTTCTCCAAGGACAGGAGGATGTTAATCCTCACCAAACCAGCCTGCCACCTTGTGGAGTTGGGTTCCTTCTATTTTTTTTTTTTTTTTAATTATAATTCTGTTACAAGACTGGAGAGGGACCCCGCGTGGACACGTGGTATAGGGCATGCATTGGGTTCCATCTGATGATGTCCTCCATGTATGAGGATTAACATCATACCGTCCTCGGAGAACACCTGTTACAGGTAAGCAACTCTGCTTTCTCACTGCAGCAGTGCACCCGTCCATCTTCAGTGATTTCACATAACCATCAGCCTAACCTGTGTATTTTAACTGAAAATAAATAGCAAATTAACCTGGCTACCTAGTTCTGAGTTCTATTAATTTTTTTTTCTTGGAATCTTAAGGCCCTGCCTCTATCTAGCATGAAATAGACTTAGTTTTTGGGTACTTGCCAAGTTCTTATGGCCTGGATTGGCCACTGTTGGAAATAGGATGCTGGGCTTGATGGACCCTTGGTCTGACCCAGTATGACATGTTCTTATCCTAGAGCGGCTGCTGCCTAAGTAGAGCGCAGTGAAGCATGTGTGTGTGTGTGAGTGAATCTTGTTATAGGTACCATAATCCCTAGACTCAAAGAAATCATTTATATTTAGATGTACAGTAATTACCGTACACATGCCTTACTTTTACTGATCTTGCACACTTGTCCCAGGCTGCTGATATACTGAAAAAGGGTACCTGTTTTCTGATTCACTTATTAGCCAGGTATAGCTGGGGAAAGTCACAGCTTATTTCTGGGAGTGGGTAACAAGAAATGGATCTACTCTTTGGGACGTGTTAGCATTCCCTAATTATCCAGATTGGCCACCACAGTCAGACAGACTACTGGGCTGAATAGACTCTTGGGTCTGATCCGGCAAGGGGCTTCTTGTGTTCCTCTGTTTTATATTCACATTCTAAAGAAAATCCTTTCAGCTCCACATATTTGCCCACAGACTTTAACAAAACTCTCTCTTACCTCATCGCACTCCCTTCTGTTAGCGCTACCTCATCCCACCTTCTGGAAGCATTTCTACAGTCCTAGCTTTCAGACTGTCACCTGTACAGCTCTTATTAATTTTAGGGTGCTTGCTTTATTTGTATTTGATTATTTTGTATATATATTTTACAATAGCTTCCTCCTTTTTGTTATGCCCCCCCCCCCCCCTTCCCTGTTCTGGGATAGCCGAAAGCACAGGACTCCAGTGCCACCAAAGTATCCGAAAGAGACAATGTCCCCTAAACAAAAAGTAACCCAAAAACCCCAAACCCTTGAAATCCTAACTTGCTCCATTAAGCTTGTCCTTCGTTTATTAAGTGAAGGGAGAGTCCACTTAAAATGAAAATAAAATTTAAAAAAAAATGACACGTACTCGTGCATCTCAGATAAAAATTAAAATGAAAGTAAAAAAAAATAAATGTTAACGTGAAAGCAGAGTTGATATATATATACTCCAGTATGCTGCTGCTTTCAGGGGGGATCCCTGGGCAGGATGCATCCCCTTCTCCGCTCCCTTCTGGTCCGATGCACTGGAGCAGGAGGGAGCGAGCCAAATGCAAACTCTTTAATAAAGTGGCTCACTTCCTCTGGTAATTACAGGCTGGCGGAAGTACGTCAGTTGTTATCTGCTTTGGGCTTTGCTGCACTGTACGATTCAGACAGCGAGCGGCTGCCCCCCCCCTCCCCCGCCCCCACCCTCTCCTCTCCTCCTGCTCCGGCTCTTTAAGAGCTCCGATCACGCCTCTAACCCCGCCGTTTTTCTGCCCTTTCAGGCTCGGACGGAGGATCGGGCACCGGAGGAAAGCTGGGCCGAGGATCGGGGCTGCGGGAGGAGGCGGCTGGGCTTCCCCAGTCATGGCAAAGAAGCCTGAAGGGAGCAGACTGGGAAGCGTCTAGTGCCTCTGCTCTCTGCTGGTGGGGAGATTGACAAGCTTCTCCCTGATGAAACTTACAAATATCTGAGGGTGGACCCCCTTCCCTTCTCCCCCCACCCCTCCCCGGGATTTTAATCTGCAAACATGCCAGGGATGTGCCTCGGAGCCAGGATGCAGCCGGGGGTTTGAACCCGCCGAGGTGGGCTTCGAAGCCATGCATTTGGGAAAATTGGCTCTCTTCATTGCAACAAAGTTGCAAAGCAAGTGATATTTTCTTGGAATTCGCTACCTTGGGGAGACAAACCCCCTCCCGATATTTCCTCTTTGGAATCGTGCAGTTCGGTTTTGTGGATTATTTTAAAGGGTCGGTTTCCTCTGGATTATTCCTTTTTACATTTTTTTTTCAGAAAGGTGGTTTTTAATTTCTTGATTTTGCTTTTTATAACATTATTTTGGGATTCAAGTCAAGGTCATTTTGTGGAATTTTCTGTGGATTTATAAATTTCCTGGATCAGAGGGCTTTTCCACGCCTCCCCCACCCTAGAAGGGTGGATTTTTAAAGGATTTGGAAATGGATGTGAAAATAAGGCAGAGCAGGAGATCAAGGTCCCAGAGGGACAGGGTGAGGAGAAGGGAAGCTTCAGCCAGGGATACCAGAAATCACAGCCCTTCCTCCGCTTCCGAGAGGGAAGGAAGCCCTGGGAAGGAAAATGCAAACCAAAACTGCACAAATTCTAAAAATCCTGCTGCTTCAGCCAGAAGTGCCAGACCTCCCAGGCGCAGGAGACGAGAATCCAGCTCCCAGGAAGAGGATTTAATTGATGGATTTGCTATAGCTAGTTTCAATTCCTTGGAAGCCTTAGAGGTAGGAATCAGATTTTTTTAATGTACTAATAATGATTATTTTTGTATTGGTTTTGGAGGAGCTGAGCAAGGTGTGGTACTATATGTTTTGACAGAGAGGGGAAATCCTTCTGGAGGCTAGACTTGCATTTATTTTTCTTGGGTTCCAGTTAATTAACTTTAAAACAAAATTTTAAATAACTAATACAATCTTTATCTATTTTTAATGCTGGCATTTAAATGGCAGAGATCCCCCAGGGGCTCATAAACAGTGCATTTATTTGACAGTTGAATATTGTACTGATATCAGGAAAAAAAAGATAAAATTGTGATTTTTGTTTGTTTTTTTTAAACATTCATGGCTTTAGTTGTAAGACTTGATGTTGACACATGGGCCTGTGAGGACATTGAAGGCATACAGGATGGGTTATCTGGCCGGGATGTTTCCTGGTCTACTGTAGCCAGACTTCAAACTATTGAAAATGTTTGTTTTTAAGTAATCCTACCTAACCTACATAATGCAAACTTTGTTACACTGGAAAGACATTTAATAGCTGCTGTTAAGTTTGTGAACATTTTGCAGGTATTTCTGCTTCTCAGCTGTTGGGATGTTGCCCTTTGTTTATTTACAAATGGAGTAGGCTGGTGTCCTCTGCAGGAATGCTGATCTAGTTTCAGATGATGCTCTTGGTGGTGGGAAACACCTGTGGTCATGGTACTTACTTGTAATCATTTTTTTTTTTTCTGTTTGAGGATGGGGCAAAGCAACACACAACCAGTTTCATTTCACACTGGCCTTTATACACATCCCCCCCCCCCTGTTATTATCACAGCATTACTGCATCTGTATGAAAAGGTAATTGGGGCAGTGGGTAATGTCTGACCCATGTTGTGATTCTATCTATGTTGTGTTCTGGAAAATGTCTCTGTCCTAGTGCTATTAGTCTGGCAGCAGCACTGCTGGTCTCAGTAACCCGGTGCAAATAATAGCTAAACAAGTACTAGATGGCACATGGAAGTTTTTCTTGAATGCAGAACATGTTTGATATTTCTGTGTGGTGGGGGCCTTGAACTGAAGTTTCTTTTCATTTCCTCAGTGTGAAATAATACTCCTAAATAAAGGGGTGTCTTTATTTGAGTCTCGTGCCGAAGAATCTTTTTAATGTTAACGGTGATCGTGTAGGGCATACTGCTGTCACCAAACCCGCTGCACATCTGTTGGACACTTTATTATTAAAATTTGCTAATCACTTAATGCACCGGCGTAAGTGATGTACATAACGTGCATATTTCGTTATTTATTTATTTACATACTTTTAATATACCAACGTTCAGGACAAAAGTCTTATAATACAAACATGGTACCGGAGACACACACAGAGCTTGCATCAGCACAAGCTTGAAACTTGACAGCAGTAGTGCCAGTCGTCAAGGCTTCAGTGCCAGCCTTGATGATCGGCGCTACTGCTCATGCGTTTTAGACATGTGCAGATTCACTTCTTTTTTTGGTGCTTGTTTTTCTGCCAAAAATACTGTAAAATGGGGGGAAAAACATCAAAACGCCCAACTCCCAGTTTTTCTTTCTGTCTTGTAAGGAGGGTGTGCATTGATCTTGGGGTGATTTTTCAGTGTTCCTTGCTCATGATAATAATTTGGCAAAAATCATCAAGGCTGTTCCAGTAAAACAGGAAGGTGCCAACCTCCTAAGCAGTGTTGTGTTTTTTTGTTTTTTTTTCTTTGGTTGACTCTGTGTTACTAGGCATAGTATGATCTGTGTTATTTCTGTAGGATGTGCCTTAAGGCGACCAGAAGCTGTCCACATGACCCTTCTCTCACCATGGCCCTTGCTACAGTAGGCGTTAAGGGTTCCTCGTGTCTAGAGACGTCAGCTTCCCCCCCCCCCCCCCCCCCCCAGGTAGAATGCTCAGTGTTCAGGAAGCCGGGGTCAACCACAAAAGTTATTGAGTCACCTGTGTTTTATTTGTGAGTGAACTGTGGGCCAGCCGGGATTTCCGAGAAGGCCGTACTCTGCCTTGCCCTGCCATGGTCTGCTGTTGGTCGGATCATAGCCAGCTTGGCATCAGGAGCACGGAGAGACAGCTTGTTTGGAAGCATTGAACTTGTATGGGCAGTTGGTTGCTTGCTTGCTTGAAGCTGGCCAAGACCTAGATCCGAGATCCCATTGCCATACCGGCATTGGTGACCCCATTGTCTTAAGTGTGTCGCCTTTAAAATTTGAAAGATGATTCATGGCATTTAATCCGACCTGATTGTTGGGTGGGGACTGCTATGAGCTGTGTTCTTTGGTCTGTGGTAAATCCTATTGAGGGGTGTCAGCTTGGCATCTGAGCAGACTAATAAGTCTTCCATAAAAAATGAGTGCGATTATATGTGGTATTTTTATATCTGCGTCCTGCTTCCTAACAGAGGCCATGCCTTGTCATTTAATTGTGTTGTTATTTTTGCTAAGGTTGGTGTTGTCGAGCACCCTTCATTGAGAAGGTTCCTCTGATCCGTCAGGGCAGAATTAGTCCCCTTTAGAGAGATTTTCTGCAATGATGGGTGCACAGTCAGCAAACACATACATACGCCTCCCTCCTCCCCCTAGCATGATCCCTGGAGGAGTGGGGGGGGGGGGAAAAGAAAAGGACATGAGGATCAGAAGCCCTAAGCTATTTTCCCATAGACACAAAGTGGCAGAAAACCTTTAGTACACAGGCCCTTAATCTGACCATTCTGAACCGGAGTAACTAAAAAGAAAAATATATTTTTGGTCATAAAATTCATGCAGGAGGGTTGCTGTAATTTTCAATAATAATTGCTCTGCATTGGGGGGGGAGGAAGGATAAGGGGCCAGATGTGCTGCAGCACTGGTCCCGTTAAAGTTAGAACTAATCACTTCTGAAAAATTGGGATGAAGTGACTTTCTGCAGCTCTGCTCCTGCGTTTTCCCTCGGATCATGAGAACAAGTGGCGTATGCAGAATTCTGCTGTCTCTTTTTTTTTTTTTGTAATCACGTTTTGGGTTTTTTTTTTATATAGATATGTTCTTTGACGAAAATCTCATCTGCTTTAGCTGCCTTTAGGAAAAGCCCGCAGAACGGGCATGATTGGTGACCACAGAACACGGGAGAACCTGTCCTGTTGCCATTGAATGCGATATTGTCTCCCACCTCCCTGAATCCCTCTGTGTTTCCGATACATCCTGGCAGGGCACCCTGATCCCCGTGCAGGAGTGTTCATGCTGGAGCACCGGTTCTGTACCCCTGATGCTGACGCGGGTCTCGGTGAGGGGGGAGCACTGGCTCGGGGTGTTGATTGCTCTACCATTTTCACCCCTGTGGCAGCAGAAGGAAGGCTGGAGAACCACGTCCCCCGGGCCGGTTAAAATTAGTATGTGCTAAAAGCAGGGCCTTACAGAATCTTTCCCAGGCCTTTGAGCACACACCACAAAATATTCACCCAAACTCCTGGACAGAAAAGAAAAACTTACCTGTTCAGTTCTGTGGTGAGCTGGCAGTGCGCTTCCTTTTTTTTTTTTTTTTGCTGTGTGTGTGCTCTGTCGTATTTCAGACCTATGCGGAGCGAATGCCTGTTGTGGCACTAGTGGTTGTTAAGTGTTCATTTCCAGCCGGCTGCTCTTCCTCGTGGTGCTTCATTCAGATTGAAGGTAACCTGTGATTTTAAAAGGAATGGGTTAGCTAGACTGAGGGCTTTCCCCACAATAATTAAACTGCTTTAAGTGTAGAAGAGAATTATGTGCTCAGAGACAAGTTACTTCTCCCCCCCATGATGATGGTTTTTTTTTTTTTTAAGATGAAGGCTGGTCTGATGATTCAGTGGCTGGTGCTGGGCACTGCCGCGAGGAACATCCCCCCCCCCAGTTCGATCACAGAGTCGGGTCTTCAGGGCTGGGGATGCCGCAGAGGTAGCCATCCAAAGGGCCAGGGTTGTATTTGCTTTTGTTTTTTTTAATTTTCATGTGCGTTTTATGGTTTACTGGTGAGGTGGAGGAACAGCAGATGTTGCTCGGTTCCCTCCTTTGTCAGAGACAACCACAGATCTGCCATCTCCATTGTCTCCTTGGTTCTTTTCTTTTGTAAACCAGGAAAATCCTATTTAGACAAATGCCTTGTTTTCAGTCGGATCCTGGAGGCACATGGAGAGAGGGGGCGTATTAGGGCAGCCTGAGGCCCTGAGCAGTGTCAACTTTAAGAGGTTACATGGCATTAACCAAAAAATATTAAATCTTGAAATAAAGTAATATTTTTGTATTTCGAGGCTTCTCCTACATACCTCCTGTAGCTTAGTTAGCTTGTGTCTAAATTTTGTCATGGGATGAAGTAACTTCCCAAGGTTACACAGAGGGAAGCCTTGAAGGCATGGACCAGCACTTCTCCTGACTCATAGTCCAGTACTCTCAGGAGTCGGACTGCTCCTCGTCCCTAGTTTACAGCAGCAGGGGCATACACTGGCTCTGATTCCTTTGGGTGCAAATCGTCCTTAGCTTTTGCAGTGGGGAATTCTCAGTTTGTGGTTTTGCCAACCATTTTATTAGTTATTTTATTTTGACTTGTAAAACGCACAGTAAAACATTAAAGGATCCCTTTTTTTGCGTGTGACCCAAGCCAGGTTATTCTTTCTTACTGAAAATGCAAGGAAAAGAGGAAGCGCCATGGCCAGCCTGACTGACTTGCTCATGGACGGGATCTGTGTCGGGGAGCCTGTGATATGACATGAAAAAAAAAAAAAAGTTGAGAACGTTTTGGACTACTTTTGAAAGTTTCTTGTGTTTTCTTTAGGAGGCAATTTAATGCCTGAGCGCTTCTGCTCCATTGTAATGTTCGCACTGGGCAGGAGCCAGGTACAGGGCCGAATCTGGCCTCTTTATCAGGTAAAACCACAAGATCCCGACACAACAGGTTTCAACTCTGAGACCTGTACGAGTTGCACCACAAATGAGAGAGCAAGGTTTTTTTTGTTTTTTAATTCACTCACCATGGGGAATTCTTGGCATGTAAAAAAGTGAGACAAGTCCACATGAGGAAAAAAAAATAAATATATATATATATATATATATATTTTTTTTTTTTTATGTCAGATATGGCACGTCTGATTAAGCCGGGACACTGCCTGAATAAGAGATGGTATTTGAAACCCTGTGAGCAAGCACAGAGTCTGAAACATCTGCTCTCTGCGGTGTCTCTCTTACATTCAGATGAAATTGGTAATTTGTCTTGGGGGCGGATAGTGAATCACCCAGCAATAAACAAAAGATCTCTCTGATGGTGTGTAAGATCTTGCTCATCCTGTGTCACGTATTAGAGCCCTGCACTCAGAAAGTGGAACCTGTAGCAAGATATTAAAGGGTCACGTCCAGTCTCTACCTCAAAGCTTTGTCACTTTTTTTTTTTTTTTTTAAATAGGTTCAGTCTGGGGTCTGTTTCTCAAGACTTCAGCAAGAATGCTAAAGGGTCAGTTTCCTACTCTGGTTTTTCCATGGCCGCGTAGAGAGCACCTTGGGTGTCAGAAATGCGGCTCTGCTTGGTCTTCCTGCCCCATGCACCCTTTTTCACCACCCCACCTTTCTAAAATTCTCCTTCCCTGGCTCCCTTTACTGGCTGCTGGGGCAGTAGCCTTGCCCTGTACCTGTGCGCTGCCTGGAAGGGGGTTCTGATGATGAACAGCGCAGCAGAACGCTCCCTCTCCACACTTCTTTACTTTTTTATTTGGTTGGATTCCGAATTATTTCCCCCAGAGATGTTTGAGGCAACGCGCAGCAGCAATCGAACATCAAATAAGTACGGATGCTTAATAAAACTAATACAACAAAAAAGGTTACACTAACATAATAAATGACGCTCACATCTGCCAATAAATAAACACGGATAAAACGAATCGCCAGAGTGAGGGATGTATTTAAAATCCTTTTTAAACACCAGAATTTCAGGAATTCAAGTGCATATTAGAACAAGAAAAGGGGAGCTTAGTGGATTTTGTTTATTTTAAAATTCACAACAAAGTAAGACATTCCAATACCAAGCAAGATGTGCCGTCTGTTTTTAGAATGCCACTGTTTCCATTACAGCTAATTTTATACAAATAAAGGCTGCTAAAATGAAGCTGCTAGACACAGTGCTATGAGCCACGTTTTCCAATGTTTCCTGAACGATAGATACTCTTGTGATTAGACCAGTCTCCTTGGGCAGAGAAGGCCTTTCACGGTGTTTCAACCCGCCTGACTTTGGAGAAGGCAATCTTCGCTCAAGCAGAGTGTGCTCCCTGGAATATATATCTAGAAGTGGTCAAACGATCACACAGATTTTCTTTCCCCCCCCCCCCCCCCCCCCCCTCCATAGATAGCTTTATGGACCTGAGCAAGGAATTTAAACTCAAGTCTATACTGTATTGGAAGCCAATGAAGGGTGGGTTTTTTTTTAATGTTGGAGTGACATGGTCCCTATGTTTCACCCCTATCAACACCAGAGCTCCTGTATTTAGCACTAATTGCAGCCAGTTTCCTGTTTTTTTTTTTTTTTAAATGCAAACCCACAAAGAATGAATTGCAGTAATCTTAAGAATGTAGTTACAGGGCATGGATTTCGTAGCCGAGTCATCTTTTCCTAAGGGTTGACAGGGCTACTGTATGGTTCTAGGCGTCCTGTCCAGGCTGCATTATCTTTTCTTGCTAGAGGGGAGTGTAAGAATGATCCTGAGTCAGGAGCTTTAAAAGAACACATTGCATACGTCTCTTCTGCCGATTGGAACCAGTGCTTCTCTCTGAGAATCCATACTGCTGGTGGTGTCACTTTGGGCCAGCTGTTGTCCGGTTTTGACACACTGTAGCTGGTTCTGTTAACTTCTCAACCTTTGGGAATAGATCTGTTTCAGCAGCAGCAGAAGACCAATGTAAGACACTAGAGCAGGTATATTTCTAGGCCCATACGGCTTTGTTTGCCCTCGGCCAGGGTTGTCACAGATAGAACACAAAGCTCTGATGATGGCTTAATAAGAGCCTGCAAAGGACTTCTAATTACCAGAACAACAGCTGAAGTGCAGCAACATACGGTATATACACTTAAGGACATCTTTTTTTTTTTTTTTAAATTAAAAAAACAACAACTTTCCTTTAAAAAAAAACCCCCCAGTTTTGTATTTTAATAGCCTTATTGCATTCTGTCCCGAAAATGTATCAGGAGAGAAAGGGACCTGAGGCCTCCAACTCCCAGGCTGAGGTGCTAAGGTTCAGCATGCTGATGTGTCCCTCAGCGACGATTGCTATAATTGATAATCGATATCTTGCGTCCCAGCATGTGAAAGCTCTTAAAAAAAAAAAAAAAAGAGAAGCCAGATTTAAAGAAACACCTTCTTTTCCCCTGGGTTCTGGAAGCTGATGGAAGTAAGGTGACTTGCCCCAGGGTCACACGCAGTCCCGGCGGCAGAGCCGGGGATTAGATCTGAGGCACAGGGAGAGGCAGCGGCTTGCCCAGAGAGTGGCACATTGGCGCGGGGGGGGGGGGGGGGGGGGGGGACGACACTCCATTGCCTCTCCTAGGACTTTCCAAGCCCTCCGCAAAAATGGAGACTTGAAGAGGGAGGGAGGATAAGATGGGGGGAAAAGGAAATATCTTCACCTATTCTTCTGCACACGCAGGGAATTTTATATGGGAGACAGTGGAAAGGAGCTTTTTTTATTATATTTTATATATATATATATATTTTCATTTTACATTTCATGATGCTAGTCTCAGATATATTAAGTTAGTCCATTGAAAAGGTCTCCCTGCCAATTTGTTTTGTTGAGCCTTATTTCTGCATAAAGCTAGGAGATGTGGTTGTTTTTTTTGTGTGTGGGCCTGTCATCTTGGTGTGCTGCCAGCAGGGCACAGCAGACAGACGTAGGCTCTGTATAGAGCCATAGCAGTATATTGCTAATCTTAAAAACGCGATTTCCCTGGGACAGTTTGCAGTGATCCGAGGGAGGGAGGCCTGCCAGTCTGTGTACATATAGTAGGGGGGGTGGGGGTGATCAGGGCACTGACTTAGCCCAGTACAGAAGTCCTCCCCATGCAGCTTGCTGGAGCCGTCCTTGCTTGGGACAGGTGGGTGGGCGAGCGAGTGAGTCTGGGAATGCTGGTGTTTTGTTGGTCCTAGAAACAGAAATCGCTGGATTTCAGGGGTGTGTGTGTCGCCTGATCCAGAATCTGCCGGTTGCTGGACCTCCCTCGCCTTGCTCTCTTCAGCCTGGCCCTGCCTGAACTTGCCCCATTGTTACTGTGGCTCTGATGTCTGATCTTTCTCTTGATAAGAAGCTTTAGGTTTACATTGCAGCTTCCTTTTGCAAAGGTTTGTGCTAGCTGACTGACTAGTCTACACCGTGGGGTCTTTGATTCACTGCTGTTAGCTTTGTTTTTATTTTATTTTAATATGTCATGTTCTTTAAGTAGGGAGTAAGGAGCTTTGGCACAAACAGGCCCGAAGAGGAATCAGAGGGGAGATGAGTAGAGGAAGAGATTTTGAATTTTGCACACATTTAACATCTTTAGTCCAAGTAATTCCTTCTCAACCCTTTCTCCTCTCCCTTTTTCTAGAAAAATTGCTGTTCACTAATTCTCCATATTTGCACGAGGCTCACCTGACATTAAAAGTGGGGAGGGCTGTGCATGCCCGGCCTGCGTTGGCTCTGAAGGCGCGGGCATTGCCGCCCATAACTGATACAGGGATAGTTGGTGAGCATTTTTGCCTTTGCCACACCCGATTTCACGCTTTCTTTCTGGTGCACGTGACGAGTCCGTCTCAGCGCCCACAAGCCGCTAAGTGAACCCCTCGAGATGGCTCCAGAGTTACCGCCTGCCAGCCCGAGCCCTTCAGAGAGGCTTTCTGCTCTCTGGAAGGGGAATTTTTCCCTTTTCCATCTGCATGGCAGCTTTTTGTGGAGGACAAAGCTTACTTTTTTTTTTTCAATTCTTTATTTTTCAAGTTTTTTCAAAACTAATTTCCAGGAAAACTCCTTACAGAAAATTCAATGTCATTACAAGAAAAAAAAAAAGAAATCTATCAAGTTATACATAATTCATCATATATATCACTGACATTTAAATTATAAGAAATACTTTAAGCAATTAGGAGGCAGAAGGAGCAACATTTTGTCAAAAGAAATTAAATTACATTTCCAGTAGTACAAATGGCACGACTTGGAATCCGCATCTTTTTTTTCTCTTTTCACACCAGTCCTGTTGGAGCTTCAATAGGGACTTTTCCAGCTAAGAATGTTTTCAATTGATCTGGTTCAAGAAAACTATAATTCATATTTTGATACCTGATGCAAGCTTTCTTTTTAAGGTGCATGAGAATTTGGCTCTCTGCTTCTTGATCCGGTGCGACAGCATGCCCCGCTAGAACAGCCTGGCAAAACAGTTTGCGTTCCTGTGAAAATGGAAGATCTGGGGATTGGGGCTCATCTGCCTCTCCAGTGGCTGCAGACTTTTGCAGGCCTGCACCTTTTTAGCGGCTCGCATGCCTACCACAAGAATAAGCAAAGCCGTTCCAGACACCTCAGAAACAGATCATTATGTTCAAAGTTTTAGGATTACACTTAAACAGAAAATACTTCAAACAGCGTCTGTACTTAGTGCACATTATCCTGGGCTGTACGTGTAAAGAGCATTAAAAAGCCGATAGACGGATTTGATGGATCCTTTTTGGTTTCTCAGAAGGAGGGACTCGCATGAGAAAAGGCAAGTAATTAAATCTAAAATCTAAAATCCACACCCCGAACACTGCGTTCCACCGCGGTTTGGTTTATGATTGAACAGCATTGGGTTTGTGCACCATTTGGAGGCTGAAAATATTTGATGAAAGTAAAGGTTATGAAATGTGGATAAAGCGGCTGTAAGCTCGTGTGTGTGGTTTGCTCTGTCAGAATGAAGCGTGACCCCGGCCTTGCAGGAACATGTTAGCCAGCATTATTTATTTTATTTATTTATTTAAAATTTTTATATACCGACATTCATCCAGGATATCATATCGGTTCACATTGTAACGCAAAAACAAACGCACGGCATGGCGCTTTACATTGAACAGTAAAAAACATGATAACAAGGCATTAACGAGAGGGGGGAACAATAATATGGGAAGTTTTGCAAAAAAATTATAAACAAAATTTGCAATTATATACATATGTACAAAAGAAAGAAAACTATGAGGTCAGGCACTGCCTGCCCCCTTCATGTACTGTAGCTTCCTTTTCCTGGCCTTCACTCACTGGGCGGTGATGGTGCACAGTGTACCGTGCTGTGGTATTAGCAGCTCCTGACGTCCTGTGACCATGCTCCTTCTAAAGTGGGCTGGGGGGGCGGGGGCGTCTCTTTACCCCTTGGTTGCTGGCCCGCATCTGTCTCTGATCGGCAGTGAGTAAAAGTCACAAGATGACTTCTAGTGGCCAGCCCGCTGCGAGTCCTTCTTCATTTGCCCACGTTTAATGGGGAAGTTGCCAAGCTGCTCGTCATTTCTACCTGGCAGGCTCAGCAGGAAGGTTAAACATTGACGGTGGACAGAAGTAATATGGAGGCAACGATGATAGAGCAGCATGAGGAGAGGCTGCACTGCTGCTGCCCACGCTGTGTCTGTTCTGTGTGTGTGTGTGTGTGTCGGGGGGGGGGTGACACGTTGTGTGTCTGCGGGAAGCTTGCCACTGCTGCTTCCCGTGCTAGGCCTGTTCTGTGTTGAACGTGTGCAAAGCTTTTTACTGCTGCTGCCTGTGCTGTGCCTGTTTTGTGGCCAGGATGTATGTGTGTGAGTGTGTGCAGCTTGCACTGCCTCTGCCCGTATGGTATCTGTTCTGGGAGGAGGCTTTCTGTGCAGGCGTAAGGGAAGATTGCACTTCTGCTTGTCTGGGGTGGGGGATGGGTGGGGGGAGAAGCAATGGCAAGGAAGCTGGAAAAGTTTATGGTAAAATGTTGAGATGTATGTTGTGGCCTTTGGCTAAGAGGCATCTTCTTTCTCCTCTTTTTGTCACCTAATTATCTGATTAGACAGGTTTTTACTGGCCCTGTTCCAGGGTAGTCAAGTGATTGCAGGTAATTAGTAAGGCTTTTCTTAAGTATCTATTGTTCAAGATGAATCATTTTCACGGGGATTTTTTTTAACATCTCAGCCAGCACCATATCCATCCTTCCTCAGCAAGATTTCGTGTTCAGTCCATTTAGCAAAGTCTGTGAGTCTGGTCTGGAAATCTGGATGAAGGCTGGTGGGAGAACTCCCCAGGAGCTCAAGGTGCTGCGGGATGTGGCCCAGTAGCTCAGAAGGGGGGGGGGGGTCACTCTCTTTTTTTTTTTTTTTTTATGTCCGAGCCAGTGCACTGCCCTGTGTGGAGCGATGCTGTGTTGCGAGCTCTGTCCCGGATAAGCTGGGAGACAGGTCGTACAGTGTGTGATACCCTGTGAAAAGAGGGAAGAGAAATGCATCACTCGAGTTCAGATCCTGCTGACGCTCCTTGTGACCTTGGGTACAAACAGGGCCGGTGGAAGCAATAGGCGGACTTGGGCGGCTGCCGAGAGAGCAAGAACTTCGTGGGCGGTGGGCTCTGCGCAGCATCTCCCCTTCGGGGTTGGGAGAGAGAGAACTGGAGACGGGCTGGTGCGATCTGAAGGAGTGTTGACTGGGGCCTTGGTGCTGGAAGGAGGCAGAGCAATGGTGACTGGGCCCATGCGTGCCGGCAGAGCAGCGTGGGCCAGAATGCCCCTCTCTATCTATGCCTAGGGTGCCTAATACGGAAGGGTATTAGGCGCCCTAGGCATAGTGGAAGGACTGGCCCTGGGTGCAAACTTAAGACTGTAAACCCTCTGGTGACACTGAAATGCCTTCTGTACCTGAATGCAACTCAACTTGAGCTACCAATGAAAAGCTGTGAGCTAAATGCACAAATAAATACAATAATGATTATGGCTGTGTTTAAGACACCTGGGCTGCTGTACTTTTTATGATATTTTTCCTTCTCTGGTCTACAAACTTGATGGAAATGCTAATCCTTCCACAGCAGCTCCCCGGGCCGCCCATGCATGTGTTGTGCATTCCTTTCAGTGGCTGTAAGTCTGTGACTGGCCGTCCTTCTTCTTCCAAAGACCCCCCCCCCCCCCCCCCCCCCCCGAGAGAAGCAGCTGGACTGACACTGAAGAGTTCAGTCCAGAAGGATCAGCGTGCAGCAGAGATTCAGTGGGTGCCGGGCGGTACTGAGAAAGCAAATGGCAGTAGCAGTTGTACTTCGGTTTTTATTTCATAATGCAGTCTCTTGTACTTTTTGGCAGAGGACGCTGGTACCGCGGAGATTTATTCTCTCTGTGGAGCTACGAGATCTTCTCTGCCGTTGCCATCTTGTCTCCTTTTTTTTTTCTTCCTCCATTCTAGGCTGCTTTACAGCCTTTGCAGTAGGTGGCTGAAATTTTCAGTATTATTTGAAAAAGAAGTTCTTACCATTTATTTAAAAAAAACAAAAAAAACAAACAAACTGAGACACTGTTTATGTCCGTTATTTGTTTGGGTTAGTGGTCCGTCGCGGTGGGACCTACACAAGAACCGGGCCCTAGAACTATTATGTTAAGAATGTTAACAACCTGCTGTTCAGAGAATGAATTGCATGTTTAACTTTGATATCAGATGGTGTTTACTTTTGATGACTGTATTTATTGACTTGGTTAAAAAAAAAAATGCGAAAATCATTTCCCACCTCCTTATCCTTGTGAATAATGACTTTGCACTGGTGTATGAAAGTATGTGCCTGTGTTTGTGGAAGGAGAGATGTTAGAAACTGAGAAACAGCAGATAGAGGCTAGGGGAGCATCGGAAGGTAAAGCACATTTTTTTTTTTCAGACCACAGGAGCTTAGTGGGACCACAGAAGGTGAAGCAGCCTTAGACTTCACAGTGGAGCAGTGGGAAGGGGTGAGTGCCAGCCTTGGGGTGCTGCTCCCACCCCACTCCGAGCATGCCTTCCAAGCTTCATTCTGCTACAAACTCCTGTCATCCTTCTGACAAGAAGGACAAACTGGAGCCCATAATCCTTGTGAGCTTTCTCGTTAGTGGGATGTAATTTTCGCTTTTTTTTTTTTCCAGTTTTTCTATGTTTCTATTGGACAGGACTGTGTGTGTGTGTGTGTGTGTATGTGTGTGTTTAGCATTGTAAACCCAGCCCCCGGGATTTTCAGATGAGAGGGTTGTGCATGTGTTAGTCAAAAGCTGAAACTTTCTGTGGAGGATCTCCCTGTGGTGCCTCTGGTGGGAAGGGTTCACCCTGGCAGAGACCAGTGCACCATACAGCAGCCAAGCCTTTAGCAAATGCATAGATCTCTACCTCTTGTCCTAACCGGTGAGGAAAGGGACCCTATGCAAAAGTCTGACAAAAATCATGTGACATGCCACAAGGATTTAGGCCAAATCAACAATTTATTAATAAATAGTTCAACTTCAGTGCTATTTATGGCACGAAAGCAGTTAACTAGAAACGCTCGGACATTCAGGTCATGCACGAAATTTTTGGCTGACAGATTACCTTGTTTCCAAGGCAGAATTGGGGTGCAGAAATGGCCATCTCACTTTCAACACCTCACCTCCCTAAGCAGGGGGGTTCACCCCCCCCCCCCCCACCACGGTTTTTGGTTGTTTTTTTTTGGGGGGGGGGTTTCACGTCGACCTTGACATCTGCATGCTGCTCTCCTTCATCTGGCACGAGACAAAGGCTAGAAAACTCTGCACTTTCAGGCCTTGTTGCTCCTGCCAGGCAGTTCTCCTCCCCCCCCCCCCCCCCCACAATACCACTCTGGGAACAGCGGTTTATTAAATCCAGACAAATAGATAAATAAACCAGTGGCTGGCCCTGTCTGAGCTGCAGTGTTGTCGGCATTTGTTATGTTCCCCCGAACTGCTGTAGAACAGAGAACACTTTCTTTGAACAGATTGAGGGCGGGAGGGTGCCGTCGACCTTGCGGGGCTTCTCAACGTTCCAGTCTTTTTTTTATTCGCCGCTGCCTCTCGCCCCGCAGCCGGGACGTTTGTCCGGGCCACTCGCCGGCGGGGGGGGGGGGGGGGCGCAGCAGGGCGCAGTGTTCAGCTGCCCTTTCTTCCCTGGGCATTGGCAGGATTGATCTGAGGGGAACTCTTTGCTAAGCTGGCTGATCAAGAAGAATTGAAAGTACCTCTGGGTGTTTAAATGCACGACGGCCCAGCGCTGTTGTCTTCTGATTTTTTACAGTCGACGGCAGTTCAAATGTTCCTTTTTAGAAAAATGTCCCTCTTGCCTGCCAAGTCACAGAGCCAAGTGAAAAGAGGGATCCTGCTGATACAAGAGGCTGCTGCAATGCAACATGAGCAGCAGAAGAGCATTTAAAAAGCTTCAGCTCTTTCTGAGCTCCGCGGAGCCCACTGGAACATGAATAGCAGGTTAAAAGAATTATTGCACTGCCATATTAATATCCCAGTGGGCAGGACCAGACACTCTCTACTCCTTGGTGTCTATTCAGACTACGGCGGTCAGTGATTGTTCTCTAGTGCATGTCTTTCTCCATGAGGAATAACATGCAGGGGTGGCTAAATGGAAACCTTACATGCCAGCCAAAACCTTTTTAGAAGCCAGGGAAAATGTATTGCTCTATGTGCAGTGCATCATTCCTGGCTAGATTTATCAAATGGGCTGCCTGACCCAGTTAAATCAGCATTTTAATGATCAACATGTTCCAGATCCTTGCCAGTCAAGGTTCTCTGTGGATCACAGAAGCAAACCTCTGCTTGTTGGACTAATGGATGAGCTCTTAAGGATCGTAGAGAGGGATCACTATGAGGTATTAGTGTTTCTTGATTTCTCAACGGCCTTTGACTTTGTGGATGATCAGATGCTCCTAGATGGGTTATCATGCTTGGGTTTATGAGGGACAGTACCAAACCAAGGTTGCCGCCTTTCTAGAGAACCAAGCTCAGAAAGTTATCATGGGTGATTTTTGCACTTCATCTGTCCCTTTGGTTTGTGGTGTTGGGGGGGGGTGTCCCAACAAAGGTTCTTGTTGTCCCCTGTATTATTTAACATGTTCTTGCAGCCGATAACCTTTGCCCCAAAATGCCAGATTATGGTGGCTAACATCTGTGCCGATGGCATGCAGTTAGTTGTGACGATGGAGTCAGATGATAGTAAGTTCAGGAATAGTTTTAATACAGCGATGCGGTACCAGGCTATGACCTACAAACTTAAGACTGAGGTTCTGCTAGCAGGTTTGTTCCTTTGGTTCAGCTCTTTAGGAAAGAGACCTGCCTTCCAGTTAAGGAGGAGATTCGTAATCTAGGCATGTTTCTTCAGGAGAATTTAAAGTTGCATTTGCACATATTAAAGGTTACCAGCTGTGCTTTCTCTTTTTTCCCCATCTGCACCTAATCTGGAAGTGGTAAACTTGGTTTAATAAGAACAATGTCGTCATGCCACATACATTTTAGATGGTTGCAGTTACTCCAGAATGTTGATGCTCGGTTTCTGCTAGATTATAGTCCCTAGGATCGCATTACTTCTCTTTTAAGATTGTTACCTTGGCTCCCCGTTTGCAGCAGAGTTAAAACTTTTAAGATTCTGTGTTTGACATACAGAACCTTGGAGGAGTCTGACCCAGTTTATTTTGGGGAGCAGCTAACCTTTAATGACCACTTGGGCCCCATGGAGAGCATCTGCTAAGATTTCCATTGTTTGGACAAGCCAGGCCAACTACCACAGGCAGGTAGCACTTTCTCCTGCATTGCTCCTCTCTTCTGGAACAAACTCTCCCGAGAGATACGCCTTGCTGACGATTACCTTCGCTTTCATAAGCAGCTTGAGGCATGGCTGTTCCAATAAATCTTAGCCCTGATTTACGATCCTTGAATTGTGGAGGGGTTTAATTCATCGTATACAGAGCCGGCTTTTTTGCTGTCAGCAGTGTGGTGTGCTGTTGTATGCACTATCTGGCGAATCAGTCTGAGGTATTTTCTGGATTTAATTTGGGACTGGGTTGTGATCAGTGTTTGTTTTGATGGTAGGTATAGTTTGGACAGATGCTGCATGCACACACTGGAATTCTGGAGTGTGGTCTTGGCCCAGGATGGTTCAGCAGCCCCTGCATTCTTTTATGTTTTTATTTTTATTGCTTGACTGCCCTGTGTTTAATTTGCTATTTATTTTATATTTGTATTTTGTGTGTATGTTATGATGTTACATTATTACCAGTTTGCGGAATTGTTTTTGATGTTATGATGAGCCTTATTGATCATTTACCCTGCCTATCAGATTAGGTTTTGAGGCTTAATTTTTATTGTTAACAGCTTTGGCTGCCTCTCTTTAGCCTGGGCCCCACCCGTCTCTCTTCCATTGGGCACCAGGTCCTGTATTTTAGGCCCCTGGGACATTTCTAGCCCTGAACACGCAGGACTGCCTCAGGTCCTGGAAATGCCTCCAGTGGCTGGCATGGGAAACCCAAGGTCAAAATCAAGCCAAGATCTCCCACGTGGCAGCTCAGACTCTCACCTTTTTATTTCTTTCATAACCTTGATAATTCCTATAATAATAACAACCACCAGACATGGCGCATTGCAAAGCCTTCCTCTTGGAAGTCCATCATGAACTCTTTCTCAGAAGAGCACCGTACGCTGATATCCTGCTTTCAACCCTAAACAGCAGCGTGCTATGATTTAATTTTAATAATGCCAGGCTACTTGAAAATAACAATGGGGTTTCCAAGCTGTTAGATCACAGAAACACACTTCCTTTCAGCCCCTTCATCCATCTGGACAGATGTCTGAAGGTTAATTGTGAGGAGCACTTGTTTGTGCTTTCTTGCCTGCATCAGACTGATTAATAACAACAAAACCCAAAACAATTTTTTAAATCACGAGTATTTCACAAAATGCTACAAAAATGTTTTATAAAATCCAAACTTCATCTTTAATAAAGAGCTATTCAGAATAATGCATATCTAAAGGACTGTAATACCAGTATTGATAATACTACTCTATATTGTACAAAATTGAAATTAAATACATACAATCAAAAAAACTTTCTTAGAAATACTAGAAGTAAATATATAGTTGTATACTATAGCACTACATTCACCCATTAAGTCTATCTGGTTCATATTTTTACTATATCTATATATATATATATAACATGGGACTGTGTGATGAGTGATTTTCACATATGACTGTCCCTTGATTTCATATTAGGAGTTACCACTTAAGAAAAGGATCTAGGCATCATTGTGGACAATACTTTGAAATCCTCTACTCAGTCTGTGGTGGTAGTCAAAAAAGCAAACTGTGTTATGAATTATTAGGAAAGGAATGGAGAATAAAATGGAGAATGTTATAATGCTTATGTATCGCTCTATGGTGAGACTGCACCTTGAGTACTGGGTGCAATTCTGGTCACCGCATCTCAAAAAAGATACAGCAGAACTGGAAAAGGTATAGAGAAGGGAGATCAAAATGATAAAGGGGAAGGTACGGCTAAAGAGGTTAGGGCTGTTCAGCTTGGAGAAGAGACAGCTGAAGGGAGATATGATAGAGGTCTATAAAAGATCTATAAAAGTGGAATTGAGCGGGTAAATGTGTATTGGTTATTTATGCTTTCAAATAATACAAAAACTAAGGGTCACTCTATGAATTTAATAAGTAGCGCATTTAAAACAAAATGGAAGAAAATTTCTTTTTCGCTGAACGCATAAATTCTAGAATTCATTGCTGGAGGATGTGCTAAAGGCAACTAATATAGCTGGATTTTAAAAAAAAGTTTTGGATACATTTTTGAAGGAGAAGTCCATAAATTGCTATTAACCAGGTTTGTGAAAAGCCACTATTTATCCCCGTGTTTTAGCAGCATGGGATTCATCTACTGTTTTTGGATCCTGCCAGGTACTGGTATCCTGGATTGGCCACTGTTGGAAAAAGGATATTGCGCTTGATGGACTCTGTCTGACCCAGTATGGAAATTCTTATGTTTAATGAATTTAAATGATTTAAATGAATTAGGTGGTGGTATTGTTTGTCTGTAGCTGGTTATAATTTCACTTAGCTGTTTGGGATTAATTTAGTGTATATGAATATTTGTACCATCTTTGCCAGTGAGAGAAGATGTTTGACTGAGAAATGGGATAAAAATGGAAGTGTGAAACATCTTTCATATTGGCAACTCGGGTGGCAGGCTGCTCTTCGGTGGTGAGATTCATCCTTACCCATTCCTCAGAGGCATTTATTTAAGATACTCTCATTGTGCATGCCCAAGAAGTGCAAAGGGGACATGAGGAGTAAATGGTCTTTTCCTTGGTGAGATTACAGTCTCAGCTTCCTGCTTCCCCTGGGAGCCAATAGTTGCAGTAACTCAAAGTAGAAAGTAATTTTAAATGTAATTCCAATTTGTGGAGGCCTTTTTACATTGTATTACATTTTAAAGTGCCATAGTGGCTAGTCCTGTAATAAATACAATACATTTTTCCCTTGTGTTGCTAGGTTTTGGAGTGAATGCACTCCCCACTGCAGACTTTTATAGGTTTACATTTTATGCTTGGATACAAGTCTCTCTTCTCAGGACAGAACCCACCTTCCCTTTGAACCCAATATTTTATTTGTTTAGAAATTCTATAAAACCATGGCTATTTTGAATGGCTTTTCCAGTAGGGTAACCAAACTGCAAAGAAAATGGATATTGAAAAATATATTTTTTAGACAATATTCTGTATCTTTTCAACAGCCATCATAATAGGCAAATTAGGCATTACCAATCAAAAGACCTTTATTTGCCTTACATGTAATCATTGGTCTTAATGTCTGTGTAAACTTTTTATGCATTTTTAAATTTTTTGCAAATAAACGTATTTGCGTATCTCTTGTCATCTTAAATATTTCTCTTATTAAATATCACAAAAAATCCCGACACAGGCCGTGTTTTGAAGCAGATTCTTAATCAGAAGAACCTTGTTGTAAACTTCATAATCGGTAATCTTTATCCTCCTTCAACATTGTATTAATATGCTGCATTAGAAGAAAGAGGAATTGCTATAATATATTCTTTAAGAAAAACAGCATATTGCACCTATGTTAGCTCAGTATAACAGACTTTTAGCTTGATTAGCGCTCTTGGCACCAAAATCGTATATGAAATGGAAGTGAGCACATAGCATATCTATAAAAAAATCTCCTCTGATGGACTTTACAACTGGCCAATCTGCCTTGGAGAGTCCTTTATCATAATGATGTTACATCTTTCACAAAATCCAATTAGATTACTGAGTACCACTCTCTCCTGATTTAAGCCTCTTGAGGCTACTGTTTTGTAACTTGTATTTCCAAAACTGTCCCCATAAGTTGAGAAAAGATTACCGGTCTCCAGCTTAACCTGATCAGTAATACACCAGTACAAATATATGAACAAATGAGAATGTTTGATGCAATGTTGTACAATCAGAGCCTGTGTTTTTCTTTATAGAAAGACAGCTCTAATGTTCTGTTAAGTGTGTCTTTATCATGCGCTTTTGCACATGGGTAGATAATAACTTATATCACTTCTTTAGAAGAGGAAGTGCAGTTAGTCATATTCATCAATTTGTATACAATTCCAGGTGATGGACCTTGCCATGTATCTCCATTAACCGTCAATATACAGAAATCACATTCACTGCGTGTAGAATGATCTGCAGAGAATGAACTGTTTGCCATCACAGAGGCAAATCTGATTTTACCAATAAGTCTTTTAGATTGTGGTCTTGGGTGTATGCAATTAGTGGCGGAATTTGAAACACAGAATGTTATAAACACTGGCATGTTTTTTTGAAATTACAAAGCCACCGCTTTTGCTTCTGCTGAGTATCTTAATGTGCATACTAAGCGTGTTGAAGACGAAGTCTCTACATCCATAAGCAACCAGTCTCTGTGTGCATTTGACGCACATTTGTATACTGTTTTTATTACTCTCACTAAATACATATTTTGTAACAGCCTGACGCAAAGATCTTTTATGTGAACCAAAAACTGTTCTTTTTCTGAACACAACTACCAAAGACGTAAAAATTGTCCTACTGCAAAGTTACTGCTCGGGGGAGAGGCAAGATGGCAGCATAGTGAGGCTGTGAGCATCTGCTGCCCTAGCTGTTTCTCTTCTAACCTGGTTTTTCACTTGAGATGCCTTCCAAGCATAAGGGAAAGGTTAGGGTCTTCCCTTTAGACCCCTCATTCGGACAACAGTCTTCTATTATCCGCTTCATGTCCTCGCTAGGGGTGAATTTGGGAATCGAGGACACTGATGAGCAGCGTGGGGAGGGAGAACCACAATCGCCTGCAGAAGAGGCATCCCTTAGCCCTGATTTTCACCAGCCTCCGGCACATACAGATCCCTTGGAGAGTGCCTCAGTAGCGTGCAGCGATGACGTGCCGTCTGCGCCCTTGGCGGAAGGAGCGCTTCTCCGAGATTCACCGGCAGGACTGGCTTCATCTTTCCTGCTTGATAGTAGTGAAGCCTTCCTTGAACAGGACGCGGCAGTCAGCTGGGTGATGGATTCATCAGGGTTAAGGCCGGTGTTAGGACCTTCTTTGCTTTCTTCACCTCCGGAAGCTCTGGTCATCGAACGCGGTGAGCTCTTTGTCGTTCTATCTCGCCCTGAGGTGGCGACACTTGAGGCTTTGTGGGACTTAGTTGGCTTCGAGAGCTCTCTTAAATTGCTTAACCCAAAGGTGGACCTTTTTTTCTTCTAATTTCCATCAAAAAGTGTCTGACTTTCAGGAACAAGTTAATTCTACTGTTTCCAGACTTTCCAAAGTTGAAGATATGCTTAAATCTACTCAGGAACTTAACGTTGTTACTGGGAAAGATTGTATGGCTCTTTCTAGATATATTGAATTCCTAGAAAGCAACGTAAAACGTCTTAATTTGCAATTTCTGAATTTCCCCAGGGTTGTCGGGGAAATTCGTTTCTCAACGTTGAAGAGGTTTCTTCAGGATGTTTTAGGATTTTCATCTGAAAATAAGCCATCTATTAATGCCTGCTATTTTCTTCTCAATAGGTCAGTTTCTGGATCAGTAGCTAATACTATTTTTCAAGACAATTTAGCTAATTTTCTTGAAAATTCCTCATTGGAAATGTTGGATAGGTCTACTTTATTAGTTTCTTTTATTTCTACTGCAGATTTAAATAATGTAATGCCAGTATATTTTAGGAAGTTTCCTACTTTGTTTTTCGGCCAGCCGATGTGGATTTTTCCAGATTTAGTGCAATAAATCACTTCCCTTGGGTTTGCCTTTGTGCTTCGTTACCCGTGTAAGTGTGTTATTAAAAAAGGGGATGAATGTTTTATCTTCTTTTTGCCTGAGCAATTAAAATCTTTTGTAGAGGCCCGTAGGCCACTTACTACTTCTCCCGCACCTCAGGTATTTTAGAGCTTTAATTGTTATACCGCTGGTTAATACTATGTTATTGCTCTTTCCTATGATTATGGTTTCCTTTGTATTCTCCATTAATTATTTCTCTCCTCTCTCCAGATAAATTTATCACAAGTGGATATTTTCATTGTAGTTCTCTAGTCCTATGTGTATTTTGATTGCTATGGCTGGAATCCATGTGTTTCTGTAACAAGCAATTTATTTTGTTTGTAATCTAAAATTCTCATAAATTAAAAAAAAAAATTGTCCTACTGCTAAATTTGCAGGGTAGGTTGTTTCTGTCCATCGATTTCCTGTACAACGATGTCTCTAACTTATACTTAGATCAAAATGTACAAAAATGTTGTATGAGAATCATGATGTTCCATCGAAAAATTCAGATAGCGATCAACAGAATTGAGCCATGTTATATAAATCTGTAAAGTATTCAATGTAGATGTCCCCAGAAAGAAGATGCCTTCTTTTCATCAGGACCACCATAACCATATATTTTGAAAAAAAAACTTGAAATGATTAAGTACATTTCCTCAAATTCAGTGAGGAAATGCTAGTTTCATAATGAATTCCATCGATATTCAATGAGGTCTGGGATTCGTCCACAACGTGGGTTTTATTATTTTTAAGGCTTCTTCTTATTTATTTATTTATTTATTTTAATTTTTATATACCAATGTTCCTGTAAAGAATACATATCGCACCGGTTTACAAGGAACTGAACAGTCGCCTCCAGGGCGGAAATACATTAAAACAGTCGCCTCAAGGCAGAATACATTAACACAAGTATACAGGAAAACTATTAAAAAAGAACTTTCATAAACTCAATTAAATGTAACTGTGAACCATAAATCAGGAACCATAAATCAGGAACATATGTACAGAGGTAGGTATGTTGGTATATAGAGACTGGATGTCAAGAGCCATCAAAATCAGACAATGTCAAAATGAACCTTTTCAGTTTTTCTCAACATGTGTTTTGTATACTGAATGTATGATCTAGCCAGTAGCACTATCGGTTTAAAATATTTGTCAACAAAAAGAGACTGTGGTTCTAAAACAGAGTTTAATTGAAGAAACAGATTAGTCTTCCTGGAGGGGGATTTATACTTTTATGAATTTTGGGAACCATGTATATTACAGGCGCTCTTGGATTTATTTGAACTAAAAAACTTAGTTGTCACCTTGTAAGAAAACCTTGTTCTTTCACTCCATCTAATTCTGTCTTGATTGATTGAGTCAATGCTGGAGGCTGTTTAATCTCTGCTATGTAATCTGTATCGTCTTTTAAAGCTACTGAGCCTGTTTTATCTGCAAGGCAGATTGGTCATTTATAAAGTCATTCAGATGAGATGTTTTATAGATGTATGAACCGGACGTGAGCACATAGCATAAGATTTTGGCGTCAAGAATATATAATGCCGATCAAGCTAAAGGTCTGTTATACTGCGTTTAACATAGATGCCATATGCTGTTTTTCTTAAAGAATATATTGTGGTAATTCCTCTTTCTTTTAATATAGCATATTAATACAAGGTTGAAGGGAGATAAAGATGTCCCTCTTGTTAAATATCACAAAACGTCCCGACATAAGCCATCTTTGGAAGCGGATTATGTATCAGGAGAATCTTATGTAAACCTTATAATCTGTATTTATTCAATACATGAAAAATATTTAAGAAAACAAGAGAGACACAGAATTTTCTTATTTGCAAAAAAAATTAACAAAAATAAAAAGTTTAAATAGACATTGAGAGCAGTGATTAAATACAAATGAAGGTCATTGAAAAGATACAGGATATTGTCTAAAAAATACATTTTTCAATACTCATTTTCTTTGCAGTTTGATTTAGTCCCTGGCAAATGAAACCCAATTTTTGTTGTATTTGTTTTCCAATAGGGTAATATTGGTATGTGAGCAAGAGATGTTTTTAGAGCGATGGAGGAGTGGATTTAGAATAGGATGGCTGTGGGACTGGAGGAGTGGATTTTTAAAATTGATTTACTATGTATGGTTTGATTTTGGTGTGTTTGTGTTGTTTTTGATATTATGATGCTGTTATTGATAGGCATTTTAAATATTGGTTTTTGTTTTGTTATGATTTGAGTGGCTGCTAGAAGCGATTAATAAATGTGATATATATTTGTCCTAGTCGCATTTATTATCTCCAGATACTTGATCATTTATAGAGCCCAGGAGTTCTGGAGAACTGTCACATTATAATGGGTTTCTCCCAACTCCCCCCACATCACGAAATATTCTCCCTATGGTACTGTGCAGTGATGTACTGTTGATAGGATAGAGACAGGCTGAAAACCAGCCTCACTCTACTGGTGTGAGGAGCAGGAATTCGGTAGGGCTCTAGTTGAATTTTCAAATGGTAAATATGCTGAGATATCTAATGAGATCTCAGAGGACCGTCCCTGAACTCTGCGTTTTAGAAGAAATCATTTATCCACATAACTTCCAATCTCTCCGTTTAGTATAAACGCCTCTCTGCTGCCTCTTTTTCTGCCAGCCAAGTGATAAATTCACAGTTTACAAGGTCCTCTCAAATGTTTACAATCCTTTGGGGTTTTTTTCCTGTTCTGAAGAATAGGAGCTGCCCTGCTTCCTGAGTCCCTCTTCTGGGCACTTGTTAGTGGCATAAGCAGGGTAGATTGTGCAGTTTTTACCACACGATGAACCTGAATTAAGTCACATTAGATCATCTTGCCTAGTGTGTGGAGCTAGGCAGGGACAATGTTTTCCCCATAAAACCTTTTCACAATGCTACTCCGTACACGATGTGGAATATATGATTTGCCTGAGATACAGAAGCCCGACTGGCGCATTCATGGGAATGCAATAAGGCAGCGGCATTCTGGCAAAATGCATTAGACGCCATCATCAAAATACTGAATGTGAGGTCCATGTCTCTCTTGAAATCTTAGTCCCGATAACAGATAAGGAGTTCATATAAGTATAAGAACATAAGACTTGCCATACTAAGCCAGGCCAAAGGTCCACCAAGCCCAGTATTCTGTTTTCAACAGAGGCCGATCCAGGTCACAAGTATTTGGCAGGATCCTGAAAAGACGATATATTCCAAACTGGTTAATCCTAGGGATAAGCATTGGATTTCCCCTCCACCTTAATAATGGTTTATGGATTTTTTTTCCCCAGGAACTTGCACTACTGGGGGTAAGAAACGTATTTGAGGTGGTATTTTATCATGCACGTGTTTAGCAGGGAAAAGTTTCATAGTGAATGACAAGAGCCTCTCCTCTGTCAGTGCATTTGAAACAGGTTTGAAGTCTGTTTTAAATGCATTTCATGATGATTGAAGACGGATTTTTGCAGACTAAAACATTTTTTAAAAACGTTTTAGGGGAAGGAAGTGACGCGAGGAGGATCCTGCGGATATGAATGGTGATGGCACAGAATTAAACTTCAAGGGTAGAAAGATGGTTACTGCTGATGGATATTCAGAGCTCTTTGACTAAAACGTGAAATGTCTTATTCCTTTGGATTGATGCTTCTAAAATCTGAGTTCGGAAGTGGAGCTTTTTTCAGTAAAATGTGCAGAAAAGGCTAACGTTGCAGGACTTGCATGTTTTGAGTTGTGCTTCATGCTGGATGCGAGGAGGAGAGAATAAAGGAGGTCAGAGGGGACTGTGATGCCTGGCAAGTGGCCGGGCAGGGCCAGCCTTCCGGTAGCTGGGGCAGCTTCTCTGCTGTGCAGGCTAGAAGCTTCCTTCCAGGCTGAAACTTGTAGCCGTGCCAGAGAGGGAACCTGCCCATAGTAAGCAGCCGATCGCTGTCTGTGAAACAGCAGATGTCCTCCCGTTCAGAAGCACCCAACCAGCAAATGGATGGAAACCCAGGAATAGCCTGTTGCAGAGAGGCTGCATGAATTCATGGCGATGGTGAGCAGAAACGAGGAATGCATTACAACTGGGGGCCAAGCAGGAACCAGGTTCTGCAGAGCAGGCATCAGCAAACCACCTTCTTCTTTTTTTTTTTTTTCTGTTCACAAACGGCACCAGAAGAAATGAGTGATTGGGATCATGGTGAGATGGCAGAAAATCATATACTTGCTGTACAATGAGGTTAGTACATTTTAAACAAATTTCTGCATTCTTTCTGGGTACTTCTCGCCTCCTTCTCACACCGGCCATGTCTGTGTAGTTATGTGGCTTTATAATAGCAATACTTATTTTTAATAGTGCTACTGGATGTGCAGTACTGTACAGTGGTGACAAGTATTCAGATGTGGTAAGTGCTTTCCCCAGAGAACGTGCATTCTAAGTGGGTACCTGAGGCAAATTGGAGTTAGTGACTTGCTTGAATTCATAGGGCGTGTCGGAGGAAGAAGTGGAATCTGACCCCCGGCTTCTCTGATTCTCAGCAAACTGGGAAAACAAAACAAGTTGGACTGCTACAGATCCCTATACTGAAAATGCACGCTAGCAGAATACCTTACCTCCGTCGCCCATGCAGAAAACAAGGAGACCCTCGCCAAAAACACAGGATAAGTGACTGGACTAGAAATAGAAAGAAGCAGACAAAAGCTGAACTGGAAACCCCATGAAGCCAGGCAAAGCATGCAACACTGGAGAAAGAGAACCAGAAATGTATTTCCTCCTGTGCTATTCAAAATACAAAGAGACCAGAGATAAATTTCTCAAAGATGACAGAGGAAAAAATCCAAGACTTCCCCCAAAAGAATGAGCAAGAAACACTCTTTATAATCCCGGGGGGAGGAAAGAGGCAAAACAGCGGCTATAGCAGCAGGATCTGTGGCAACCTGCCACCAGGCCAGAAATGAAACTGGACCAGCACCAGCACCTGAGGCATGACCCTGATGCTGCACTTCCTGCAGCCTGGACCTTTACTTGACTTATTACCAGTTTGTGACTTTTCTCCTTCTTTTCCTGCCCTTTTTATTTTCATGAGTCTGTCTATAACTTTGGCAACGCATGGAAAATTGCCCTGCCAATAGTGGGGCTGATGTAATATTTGAGCGCAGAAAATGGGCGCTCGGTGTTGAGCACCCGTATTCCTAACGCGCGCCCAGCCACCTCTCCTGGGCGCGTGATGCGATATTTAAATTAGTGGGGGGGGGGGGGGGGGGGGGGTCATGCAAACAAGGAGGCGCTAGGGAAAATGTGAGAGTCCCTAGCGCCTCCTCGGCATCGGGCGCCCAGGAGAGGTGACTGGAAAATGGACGCGCAATACCATGTATCTTGTTTGTGTATATTGGGCACCCCAGAATTTTCTTTTTTTTTTTTTCCCAAAAACGTTTTTTCTTTTTTCTAATTAAATCCTCTTTCCTCCTACTTAGTATTGCTAGGATACTAAGCAGGAGCTTTCTTTTTCTTTTTTCAATGCGCCCTTGAGGCTCAAAGACCTCCACTGGCTCCGCATCCCATCACACATCCTATTCAAAGCTCTCACTATCAGACACAAATCCATCCACATAAATAATTCCTCTTGGCTCAGCAAACCGCTCCGATCCACCCGCCCCACTAGAGCAAATCTCAAAGGCACCCTACAAGTCCCACCCCTCAAGAAGGCCCGACTCACAGCTTCTCTCAATTGCTGGCCCAACTCGCTGGAATGCCCTACCCACAAACCTGCGCCTGGAGCCCTGCCATACTAAATCCAGGAAAACGCTAAAGACTTGGCTCTTCCACCAGGCATTTCCAGACTAACTCCACGCACCTCTCTCACCCTCTTCTCCTGCTTCTCTGTTATCTTTGACTCGCTCCAAGTAATTTGCATCATGTAAATATGTTACCTCTCCAGTTATTGTGACTTCTCTAGTTCAATTTTCAGGCTCCCCCCCTAGAGCCTCCTGCCCTCGCGTTTCTACTGTTGTCCCTCTCCCGCCCCTGTTCATTGTATTTTTCCACCTACTGTTGAGATGTGAACCGATATGATGTGCATTCTAATGTCGGTACAGAAAAGCTGTTAAATAAATAAATAAAATAAAATAATACTTGCCGCATTGCAATGAGCGCGTTGGCCGCGCGGGAGATGTCTTTGCATTGCGGGATTAGCTAGTGGCGCTCATCACCTGTAAATTCCATGTAGACGAGGCCGTTGGCGACGCAATGACTTGGACGCGCGCCGATCCTGTGTTGCATCGGGGGTTATGGACGCGCCTCCAGTCGCCTGTTAAACCCTGTGCTAGCCGCTGTGCACGGCATTGCATCGGCCCCAGAGCGATCTGAATCTGCTCTACCCACTAGGATCCTCTCTCTCCCCCCCCCCCCCCCCCCAAGTTTTCCGGTCACTTTACCTGCGATTGCAGGATTCCCCTTCCCCTCTCCGAGGGCAGGAGCCTTCCACGTCTACCGCATCGTAAAACCTCACAGATCAGTTCTGCATGATATTTTTTGGTTTTATTCATTTATGGAGCCACTTTTAGAAATCCATAAAATCCAAAAGTGTTTGGGTACTTGCCAGGTTCTTGTGGCCTGGATTGGCCACTGTTGGAAACAGGATGCTGGGCTTGATGGACCCTTGGTCTGACCCAGCATGGCAATTTCTTATGTTCTTATGTTCTTAATCCTAAAAACACCGATGAGACACTACCTCAGTATATAAAATCAAAACCTTTATGCCTCTTCTGTCTGCAGTGGTCAGGGATGGTGGAGGTGCATTTGCACTTAGGTGACTGAAGATGCTTTTACCCCTGGTAGAAGCCGGTCTTACTCTTTCTTGAACGAGGGTGTGCTGACAGGAGAATGTGGCCATTAAACACCCAGATTTCCAATTTAGGGCAACCTTCTATCATGGAGCAAACATCTGGCCTCTCCTCTGTTGCGGGGCAGCTGTGTGCTGTTTACGTTTTATTTTTCCCGCCTCAGGTGTATGGGAAGAGGGAATCCTGCCTCAGGCAGTTGGGAGCTTTGATTTTTGTCAGCACGGAAACCGTTCTGCTTTGCTTGACTTAGCAGAGGTCACGGTTTAGCTTGCGATATCTGATAATATTTACGCCTGCTGAAAGCGTCGTGGGAGAATAGCAAAGCTGATTTTTATCTGCGTCTTTTTTTCTTTTTCTTTGTCCGAGTTTTGTGGAGCTGGAAACGTTTCTATTTAAGGGGGGGAGGGGGGGTCACAGATTTCCAGCGTGGCGTTCGTGGACCCGAACTTCTCTCACACTGGACATCAAATACGCTGCCGTTAGATGATAAGCACAGGAAAGAAGTTCGGATTAGCATGCAGCAGGAATCATATGCAGCCGAAAAGGCTGGCCAGGGGTTGTGCACGGCTAGAAACGCATCAGGGACTTACAGTAACCGGTCAGAAATCTGTTTTATTCCAGGTCCAATAGAGCTGCTGAAATTCTTGTTAAAGAAAGTATTTGGGGTTTTGTTTTTTTTGTTTCTTTTGGATGTTCAGGGTTTGTGTGCTCCATGGCTTTGCTTTGTTTTGTTTTGTTCCCCCCTTCTTCCTCCACGGACCTAGGCGGGGTCCCTGGTATTTGATTTAAGGTGCAGCAGGGGCCATGGAGCAGAGCGCCCATCACCGAATAAGCCCTCCGTATCCAAAGGAAAAAGATCTTTTCCAGAAACGAAGCTCTTTCTTCTTTTAATGGTGTATAGTGCTACACCCCCTCAGAAAACAGTTTCAGCATGGTCAGCCTCACTTTAAACTTTTATTCATGTGTAGAAGGCCTGGCTCCCCCCCCCCCCCCCCCCCCCCCCCGATTCTGCAAATCTGGCTTCCTCTGTGATTGCTAATATCACAGCTTTCAATTTCCCCTTCCTGCTGTTATCAGCGCGCAGCGAACAGAGACATTTCTCTTTTTACACTGAGCTGCTCTAATACCCTCTAACTCGTCTCCACTCATCCAAGCAGGCTTCGCTTTGCCAGTGCCCACTCTCGATGACTGGGGGTCTGCTCTGCTTAGCAGCGGAGTGGCTCCTCTCTGAAGGCCCTGGGGCTTATATGCTGAGCACATAGGGGAGGGAAGGTGGAAATGTAAGGGGGAAAGCCACATTTAAATACCCCCAGCCAGGAGGATTGTTTTTATTTGGTGTGGGTTTTTTTTTATTTGTTAGCATTTGCAGTAAATCTCCTGGGATCTAGTGCGACTTCCCCAGCTATTTCATGTTGTCTTGCAGGACTTGGCGGCCCGGGCCCTTTCTCTGACCACAGCCTCTGGCCTCTTGCAAGTGAGAGACACCCCTTGGTCTCCCGTGCCCCGTATGCCAGCTTTTCCATTGTCAGAGCCAGCTGAGACTAAAGAGGCAGAAATCTTGAGCTGTTCCTTCAGAGGTGAATGGGGACGTAAGATACTATACTATCGATTGTATTGTAAATTTTTCAGAATGATCGTTTCTCTGTCCCGGAGCTGTTTTGGGACAGAGAGGGCGAGGCAGATTCATCATGGTGCTGGACATCTGGCCTTATCAGGAGTCTCTTGATTGATTTATTTATTTAGAGATTTTTTTTATATACCGCGGCACGTTAAGAACATCACCTCGGTTTACAATAAATCAGCAACAAGCTTTACAATCTATTTACCATCGAACAGAACATGTATCAAAGTAACTCAATGCAAAATAGTAGAAACATATAACACAGTTAATACAAGCTTAACATGGAAGTTATATAAAACTAGGTATTATCAAATAACTATGATGCTTTCTCTTCAGCCCTGGGTTTGCAGGCTGTACTCGTCTCACAGTAATGCAAAGACGGAAGGAGAAGAGGGGGCTGGGTTCTCGCCTGCCTTGCTGCTTTGACTAGTGGGGGTTTATTTGACCTGCTCTTTGCTTAACCAGGGACAGCTGCAGGGATTATACTGTATGACCCTCCTAACCTCCAGCAATTACCTTGTAGATCTGTTCCTCCGAGTGGATCCCCTTGAGGGCTGTGGTTAGAGATGTGGATAGGTGGTATCCTCTCCGTGGGACCAGCGAGCTGCATTTTGAGATAATTTTGCTGGGAAGGCACTTGCAATTTGAAAATGGGACTGTTGAAGAGCAATTTCTGTTCAGGGGAGAATCCTTGCACGTATCTTGGACACAGAAAAGGGGAGTGGATCAGTGCCGCGACTCACAAAATGTGAACTTGCACTGATTTGCACCCTTTTTTTTTGCGTTGTTTCACAGGAGAAAGTTTAGACTTCATAGTATTAACAGGGTTTGTAATAAAGGGGGGAGGGGATCCTCACTGCTGTGCAATGTTTTCTCTTGGGGGGGGTCCCTTTTTGTCAAAGAGCCAGCATGTGATGTAATTACACTATTAACTGGCAGGGCCTGCCAGGCGCGACACTAACCTGAGATGCTGGGCCAGACGTTTAGCCCTGCGTTTTTTTTGACGCTTCGCTAGTAATTTTACAGATACACGCGCGCACACACATCAGGAACTGGTCGTTTGCTGGCGTCGCTCTCTGGCTCTTGTAATGTTGTTTACATATGGACAGGGAATAGAATTGCGTCTTTAATAGCATCTCTTTAAATTACTTAGACATCGCCTACAACTTCACAGAATTGTACTAAATAAGAGAGACAAATCAAAACCTTAGTAAAAGGAAAATGTTCCCAGGCTTGACTGGGTCGTATGTTTGAGGCTCAGCTAAGGGCTCCGAGTGCCCTTGCAGCTGCCCATGCACAATAGGGGGGGGTGGGTGTTGGAAAGGTGGGGAGCTGCATGTTAAAAGATTTACCCGTGTAGCCTGAATTTTTGTAAAGATCTGCAGGCTGGAATAAACCCTGGTGGTAGGTGACCGGGGTGCCTAGAATCCAGTGACAAATGCCTGCCAGCAGGAACAGGAGCTTAAGCTGGGAGGGGGGAGGCAACAGGAGAGAGAGAGGCTGAGGGGGGAGGAAAGAGAAAAGATCCAAAGAAAGCCGCAAAACCAAATAGATAACATGAGGATGGCCCCTCCCCCAGAATGGGTTTAAATTTAAAAAAAGAGAGATTTCCCCCTGGCACCTAAGTTTGCCTATAATCATTTTTCCGCCCCCGGCTGCTTTGTGTAAATAGCGTAGTGTTTTGTGTGCATAGCTCTGCACTTAGGCATGCTCTCCACTAAACATTTACCCCGGGGTGGCTGAAGCAGGAGGCAGCCTGTGGGATTCCTGCCCCAGCTCTTTCCTGTAAAAATTGAATCTCTGTGGCCGTTACCACTGGGACCTGTGCCATCGTGCGCTGCCCTAACATAATGGCAATCTCTTGCCTTCGAGGAGTCGCAGCCTGAGCACTGTTATTGCTAAATTACCCAGAGAACTGCTGATCCAGAGGCTCCTGCTGCAGAGCGGGCTGAAGACAGAGAGCGTGCAAGAGTTGGGGTTTTTTTTCGTGATTGGGTCCGTCTGTCGTCGTCCCCCCCCCCCTGTCATTTTTATCTTTCCTGGATCGCCATCAAGAGTTAGATGTCAAGCCATCGGAAGAAGGCTGGACTCGATGGGCCTCTGGCTTGACAACTAAACCAGTGACGATGTCAGGAAACAGCCGACCAGTGGGGGATGGCTGTGACTTTTTTTCTCAGGCCATCAGAATTCAGTGGCAGAGCTGAACCTAGACCTCATCACATTACATCCATCAAAAGATTTCTCCAGTGTTGTGCATGTGGGTAGAGCGCCCTGGAGCATGCATTGAAGGCCTGAGTCCCAGCACCCCCCCAGGTATGGCTGTGAGATCCTACATCTCTGATAACTTACACACTTGTCCGTGAAGTACTGAGCTCCAGCTTCCTGCCACGGCTCTGAGATTGTAACTCTCTTAACGCTTGCGCAGTGTCCACGAGCTTCGGATTCCTGATTTGGTAGGGTCACATCTTTCTGTTTATTTATATTCCACCATTCGGTTTCTGAAGGTCCGACCAATGTGCCTTCAGAGCCGGTCAGATGTGCAGCAGGAAAGTCACCACTGCCTGATGCTCCGATGCAGACTCAGATGCTCTCGGCACCTGACAGCAGAAAAGACGCACCAACAGTGGCTGTCAAATGTGTAGGAGCGCTTTTCTGAGAGAGTGGTTGTAATCGTGCACGGCTCTTCTTCCCAGCGATGGCATCAACTCTGGTGTGTGTGGCAATTAATGGGGAGCACGCAGGGCACGGATTGCTCACTTTCCCATTTTTTGCAGCACACACATTGCACAGTGCACCTCCTGGTCTTTCCTCTATTGAGCCTCCTTTGCGTCCTTCCAGGCTCTCTTATCCCCCGGCTGAGTGACATGGGGGACAGCGTGCACTGAGCATTAGACGTGGCTCACTCTGAGTACTGGGAGCAGCAGTGGTGGAGGAGATTTAGAGGCCAAGGTAACTAACTGAACCTGTTGCCCGCCCTGCCCTGACATCTCCCTTCTCCTGCACGTGTGAGTAGAGGGAGCTGGTCCCTTGTGAAGAATTCTTGTGCATCTCTAGCCCCTCTCCCCCTTTGTTTTACAGTTTGGGAGAGAGGCTGGTGGGGCTTTCAGTGTGTCCATAATGCTTCTTTTGCCCATATGAGGTCTCTCTTTTCTGTGCTGCTTGTTCGTGAAGGTTGTTTTTTGTTCGTATAGCTGTGCCTTGGGCTTGAAAAGGTTGGGGAAACACTGCTGTAGGTAAAACACCCTGGGAATGTGCATTTCCAAGGCATCAAGATTGCAATACCTAAAACAGAAGGTTGCTCCAACAAGGACAATGTTTCCATAAAACTATTAAAAGGAACGTACTCTATATGTACTTTTTATGTTATGAAGACGGTGGGAAAGAAAACTGAAAAGAAGATGAGGTTTGTGTTTCGTGTGGAACAGCCTCCCTCACACAGCTGCTGGAAGAACTGATTTACCCAGCCAGGATCATGGACCCTGAAGCTCGGGAGCTGGCTGGTGCGGGAATGAACCGTATCCTCTGCTGGGCTGTGGAAGTCCACTTCCCTGCAAGGCTTTGCACCCACGCCAGGGTCCCCCACTGCGTAACTTTGCTTCCGCTACGGACGGCGTTGTGAGATATAAAAAGAAGAAATAGGGTAGTCAGTGGGGTTTTAAGGATTAAGGTTAAATAGGGTTAGCTAGGGGGGTTAGGAAGTCCTCTCCTTTACTGGGAAAAGAGGTAATTGCGTTGGCGCACGCGTCCTAGTAAAATCCCCCCCCCCCCCCCCCCACTTATGTGAGTGAGGCAGTATTTGCGTGCACATCAGTATGAAATTATGCGCGCGTGTTACGCGTGAATAGCCGATTTTAAAACATGTGCACGTACGCGTGCATATATGTACGCGTACGTATTCATCGCTGCGTCCATGTACGCAAGCCAGCAGACGCGCGCACATGTGCACGCGGTTCTTAAAATGTACCTCGTAATGTTTTCACCTGACAGATCGGATTTCCATCTGCTAGATTCATCTGGCAAGGGAAATCCTCCTAGATCAAGCTTGGTCACATGATGCCATCCCAAGAGGGAGGGGGCCTGGTGCTGCCAGACCTCCAGGTGTAACCCTGCCACGGCCTGGTGGCCTTTGGAGAATGGCGCAACGGATGGTATAGACTTGGGCAGCTTGCTTCTTCTCCCTTCCACCTCTGTTAGGGTTTGGAAGGTGTCTTGTTCCAAACCGACTACAACGCATGCTTTGCGAGTGTGGAAGGAGGTATGAAGGAGTTTACAGCTCTCGTAGGGAGTGCTGTCGCCTTTGTCTCTGCTTTGTAATAACCCTGACCTCTCCATTCATACTTTTAATGCAGATGTGCTTGTCTGGTAGGATTTGGGACTGAGATATTTGGGGCCATTATGGGATGAAGATGGATGGGTCGGATTACGATATTAATCCTGTCTCTAGAACACTGAATGACTGGATACTGACAGTCGTCCAGCAACTAGAGGGCACGGGCTGGATGGACTAGGAGACTTCCTGCTAAATTGGAAAAGGCCCTTATGGATGAAGATGTGAAAAGAAAGACAAGTCAAGATTTTTTTTACAAGGCCATACAGGGTCATAGGTTTACCCCGCTCCCCCTGATAGCAAAATGAAATAATGACCTGGGACTTGATCTAGATCAGGTGACATGCAAAAAAAAAAATTTGGAAAAGAACGTCTAAGATATCTCCGTGCAGCAGGCAGGTGGAACTGATGTACAAACTCCTTCATAAGACTTACAGGTCCCTGGGTGTTTTTTTTGTTCGTTCTTCACCCTCTTCTTCGAGGGCCTGCTGGCGGGGCTGTGGCCAGGACTGCCCATACTCCCAGATGTGGTGGGCCTGTTCTTACGTACACATTTTCTGGAGGGAAGCACAAAGTGAGATTTCTAGATGCTTAGCTATGCCGGTACAGTTCACACAACGTGGGTGTTTATTAGGGGACGTGGGGGACTGCCACCTTAGCATTGCAACTTTTTTGGAAGACCGTCCCCTTGCTGTCGCACTGGTGCAAACAGCTCTAAGGTATTGCTGTAATGGAAAAGCTTACTTATTCATTGCCTCCAGGGTATGACAGAATTTGGGACCCCTACTTGGGCAACGCATCCTGTTCAGCGATGAACACAATGTTATATAGTTAAATAGACGTGTTGCTGTATAGATGGCTTATACACTTTGTGTTGTAATTGGATATATTTTCCTACATTAAATTGTATATATGCCTGTTATTTCTCAAAGTGTCTGTTCTTGACATAAACAGTTAAAAAAAGAAAAAAGAAAATCACCTGTAGTGTTGCCACTTAAAGCTAGGTTTTTACTGTTTTCTGAGGACTTCCATAGAGCCAAAGCCCTTCTAATTTTTTTTTTTTTTTTGTAGGACTACAAGGATGTCCTAGAATAGGCTGTGTTGGTGTCAATAGGGGCAGAGAAACAAGGGGTATCTGGTACTGATGGGGTTAGGAGCGGTACCAGAACTGAGGCTGGCAGAACCAGATGCTCTGCACGGGACCCCCTAGGATATGCCTGCTCCTTGATCCCAACAGCCACTTCAGCTAAGCAGGGCAAAGCTTTTTTTTTCTGCGGCTCCGACCATGATACTTAAACAGGTGGGGAGCCTTCCAAACAGAGGGTCTGGATTCACTCCGTGAGGTGGCTGTCCGCAGGCCCGGAAACACAGGACGGATAAATAGCAAAGAACCTCTGACAGATTGGTGCTGTGTGAGCCACCAGATAAAACTGGCGCAGGAGAGAGAAAGTCCCGGCAGTGTAAGTGGCTGCCTCCGCTGAATAACAAAACCCACTTATCTCCCTCAGTTCTCTTGTAAGACATCTTATGAAACAGGATTGTGTTCTCAGCTCTGATTGTGTTGTGAGTTCTTTCACAATCTCACGCCTTCTCCATCAAAGGAAGGTAAAGAGGGAGGTTGCAGAGATTTACGGCCGCCCACCCTACCCCCACTATCTGGTCCTGTGACCTTCATGTCACCTCTCTTGGTTCAGGAAGCTTCTGCCCAAGGCCTGCAGTCTTTCTGCTTTTTTTTTTGTAGAACAAAATAAAACAAGACCCTGCAGCAGCAACAGACCGTAAAGCGAGGAGTTCCTTCTGGATGGTCTCAGGTCTGTCCGTTAGTATAAAATCGGTGAACCGGAGGTAAATGCAAGGGAAAGGAGTGCTGGCCTGGTGCCGTTGTATCTGTGCACATTGCTTGTCTGCACTTGGGTTCCGAGCAGTGCAGCCCCATTCTGTATATTTGCGAAGTTGGGGAGCGGTGAGTGGTGCCTCCCTCGTTAGGGTGCACGCCGCGTGTTTGCGCCTGTCGCTGGTGGCTCTGATCGCTCACACTGTCGCACAGCTGGGACGCAGTCAGTGTCTTTTGTTGCATTGTTTGCTGCATGTTCTCATGACTGTGGTGTCATCTGTACGAGACAAATGAGAACCTGATGTGTGCTGGTGGCTTTTTTTTTTTTTTCAGTGTTAGAATAAGGAAGATTGGGCATCCAAATGACAGATTAAATTTAATGTGGATAAGTGCAAGGTGATGCATGTAGGGAAAAATAACCCTTGCTGTGGTTACACAATGTTAGGTTCTGGATGTCATAGTGGATAATACATTGAAATTGTCGGCTCAGTGTCCTGCAGCAGTCAAAGAAAGCAAACAATGTTAGGAATTATTAGGAAGGGAATGGTGAATAAAACAGAAATTGTCATAATGCCTCTGTATCGCTCCATGGTGAGACCGCACCTTGAATACTGTGTACGATTCTGGTCGCCGCATCTCAAAAAAGATATAGTTGCGATGGAGAAGGTACAGAGAAGGGCGACCAAAATGATAAAGGGGATGGAACAGCTTCTCTATAAGGAAAGGCTGAAGAGGTTAGGGCTGTTCAGCTTGGAGAAGAGACGGCTGAGGGGGGATATGATAGAGGTCTATAAACTCATGAGAGATCTAGAACGGTTAATTGTGAATCTGTTATTTACTCTTTCGGATAATAGATGGACTAAGGGGTACTTCATGAAGTTAGCAAGTACCATATTTAAAAGAATTTGGGAGAAAATTATTTTTCACTCAACACACAATTAAGTTCTGGAATTTGTTGTCAAACAATGTGGTTAGGGCAGTTACGGTAGTATAGCTGACTGCTATTAATCAAATTGACATTAGTAGCATGGGATCTACTTAGTGTTTGAGTACTTGCCAGGTACTTGTAACCTGGATTGGCCACTGTTGGAAACAGGATACTGGGCTTGATGGACCCTTGGTCTGACCCAGTATGGCAACTTCTTCTTATGTTCTTAAGGCTGTCTAAGAGCATTTGATAAGGTGTGTAAACAGCAATATATTTATTTAGAAAACGCAAAGAGAATCTGCATTTAACATCCATTAAAGGCTGTTATTGTTTTTAATTTTTATTTTATTTCGGGTATGTCGCATTTCATAAATGTGTTCTTTTGTAACTATTCTGATTTATTTTTAATGCTTTTTGTGTATGTTACTTTGTAGTTAGCTTTGATCTTTGGAATATATGAATTAAAATTTAAAAATACAAAACAAATTGTGATAATTAAAAGTCAGAAATGTGCTTTATCAATGAGACAGATACAAGAACATTTATGTATGAAATACACATGGGGCAGTATAGTTATGTATATACTTCTCTCAGATATTTATTTATTTATTTTATTTTATTTATTGTTTTTGTTATACCGAGTTTCATGATAGGCATCACATCAACCCGGTTTACAAATAACAAGGAGTGTAAAGCATAACGTAACGTAAAAAACAATATTTTCAATAAGAACCTTGAACTTTAAATACAGTGAATCAGAAAAAGGGAGAGGGAAAGTTACAAAAAAACAAGGAAAATAAACTTGGGATGGAAGGGGAGAAATTGAACAGCACAATATTTACATTTCAGCCTATTGATACATTAGAATAGCAAGTGAAAAAATAAGACTATGAAAAAGATATATATATAGAACATAGAGAGTGTGTATGTACATATAGATAGATGAGAACATACACACGGGCATGAGTGTCTGATGCTGTTCTCCCTTTGTTTATGGGAAGGAAGCTGAATGTGTCAGGCTGACAGATGGATATATAGGTGGGTACGGAGGCATATGGATAGCTGGATTATATAGGCAGATACGGAGGCCTATGGATAGCTGGATTATATAGGCAGATACGGAGGCCTATGGATAGCTGGATATACAGGTAGATACGGAGGCATATGGATAGCTGGATTATATAGGCAGATACGGAGGCCTATGGATAGCTGGATTTACAGGCAGATACGGAGGCCTATGGATAGCTGGATATACAGGTAGATACGGAGGCATATGGATAGCTGGATTATTTAGGCAGATACAGAGGCCTATGGATAGCTGGATATACAGGCAGATACGGAGGCCTATGGATAGCTGGATATACAGGTAGATACGGAGGCATATGGATAGCTGGATTATATAGGCACATACGGAGGCCTATGGATAGCTGGATATACAGGCAGATACGGAGGCCTATGGATAGCTGGATTATATAGGCAGATACAGAGGCATATGGATAGCTGGATTATATAGGCAGATACAGAGGCCTATGGATAGCTGGATATACAGGCAGATACGGAGGCCTATGGATAGCTGGATTATATAGGCAGATACGGAGGCCTGTGGATAGCTGGATGTAGAGGGAGGTTTATCTTTTTCATTTGATAGTGTCATGAAAGAAAACTAACAGAAAACGTAATCTCTGCGCAGGTCTGATCTTGGGGCCCTGGCGCAGGTATTTCTTGACCACAAAAACTGCTGTACTTTTGCCAAGAATTTATTTTTTGGCAAAAGTATGGTGCCAGGTCTTTGCTGTGTAAAAGCTTGAAAAATTCAGCCACGCTCAACAGGGGAGCGTCGCTGGTGACAGTGATCTGGACCCCCCCCCCCCCCCCCCCCCCGGGCAGTATGGGTCACTGACCCCCCCCCCCCAACCACCCATGCGAGACTAGGGGAGAGTGCTATAGGCCCTGGGGCACCGTCCTGTTGCAGGAATGGTCAGTCCACCCCTGCGCGTATGTGCGCACGTTTCCCGACAAAGAATGCATCTTTGCTTACCGCATTGAAGATTTACAGAGTCCATCAGGTAAGAAGCGGTACGGCATTCTCCCGCACGCCTGCTACCCTTCAGGCTTTATGCATTTAATCTTATTTTTCTTTTTACGCTTAGAGCAGAAGTGACTTCCCTCCGCCCTGGCACCGTTGTTGGATGTGAGCGCCTGTTTGCCGTTGGAGCTGATGGATTTGAGAGCTGTTTGATTGATCGCTTGGTGCTTTTGGAAAGATAAAGGAATAGACTGAAACCGAGGAAGTTCTTTGAGACAAAAACAAACAAAAAACCCCAACAACAAGTTTTAGAGTGCTTTCCGACTCGCACACCTGTGTTACGGCCAGCAGGACCTCTGTCCTGGGTGTGTTTGTGTATTCAAAGCACGAGTGTATTGAAATTACTATGGGAAGGAGAGAGAAACTTTGATCGAACAAATTTGGTGGGCGAGCTGGGAAAACTGAGTGCATGTGATTATTAAGAGGGCATGTGAGACCCAATCATATCACAGTGAAGAGGATCTCTTGGACTCCCTTCTACGACGCTGCCAATTATGGGAGGTAAAGAAATGGCAACGTTTTCTGGAAATGGGGAAGGAAGGGACAATTTCTCAAGTGAGTGACTAGTTGTGGCATCAGTAACCTGCATGTAGTGGAGCCAGCCTGTCTAATCGAAAACTGACAGTATGCGGCGTGCGCAGTGCGTCTAGCCTCCTCAGTCCCGTAATTCGCGTCTCTGGTGCATCACGCCCTGAAACTGAATCTTTCCCCCAGGTCTGGCTTATGATACGTGTTTTACGTTGAACAGGTTGGGGATGTGCATGATGGCTGTGTTGCAGGAATGAGGTGCATTTCAGCTTGTTCAGGATTTGTGCAATATCTTGCCCTCCTGGGTACATGCATTACTCCTGGACTTCATTGCATATATCTGTCCATCCATCCTTCTGTACACGTGTGCCTGATAATGTGTACGGTCGGACACTGTGAAGACTATGGGGCATTTCCATCAGTCTGAAACGCACCTAAAATAACCCAGACTTGAGGAGGGTGATGAGATCAGCAGTATCCTTGATGTACAGTGATGGATACTGTAAAGCAAAATATTCTTCTTTTTGAACCTTTTAGGTGTGGTAGGAGGATATCCTTGACGGCCTTTATTATTTTAAGGGAAGACGTGTGTATTCCAAATCATTCAAGTCTCTGGAAGGGGACATTTCGAGGAACCGATGTCTCTAGTTCTAGCTGAATGGATTGCTAGGAGTGAAGCCAGACATTTGATGTAGCTGTAATGGTCTATAAATAAAGAATTTGAGGTATCAGTTGACATAGTGGTAGATATATTCTGTAAGTTGTGGCTGGCTGCAGGTCAGTATATATCTTGAGCGCTGGGACTGAAACTTCTAAGTGTCTTGGCTTGATGAAGCGGGCCCAAGCTGTAGAACGTTCAGAGGGAAGGAGCTGAACTCGGCCTCCTGACTTGCGAGCATAATGCCGGGATAGCTGTCAACAGATAAAGAGCTCTCGTTCCCGCTGCCACTACTCCTGTCTCTGGCCATCTCCCTGCCTCCACCTTCTGTATTTTGTAATCATTTTTTATTGTTATTGATGAGTGGATTTTGCTAATGCTCTGGGTTGGAAAAATTATATTACACATGATTACATTGTAGCATACTCAGACTTTATTGTAAATTAAGCGTGTAATAAGTGTTTTAAATAAACATTTAGCACAATTCTCAATAATGGACTTTTCCTCCAGGAACTTGTCTAAACCCCATTTAAACCCTGCTATGCTAGATGCCTTGACGTGTCCGCTGGTAGCACATTCCACAGCTTGATTGTGCCTTGAGTGAAAACATTACTTTCTCCAATTTGTTTTAATTCTGTCTGCTGGTTTCATAGAGAATCCCCTAGTCCTAGTATGATTTGAAACAGTAAATAACCATTCCCTATTTATTGTTCCGCTCCACTCATTATTTTGTAGACCTCTATCATAGTTCTTCTCAGTTGTCTCTTCTCCAAATTTCAGAGCCCTAACTTGTTTAGCCTTTCCTCTTAGGGGAGCTCTTCCATCCACTTTAACAGTTTTATTTTTTGATAGCTTTAATAATGTTTTAATGATGATATTGACTTGAAGTATTGTTGGCTGTATTGCATCATTGTAAGATGTATTTAGTTCGCTAAGCATGATTCATTATAGGCAGATTATAAGCACTGTAAATAAATAAATAAATAAAATATTGCCCTTCTCTGCAGTTTTTCTAATCCGCTGCATCTTTCTTGAGATGGGGCAACCAATGTTAATCTGGTTGTGCCAAAGCACAGTCCTAAAGATATCTGGAAAATTTGGACTTTTTGAGGGTGCTTTTAAATTTTTATCCTGATTCTCATGATCACAGCCTTGTTGATTTTAACAAATAAAAAAATTATTCAAGTCCTGTATGTTTGCCTTGACGAGACTGTCAGCTCTATGGAGTGGGAATTGTCTCATGTATTTGTGCAGCGCTGATATGTCTAGAGGCATTATTGAAATGTTAAGTACTAGTAAATAGTAGTAGTAAAAAAAAAAATGGGCAAGCTAGAGGGCGCATGCAAAACCAGGCCCCCTGTCCCTGAGGCAGCTTCAGGCTTCACCGGGCCTCTTCTGCTCTTGGCTGCCTGCGTTCCATCTCCCCTCGGTCGGTCACTGCTTCTTTGCTTCTCCTTTAAGTAAGCTCTCCCAGCCCAGAGCTTCACCTGAAAGAAGAAATTGATTCTTCCCGGTCCCGCAGACAGGTTGCCTGCCCTGGATCACAAGCCCTGTTTCCTTTCTTCCACAGAACCTCACTTCCCTGTCACTAGGGATCTTCTCTGCCTGTCCCAGGCTTTCTTGAATTCTGATAACAGTTTTTTTTTTTTCCTTCCCTGGCAGAAGGAACATGCATCTTTTTCCCCCACCAGTGTGATTCTTGGATTTTATCCATAGTAGCAGCCATGGCTTCCTCTTAAGTTCTCTCTATAGCATTTTGTTGCATGACTGTCAGGTTTCTTGGTAGAAAATGGACCATTGTCATGGTGTTCTTTAGGAAGCTGTGCTTTTAAAAGTGCCTTAAGAAATCATGTTGATTTCTGCATCACTCGCATACAAATAGGATTCCATTATGCTTTTCAGTCATTCCACTGCATGCAGCCACCATTGTAGTGGATGTTTTGGCTAGCAGTTTTGTCTTCTGAACTGCTTTGTTTTAATTTGTTCTGCTTTATTTCTGTGGTGTTATGCTTGATGTGTTGCGTTTGTGCCTGTTCTCGCCCTCGCTCCACCCTCTCTACCTTAGTGGCGACTCCCTTCGGTTCTGACGGACAGATGCTGCCGCGGCTTCTCCTCGCCGTTCTTCCTGCAATCCCCGGGCTGGCCTGACGCTGCGGATCCGCCATGTTCCTGATGACATAAGGGCGCGTGCGCGTGCTCCAGAGATGTACCGGAAAGGGCGCGAACCTCGGGGGCGTCCCCCCCCCCCGTAGTGACGTCATCCGCTTCCAACTTAAAAGTTCTTCGTTTGCTACTTCGAATTGAGTTAGCAAGGAGGAAACTTCTCTGCTGCTCTGCCTCCACAAACTTACCAAGGGGTTCCCGCTCCTCGGGGGCCCTGCTCTCTCTTCTTGATTTCAGACTGCTAGACTGGATCTGGTACTCGCTCCTCAAGGGCCTACGTCCCTGAATGCTCAGAAGACTCCTTACTACCAGGAAGCGATCGCAGACGGGAACACTGTGAGTTCTATTACAGATAGGAACCGGTACTTGCTCCTCAAGGGCCTATGTTCCTAATCTCTGAAGACTCCCTTCTGTCTAAGACGTTATCGCAGGTATGGAGATAGTGAATTACTATTGCAGATAGGAACCAATACTACCTCCACGAGGGCCCATGTTCCTAAAACCCTTCACACACTCTCTTCTATCTCAGAAGCTATCGCATACCTATATCTGGTGCATTACTATTTCATATTGCAGATAGGAACCGGTACTCGCTCCACGAGGGCCTATGTTCCTAAGTCTCTCCAAAGACTTTCTTCTATTCCAGAAGCTATCGCATACACAGATACTGTGAGTTCTTATTCCAGACTGCATATAGGAACCAGAACTCGCCCACTGCTCCTTTTCCTGAATATACTGAAGACTCTCTGTTGCATAGAAGCCATTACAGATATCTACAATTGTGAGTGTATCATCTACTACTGGTTATGTATTCTGCATACCCTGTCTACTCACTACCTATAGTCTCTCTCTACAGCTCAGCAACCCAGAGACCGCAATTCCAGTATCTGAGGGACTTCAGCCCTGCCAGGCATATCAGCTCTCTACTGCCACCTCTGGTGGTTCTACTTCCTGTCTAATAAAGAACTATCTGTGTCTGTCTCCATACTCAAGCCTAGCCGGTGGTCCCTCTCAGGATATCCTCCTGGGGGCACTGTCATCTGCTATCGGCCCAAGGATTCACCAATTTCCACTAAGTGTTTATTCTTTATACTGCTAGAGCAGTATCATACAGACTGACACACTGTGGGAGCCAACCCACAAATGATCATTGACCCCGCCTACGGAGTATTACAGTTTGCTAGCTCCTCCCCTTGAGGGAGCAGCATTGATCAGATTACTCACTCCTCTCCTCTGGAGGATGTGATCCATTACAGATTTCTAACTCCGCCCCCCTGGCGGCGTGATCACTAACAGATTGCTAACTCCTCCCCTCGGGGGAGCTGGTCACTAACATGATGATGATATGCTGCTGGTTCGATTACGTTCACTGCTTTGGGCAGTCAAGTATTGACTGCGGAAGCAGTTAGTAAATATGTTAAAATAAATAACAGCCCCGTTTGGGAACTTTCTCTTGCCCCCCGCCCCCCCCCCCCCCCCCGGGGTGGGGGGAGGGAATTGGATTCCAATGATAGCTACTGCTGGGCCCTGACTTTCACAGTCCAGGGTACTGATATGCAAGTATTAGGGGGAAAAGCAAAATGTTGCAGGGTCCTTCCTTTTCCTCTCCCCCAGGTGCTCTGCATTGAATGGCCCTAATAATGCAAACAGAAAGACGGGATGTGTACTGCTATACTCCCTCCTCCACTCGTTTTTTGTTTTTTTTGCTTTTGGGTGTTTTATGTAAATATTTCAATTGACCAAAGAAGGCTTAAAATCATTTGCAATTGCTGAAGGTCTTGGGTTTTGTGAACTTTATTTTGTTAAAGCCATTTTATGAGTGGGTAACATTATACCAGCTAGAGGTTTGTGCCAGGCAATTCCAACAGAACGAGCTATTGGAAGGAGGATGATATAATGATTGCTTTGTTTGAGGAGGCATCATGTGAGTAGTGTAAGAAGTCACTGTAGAACTGAGGCCTGTACAGGATGTACATGGACTGCATCTGGGGTAAGGGGATGGGTTGGGGCCTCTTGAAAGTGCGCACAACAACACGGAATTTAGGTGATGGAAAGCTCCCATTGAAAGAAATTTCTCTGTCCAAGGACAGCAGGATGTTAGTCCTCACACATGGGTGACATCATTACATGGAGCTCCGACACAGAGAACTTTGACTTAGGCATGCCCAGCACGCATCCATGCAGGGTCCCTCTTCAGTGTCTCTTTTTCCATGGAGCTGCAGCATTGCAGTTGGTGAACTCGCTTTTGGCCTTTTTGGCCTCTTTTGGAAAACTTTCCAGTTTTCGCTTTAGCGCAATTTTTTTTTTTTCATCTGTGCTCGAAGCCAGGTCCCTCTTGGTCCTCCCCGTAGTCATGGGTCTCATCGTTTATTGGTAAGTTTCCTTTCATGGTCGATTCCCCACGGTGATGATGCCTCACTGCCTGCCGGCCTTCAGTGCCTGCTGCCATCGATTTTGATCTTGCTTCCCATTTATTTCATTCTCTCAAGGTCGCGTTTGGTTTCAACCAATGCCCTTGGTGCCTGAGGACCATGTCCATCACAGACCCACATGATGAATGTGTTCTGTGCCTGGGGGTGTCGCATGACATCAGGGTTGCCACAAATGCACCCAGATAACCCCAAAGGAACGTCATCTTCAGCTCATTAAGATGGAATATCTCTTCAGGTCAGAGAAGACTGAGCCTTCAGCATTGGTGACATCGGCATCAAAGGACCAAGGAGCAGCACCCATGTACACAGAGCCATCAACATCGGCAGAACCGTCAGTTCCGCTGGTGCCGGCGGCTGACAGGGGCACATGAGATCGGCCACCATTGAGCAACTCCAGACTGAGGACATTGGGTTCCTCATCATTGGTCTCTGCACTGGGGAAAGACCATGCCGAGAATCAAGGGAAGCCGAAGAAGCATCGGTCTCCATTGATGCATGGGGATGTGCCAGTTCATGCTGTGATATCCCTGAAGCGATCCTGCAATGAGGAGCGCCAGTCCTTCATCAGCACTCGGGGTCCACAACTGTCTCCACCGGTCCTGATGCCAGCCACCGATCTTCCTTTCAGTTCCGAAGAGGATCTGGCCACTCCTCTTTCCTCCCAGTCTGTGTTGGTATTGGCAGTATTTGAGGAGGAGCTTGAGTGGTGAGTTAAACTGGTGGTCGAGTGGGCGATGTGGGACATCTGAGCCAGCACCATCCATCTTAGAGCTGCTGTTGGAGAAGCTCCATAGCTCATTGGCGCATTACTGACCAAACTGGCATCTGTTCCCAGGTTGGCGTCTGTGCTCGTCGCTGTACCACAGCTTCCTCCTGCTAATACCCTGTCATTGCCGGTTCTTTGGAAGAGGAAGCTCCACCTAGGCCAGTTAGACACCGAGGCCTGCAGCCCCTGTTCAGCTCTGTCAGTGCCTGCATCTCTGGACGAAGGCCAAGCACATAGGGCTCGTTCCCCTGCTGATTTCAGTGAGGATGAAGGCACCTATGACCCCTGGTCGGATGACACCATGGAATTCTCCTGTGCTTCAGAAGAGCACAGGAAGTCTCCACCTTTGGACTTAACCTTTGCAGGGTTTGTGAGGGTGATGGCGGAGGCCAGCCTATTTCAGTTACTGACAGAGGAAGATACCAGGGACAAAATGCTTGAAATCCTCCAGTTTGTGGAGCCTCCTAAGGACAACATGGCGGTCCCTGTACATAATATCCTTAAGGACTTATGCTGAGGATATGGGCACACACCCTCACAGTGCCTCCTGTGAATAAGAAGGCTGACTGGGTTTACCTCGGCCAGAAGGCTCGCGTGTTCGATAAGCGACAGCTTCCCTACCAGTCGGTGGTGGTAGAATCTGTTTCAAGAGAACCAAGCGGTATTGGACCCATTCCTCGGAACCCCTAGGGAAGGATCACAGAGCAGTGGACGCTTTTGGGAGAGAGGTTATTCAGGGAGCCATGCTCATTACCCACATAACGTTCTACCAGCTCTACATGAGCCAGTACTCGCAGGACAGCTGGAAGTAGGTGCAGGAGGTGACTGAGCAGCAGGTCACCATCATGTCACTGGTGCATAAGGGCCTGGAGTATGGGAACCACTATGTCTGAGTGACCTATGATGTTTTCAAGACTGCATCCAGAGTCTCTCCATGCGGGAATTGGCACCTGCAGAAGGGCATAGCTGTGGGCTTTGGATCTTGGAGCAGAGGTACAGGAAAGACTTGCTAACATGCCGTGTACTGAGTAGAATGTCTTCGGAGATAGGGGAGGGATGCGGTGGCTCATCTCTGGGACCACCATGAAACTCTCCAACAAATCTCCGCCAACACTCTGGACCCGTCCTCCTCGGCCAGGAGGTCGGCAAGATTGGGACAGAGGAAGTCTTTCTTTTGTCAGAGGAAGTATTATCCTCTGACCCCTCACTCCTGTCAGCAGTATCAGGGCTCTGGCAGTCATCCCAGACAGCAGAGAGCCCCCAAAGCTCAGCCAGTGCCTCAGTCAACTCCAGGAACAGGGTTTTGACTTGGTCGTAGGGAGCATAGGTAGTTACCCGCACCCGGGGCGATGGACCCACTGGTTGGGGGCAGGCTGCAGTTATTTGCAAACCAGTGGTTCTTCCATTGTCCATCAAGGGTACCAATTGAAGCTCTTCAGTGTCCCGCCCTCCGAGCCCATTTTGGGGGCCGTAGCATATCAGCTCTCCACCCTCTTAATAGCCAGGGCAATCAAGCCTGTTCCACCAGGACAAAGAGGGCAGGGATTTTACTCCAGATACTTTCTGATTCTAAAGAAAACAAGAGGATTCTGTCCCATCCTAGATCTAAGGGCCTTGAACAGATTTATTGGAAAGGAAAAGTTCAAGATGGTTTCCCTGGGCACCTTGACACCCCCCCCCCCTTTTTTTTACAAAAAAGGGGACAGGCTATGATCACTCAATCTAAAGGACACGTACACACACCTCAAGATCTTCCCAAGTCACTGGAACTATCTCCGATTCATGGTGGAAAACAGCACTTCCAGTATTGGGTATTTGCAGTTAGGACTAGTGTCAGCCCCATGGGTCTTTAAAAAATGCCTGGCTGAGGTGGCAGCGCACCTCCACAGGCTGGGGGTGCATGTTTTCCTTTATATGGACAGTTGGCTGGTCAAGAGCACATCTCAGGCAGAGGCCGTCAGGTCCATGCGCTTGACCATCCACGTGTTGGAGTCACTAGGGTTCGTCATCAACTACCTGAAGTCCCATCTCAGCCCATCACTTCAGTTGGACTTCATTGGAACCCTGCAAGACATGGCTCAGGCCAAGGCCTTCCTGCCTCGTCAAAGGGCTATCACTTTAATGACCGTCACGGTAGAGATTCAGCAGAGCCAGCAGGGGTCAGCATGGCACATGTTGAAGTTGTTGGGCCATATGGCCGCAGGCTCCATATCACTCCCTTGGCATGATTACACATGCACAAGGCTCGTTGGTCTTTGAGGTCACAGTGCACCAGGCCAGGCAGAACCTCCAGGATCGCATTTGAGTCACCTCACCCTTCCAGGACTCATTGTCCGGGTGGCAGGTACTTTCAAATCTGGAACAGAGATCTCTTTCCAAAGACCTCCTACCCAAATTGTCATAACTATGGATGCGGCCACCCTAGGCTGGGGAGCTCATGTAGATGGGATCAGCACCCAGGGTCTCTGGTCTGCTCAAGAAAGTTTTGTCAAATCAATTTCCTGGAGCTCTGAATGATTGGGTACGTGCTGTAGGCTTTCAAAAATTGGCTGTTCAACAGAGTTGTCATGATCCAAACCGACAACCAGTCAGCGATGTGGTATGTCGTCAAGTAGGGAGGTATGGACTCGTGTCTCCTGTGTCAGGAACTGGTTCAGATCTGGTCATGGGCCCTGTCCCGTGGGATGGTGCTCAGGGCCATGTACCTGACTGGGACAGAGAAAGTGTTAGTGGACAGGCTGAGTCATGCCTTCAGACTTCATGAGTGTTCCCTGGACCAGGGAGTTACAAATCAGATATTCTGCCTCTGGGGGAGCCCAGACATGGATCTCTTTACATCCCCTTGCAATTGAAAGGTGCCTCTGTTTTGCTCCTTGTACAGGACAGATAGCAAACCAGCCTTGGACGCCATTGCAAAAGTTTTCTGTATGCTTATCCTCCAATTCCCTTAGTAGTGAAGACTCTCTTGAAGCTTTGCGAGGACAAAGGGACTGTAATCCTCATAGCCCCTTATTGGCCAAGACAGGTCTGGTTTCCACTCCTACAGGAGTTGTCCATCTGGAGAATGATCAGTCTGGGGACTTTCCAAGATCTCATCATGCAAGATTGAGGCAGGTTGAGACATCACAACCTCCAGGCCCTGTCGTTCGCAGCTTGGATGTTGAGAAGTTAGTTCTGCAACTACTCGATCTTTCAGAGGATGTGTCTCGGGTCCTTGTGGCTTCTAGAAAGTCTTCTACTAGAAAGACCTATTGGCTGAAGTGGAGGAGGTTTTCCATGTGGTGTGAGTAGAAGGCCCTAGATTTGTTCTCCTGCCTCACCCAAAAACTGCTTGAATACCTTCGACACCTATCTGAATCTGGCTTGAAAATCAATTCTGTTAGTTTATCTGAGTTCATTTGGCGCATACCACCATGGTGTAGATAGTACGCCCATCTCTGTACAGCCTATAGTTGTACGTTTCATCCAGGGCCTGCTTCAACTGAAGCCTCTCCTAATGCCTCCTGCTGTTTCTTGGGACGTGAACATGGTGTTAGCTCAGCTGATGAAAGGTCCTTTTGAGCCGTTGTGCAACGGTGACCTGAAGTACCTGTTCTGGAAGGTGATATTTTTGGTAGCAGTCACCTTAGCACGCAGGGTCAGTGAGCTCCAGGTCTTAGTGACTTATCTACCTTAACACTAAGTTTTAGCATGATGGGGTGGTCTTGTGTATGCACCCTAAGTTCCTGCTTAAGGTGGTGCTGGATTTCCATCTTAACCAGTCCATCGTCCTGCCAACATTCTTTCCCAGGCCCCATTGCACCAAGTTGAAAGAGGCCTGCACATTTTGGACTGCAAGTGAGCCTTAGACTTCTATCCGGAGTGGATAGAAGCCCATAGACAGTCCACCCAACTGCTTCTTTTGATAGGAATAGGTTGGTCAATGCCATTGCCAAACAGACATTATCGAATTGGCTAGCAGATTGAATCTCCTTCTGTTACGCACAGACGGGACTGCATCTTGGGGGGCCATGTTAAGGCTCATTCTGTCCGAGCCATGGCCCACTTGCCAGCAGTTCCCATGGAGGAGATCTGCAAGGCTGTGATGTGGAGTTCTCTCCTCATATTCTATTCACATCTCACTATTGCTTGGATAGGGATGGCCGACGCTACAGAATGTTTGGCCAATCTGTCCTTCAGAATCTGTTTGAGGTGTAGAACCCAACTGTCTCCCACCAAGGGCCCATTGTTTGGGTTCAGGCTGTCTCTCCTTCTGTTACCACAGTACTGTTGTGTTGGTACCTTGTTTGGGTGTCTCTTGGTCCCCTTTTATGTTGGGGAGCAGCCTATAGCTAGGAATTCACCCATGTGTGAGGACAGGCAGGATGGTAGTAGTTGATTCAGGGCTATAATAGTTGAGCATTGTTTAATTAAGCAGCCACCCAGTAGAGTTTTCAAGTCCGCATAGGTGAGTGGGATAGAAGCAGGCTTAGCCTGCCTGTGTTCTGAAGGGTGAGGACTCTCAGAGTGGTTGACCCAGTGAGAGAGGCAAAAGCAATGACTCCAGAGCCAGCTTAGAGCAGTCATCTCAGGGCTTTATGTGCAGATTTCCAGCAGGTAATAATCACCTGGTATGGGAAAGCAGAAGCAAAGCTCTCACCCAGGAGGAAACAAAAAAAAGCAAATAGCAACAGAGGAGATAAAACAATTAAAGCAGGGTCTGGGGAGAGCCCCTTTTTTGTTGGAGAAATTCAGGTTGTGCATATAAGAGAAGCAACATGCGGAAAGAGCTTCCCAAGTGGGATTGACCTCCATCCAGATACTCAAGATCTCCTCCCTGCATAGGAGAGAACAAGAAGTTCAGTGGTATGCGCAGTAAGGCTGGGTTCTGGATTTTGCCTGTGCAGCAGATGTTAACTCTTTAGTGGCGGCAGGCTGGACCTCTCACCATTGTAGATCTCTAATTTGTCATGGAACCTTTTTTGCCTTGAGAAAATGTGAACTCCTGGTTTGAAAATTGTTCTGTGTTATGGATCTTATCGTAGTGAAGTATCCCAGATTTAAAGGTCAAATACAGTCCTTAAAGAAAATAGTATTATCTCCACCTCCAGTGCAAAGCCATACAGCAGGAGGGTTTGGCTTGTGGTACATGTATGTTCCAAAAGCTTGTATGTGCTCTTCAGAGATGGCGAAAAGGCTATGAGAATTGATTGCATCAAACATTTAAAAAAAAAAAACCAAAAAACTTTGTCAAGAAGTTTTTTCCTTCTTTTGGGCTTCCAGCTGAATCAGAAATAGCCTCCGTCAGGCTACAGCATGATGAGCCTTTTACTCCCAGCTACCCCACCTAGCCCCAGCAATTGCAGTGACAGTTCTTGGCCAAGGGGCCGAGTCCGTGCATCCCCTACGTCCGGCCCGTAGATGGGTGACCATTGAGTGATGGATGAGACTCCTCTCTCTCCCCGTCCCCCAGGGGTCGTGAACACTGCCTGGCCCAGGAATTCAGCTGGAGCAGCATATGGCACTGGTCCGGCCCAACTGAACTCACTCTTCGGTGAGTTTGGTGGTAAAGCTGCTCCCTTACTGCTCTGTTCAGTTCTGTACTATCCTCTTATGAAGGCTTTGCATCCTTCTGCCCCCTCTAGCTTCTTTCTCCTTTTCTCTGGGTCAATAACCAGACTGCTCTTTGAGTCTCTAGAAGGAGAAAGGCAGGCAGTATCACACATCATCTCTGTGCTGTAGCCTGCTTTGTATTGCTTTTTAATTTTCTCAGTTGCTGCCTGCACTGAAGGCTTGTGTTAACAAGATGATGACTTATTACCAGTTTAATTAAATGTTATTGTGTGCAGTGGGAGGTTGTTCTGTCATGGGTAGTATTGTTACCAGTTTTCAATATGCTGTGATTATCTGATCAGCCTGTGTGCTTTACAATAGGTCAAGATTGATTTTTTTTTTTTTTTTTTTTTTGGCAGCTTAACATCAAAAGCAGCCTGCTATCCAACTTTGCCTGGATTTCCCTGGGGAAACCAAGCAGAGGCATTGCTAGATACCTAAAAGATCCAGGACACGAGCCCATAAGCTTTCTCCTTCCCTCCCCCCTGAGGTTTTGATAATTAACTCAACATGATAAACAGCTTCCCCAGAACAATCCTGTAACACTTTTTTAAATGTTCAATTTTAAGAGATCTCTGATCTACATTCCCATGCAGCTGTCATTAGGGAACCATCCTGTATGACCTGTGACAGGGAAATCACCCAGATCTAGTCAGGCGGGGATCCCATGTCTTTGCCCATACCTACCTCTTACCTCTGACCTTATGGACTATTGTACATTTCTCCATTGGGAGGAATGACCCGTTTCCTATCCTTTTTAGCCAGTTACCAGTCTACAATAGCACATTTCCTCCTATCCCCATGACTTTTTTTCATTTCCTGATGGGCCCTCTCATGAGGACTTAGTGAAATGCTATTTAAAAATCCAGGTACACTATATAAACAGATTCACCCTTGCAAATATGTTTAACTCCTCGTAACAGATTTGTAAGACAAAATCTCCTCCCTTTCCTAAATCCCTGTTGGCTCTGCCCCATTAAGCTGTGTTTATCCAGATGGCAAATAATTTTATTCAGAATGGTGTCTTCCATTTTTCCTGCATCAATGTTAGGTTCACTGGTTTCTAGTATCTGAGACTATCCTTGGAACCCCTTTTTAAAAATGGGCATTACATTGGCTACGCTCCAATCCTAAGATAAAGTAGCTGATTTGAATGAGAGGTTGGAGATGACTAGTTTGCTATTTATTGTATTTTTCTTATGTTTTGTGAACTGCTTTGTGTTGGACTATGTTCAAGGAAGGCGGAATGCGAGTATAACATATCAGGTAATAATTCTGCAATTTAATTTTACGTTCTTTCAGAACTGTGGGGTTTATACTATCTGGTCCCGGTGATTTGTTAGTCTTTAGTTTGTCGATTTTTTTTGCTCCATTACATCTTTATTTAATCATTTTATTTTCGGCACTTCAAAGTGGATTACATTCAGGTACTGTAGCTCTTTCTCTGTCCCCAGAGGGCTCGTAATCTTAAATTTGTACCTGAGGCAACGGAAGGTAAAGTGACTTGCCCAAAGTTTCCCAGGTTCAGAGCCCACTGCTCTAACCACTAGGCTGCTACTGCATTCTTCCTGGTTCGCTGTGATTTGATTCAGTTCTTCTGATTAGACGCCCTCCAAAAATGTTTCCAGAGTAGATATCGCCCCTAAACCCTTCTCAATAAAGACCAAAGCAAAGGATCAATTTAGTTATTTTGCTATGGCTTTGTCTTCCCTGAGTGCCCCTTTTTATGTACCCCTCGGTAATTTAGTGGTCCAGTTGACTCTTTCACAAGCTTTTTTTCTTCAAATATACTTAGTTTTTATTGTGATTTTTATTCCGTCTAAGGCAGTTTGCAGATAGGGGACAGGTGTTGGGAAGGAAACAGTCTGGTACAGCCCATTCATCTTGGAATCATTTCATGGTACTCTTGCTTGTTAGATGTAGTTATAGGTGGTAGAGGGAGCTGGGGGGGACCCTCAGTGCCCTTGAAAGAAATAGCAAACCATTTTGCTTGGGAAGGCCCTAGGCGAGGCAGGGCTCCTGAATGCTCACAGATTCCAGTCTGGACTCAATGCCACTCCCAGGAGAACTCAAAAGGACCATTTCTGTGTCCTGTGTAGAAAATGGAGGCTGAAGAGGTGTGCTGACGGCTGAGCCCACGGGCAGAATTGTCATCTGAAAATGGACTTGTCTTGGCAGTGGCGTGCACTAGTTCTGCACTGTATAGTGCCCAGCCTGGAGATTTTCCAGCACTGCCAGGCCAGTAAGTGAGCTACATAGGGGTCACTACATAAGGGGGACAGAGAGTACAGTGACTGTTGTGGTTTCCACAAATTAATGCCTCCATATCCCCAGACACCGCCCCCCCCCCCTGCCATGAACCAAAGGAAAAAAAAAATCCATAAGCAAACTCTCACACACAGCAGCCAGAAAAAGCGGGGTATGTTTATTCTTAGCAAGTGCTTCTGTTTATCGTTCAGGTCCTCTGTGGAAGCCGGGGGACAGGGGTCAGATTACAGCTCAGTCAATGGCCGCTTCTGTGTGGCTTTCCTTTTCATGGAACTGTGACCACAGACCTTTCCCACCCCCTCCCACCTTGGAATCTGCCCTCTGGCCCTGTCCCTATAAGCCCTGGAGAGCCAGGAGTAAGCATGAGCAGCAGCTTTTGTCAGGGCTGCTGGATGAAACAAGCACGCTGTTTCCAGAATCCGTCTCAATGCTTTCTCTCTTTCTCCCCTGCCTGTTTATTAAATTGTGCAGCGGTGTAGCTGGGCGATGTGCGGCACCCGTCTCTATGCCTGTACTACGCAGGACTTGGCACACAGCATGCTTGTTTCCTTTCCTGGTTTACCTGTGGAGAGGATAAGGGCTACGGCAAAATGAATTTTTCCTGTCCCCCCCCCTGGGGCAACGGAGGGTAGAGTGACTTGGCTTAAGGTCACAAGGAGCGGCAGTGGGATTTGTTCGTAGCCCCTAGGCTGCTCCTCCGCTCCATAGCGTTGGGTGTAGATAGAGCCACCTCTGGTGCAGATATCCTGATATCTCATTCTTGTTGCTCTGGCAGTGGTGCAGTCTTCCAAAGAGGAGTGGGCAAAACGCGTAACGCTACTAGAGTGCAATCAAAACCATGCAAACTGAGGTTCAGGAAAATAAAAACACGAGAGAGGATCCAGGGACCAAACACAACATTTTTAAAGAATCCATGCAGGAATAAATCACTGGTGAAACGCCAAGCGTATTTTATTTATGAGCATTTTAACTCTGCCTCTTCCTACTGTAAGTTAATCACAACTCTCTGTAAGGCAGCGGCAGGGCTGGGACTGGAAGTAGCCACAATTTCTCTTGAGAGTCCTGGCACGTGACTGAATACTGTAAGCCCTTGACGACACCTCTTCCTACCTCTGCGCTTACAGCAGTTTGGTTCCTGAGAGACCCGCACCTCTGCATGGCCCTACCAATCCTCCGTCATCCACTAAGCCAGCGGTTTAGGCCCCAGCAACTCCTGACATAACAGTGAGGGATATTCAGCATAATTTCGCTGTTGGTAAGACTTGGTATGACTGGCAGAAGCTGAATGATCACCCCAGGGATGCCCAAGACTGGGGGGAGAAAGACGATTTATTTTGAATGTAATATGCCTTGGGATTAACTTACAGTAGGAAAAGGCAGAAGTTAAAATGTTCATAAATAAAAAAAAAAAAAAGGTTTGTGCTTCACCAGTGATTTATTCCTGCATAGATTCTTTAAAAATGATGGTCTTGGTCACTGGATTATTTCTGCTGTTAACTGATAGGTTGATACTAAAGTTTTGAGCTGAAAATTCAACTACGTTTAGGCTCCTGAAACTTAGGCTGTGTGTGTGTGTGTGTGTGTGTGTGTGTGTGTGTGTGTGTGTGTGTGTAAGCGTGCATGCCTCCTCTTCCCAGCGATGGCGTGAGTTCTGCACGAGCTCCGGAGTGAACATAAGAACATAAAAAATTGCCATGCTGGGTCAGACCAAGGGTCCATCAAGCCCAGCATCCTGTTTCCAACAGAGGCCAAAAACCAGGCCACAAGAACCTGGCAATTACCCAAACACTAAGAAGATCCCATGCCACTGATGCAATTAATAGCAGTGGCTGTTCCCTAAGTAAAATTGATTAATAGCCATTAATGGACTTCTCCTCCAAGAACTTAACCAAACCTTTTTTGAACCCAACTGCACTAACCACATCCTCTGGCAACAAATTCCAGAGCTTTATTGTGCGTTGAGTGAAAAATAATTTTCTCCGATTAGTCTTAAATGTGCTACTTGCTAACTTCATGGAATGCCCCCTAGTCCTTCTATTATTCGAAAGTGAAAATAACCGAGTCACATCTACTCGTTCAAGACCTCTCATGATCTTAAAGACCTCTATCATATAGAGTGTGGCAGTTAATGGGTAGCATGCAGGCCACGGATAGCTGGGCAGTGCAGGAGACGTGGCAGCCAAGGCCACTAACCGAGCCGGTGCCTCGCACCACACTGTCTCCTTTCTCCTGCACTTGTGAATGGAGGGAGCTGGTCTGTCGTGACGAGTTCATGGGCACTACTTGGCCCCTCCTCTCCCTTTCTTTTAAAATCTGTTAAGAGAGGCTGCTGGGGCTTCTTGTGGTCACGAGTTCTCTCCTTTCCATGCTACTGCCTGTTGTACGGAGGTTGGTTTTTGTTCACGTAGCTGTGCCTTGGGCTTGAAAAGACGCAGGGGAGGCGCAGGCCTTGATGTAGAAACCTTAAGTTAGGATGAAGAAAACAAGCATTCAGCAGCAGGCACCTAACTCCACCCCCGTAGCCATCCACTTTGTAGGCCCTTAATTTGCAGAGAGAGAGAGAGCAAGAGTTAAAGGTTTTCCCTGGCAGATGTGGACGTTTGAGTGTTATGCCTTGGCCATGGTGTGAGGGCTGCAGTAATTAAGGCTCGTTCTTTTTCAGGCTGCACTTGCTTTTCTCCTGGCTGTGACTTCTAGCATTGGCATCTTTGCAGCAGGTGTGTTTTTCAGCCAAGCCCCCTTGCAACCTCCCTCTGTCATTGATCGGAAGGATTTGGATGTTTTCCTGAACAACACAGTCTTTGGAAGGGAGACTTTTTGGCCTTTCCTCTGTGATGGTAAGGGCTTGACCTGCTGCGCTGAAGCCTCTGGTGTCCGAGAGGCACGCTGCCTAACATTTCCAGCCGCCGAAGACGGCCGTTATTCTTACTTTGTGCTATATGAGAGGAGTGCGAGCCATTTAAGGTCCCTGAATGATGTGGGGGAAGAGACTTGTAAGTGAGGTGATGGTGTGCTCAAGGAGATGATTTGTTTTTCTATAAGGCTATGGCTCTTTACAGAGAAGGCAAGATGAGAAATGTAAAATATTGTGGTACCAACCTTTAGAATGAGATGTTAGGCCGAGGCTCCTCCTGCTCTTTCAGATTAAATATCCCATGGCATTTTCACAAGAGTACTGACCTTAAGGCCTCAGTCAGGGCTAATTTCAAATACAGGTGGTACCATGCGGTGCCTGCCATCATATCTCCTCTATTAAATCACTCTACAAATGAATAATAACTTTAATGTTAGTCTTCGCACACATAGAAACAGCAGTGCAGATCTAGCTGCAATCAACAGCTGTCTTCAAGAGACGGGCACTCCCCTTCCTCCTCCCACGGTCACCCGTTGCTGCTTTTCATCTCCTCATATTTACATGTTACTGCCTCTCAGCAGCCAGATTGTTCTTTTGTGTTTAATTAGACTCCATGGCCTCTCTCTAGTCTGTGAAATTCTGGTGTGTGCAAACAGTACTGCACAGAAGTAAACCTCTGCGGGACAGAGCTGACTAACACAGCCCCCACACCCCCGTGCCCTGAGCTGGCCTGGACATCTGTTTTGCAGTATGAGCAGAAATGTCGCAGGTTGAATATCTCCAGATGTTCGGCCCTTTTACGCAGCTTAGGAATGTTGCAGAGCGCAGAGGCTAATATTGCTGGTCTGTGTGTGGGCATATGGGTCTCAGAGTTGTGTGTGTGTGTGTGTGTGTGTGTGTATAAGCTGAGGCTGGAAGCTGCTCTGTCTCACTGACTCCAGCCAGCTGAAAAGCACATGTCACGCCCGAACTAGTAGGGGCCTGGCTTGGAGTAGTGATGAGCCCTTGGGAGTTCTTTAAGTGAGGATTGCTTATGCACTCTTCAGCTTTTTTTAAGTTTATTGCCTTGTTTGTCAGGCAGACAAGAGGCGACACAAGGATGATGAGTCTGAATGATCTGCCTGAAGAATGATGAAGTATCCCTGTGTTCTACCCTGGCTGAAGCACAGCACAGCTGGGCCCCTGCTTGGTTGCTTTATTTGTATAAAACCATGTTATTAACAGATACAATCAATACATTAACGTTCTAATACTAAGATTCAAACCACCCCACTCATTAGGGTTGAGAAGGCCATAATCCATTAAAAAATGAATATAACAAGCACAGCCAAGGCCACCCACGTTAATAAGCCCTCATAACCCATACTCAAATAATAAATCAACAGCCCCCGAGTCCTAGGTCCTCCGTTCTCCCTTCTTATTTTCTCCTCTGCTCGTTTTCCCACACCGAGGACTGCACACAGTATGCACTTGCCCTGGGGATGGCCATCCTTTTCCATTCTCTTGGTCTAGGCAAGTGTAGGAGATCCGTGCTCAGATGTTCTACGCTTTTGGCCGAGGATGGTCCCTTGAGGGTATCCGGCACAGTTTCATAGAGCTGTAGGGCACAGGGCGGCCTGGAATTCATTTTCACTGTTCCCCCTATCGTCCCCTAGGGCTGTGAAGTGCTGCTTGTCCCCCCTCACCTTGGCATTGTAGAAATTGGTTTTCTGACTGGGCTCAGCAGGGTCATTGGGGTAATGGTGGGGTTGGGTGAGCATTGCTTTTACAGGTTTGAAAGAACTATGATTTAAGAGAGCTTGAAGAGTGGCATGTGTATTGCACACATCCAGCTTGTTTAGTTCCTTCCAAGCACCCTAGAATAAGGTTTTCCTAGCAAGGTAACTGCACTATTAGATAATGATGAGTACAGGGAGCAATGATATTGACCAACACTGATGCTACACGGCGGAGGGAAGGGGAAGACAAATGGATACTGTAAGTTCAGAATCAGGAAGAACCCCTTTTAATGCACAGTGGACTCTGTCAATTTTTGGATATTGAGTTAATGGGAAATTAGAATTTAGGCTCTGTGCAATGAAAAGCAGCCTGTAGTTTCCTTACCTCTCTTGCATGGGGTTTTCTGGGACATCTTCCTGTTCCCCCCCCCCCCCCCCCACAAGAGAAACAGTAGTACTGGTGTCGGCAGTCAGCAGCTTGATGCATTTAAATTAAAGTGAAAAGCTAGGCAGTGCTTGGCGTGGCCTGGCCGGACCTGCAGCTTCCTGGTACCCTCTGTTTCTGGACACGATAGATCTTCTGCTGAAAACTGTGCATTGGCCGACAGGCTCTGTCCAGTCTTGATCAAGGGCCCTTCTTTCTTGTTTGTTCATAGGCTTTCAGGGTCTTGGTAAAAGCTGTGAAGTCTGTTTCCCAGGGTTCGGGTATTGGGTGTTGTTTAAGCTGAGTTACAGGAATTGTTAGGAGATGTGCATTTGGTTCACTATGGCATCGGCAGTTCTGGTTGTGGACTTGGATTTTCCTGCATTCACATTCCTGTATTGCAGGGTGGCCTCCTCCTTATACAGCTTTTACTCCTCCATAACCAAAAAACACCTCCGCAGACATTATAAATCAGAATTCAGCATTTCATAGCTTATTTTTTAAATAAAACTAGCTTTTTTTAAATTTTTTACAGGGAATAAATCTATCTATTCTGTAATCTTAATGAATGCAATCTGAAAATATAAGTTGGCTTTGTTATGGTATTATACTGGCCTCCCGCCTTTCCTGGAAGGGAGCAACAGTTAATGGTTTCTTTAGCAAAACCCTAACTGTGGTCACAGAGTCGGGCTGGCTCCATTTTTCTTCTGTTTTTATGTCCAGGCCATTTCTTCCTGTTCTCTTGCTCTTTCAGTTCAGTTGCAGCCGGGACTGGAATGCTGCACCATGAACGATAACTTCTCCCCGCCCACCCACCCCATTTTGTATTCTTCTCCAAACTCACTTAGCCCAGTCAGGGCACCGATGGCACTCAGCCAGGGGGCCACATGCCAGGGCTCCTTCCAAAGCCGGTGATCCATGGGCCCTAAATCCAGCTACTAGGTGTCACCGTTGTGCAGTGAGTTGGACTCCCCCCCCCCCCCCCCTTCCACCACAGGGCTGTGGGTGCTACCCACTAACAACCCCGGTCCCAACTGAGCCGGGGAGAAAAGTCTCGGCCCGGGAATAGAACCCTCTTCCCTCTTCCTAGCAGTGAGCAGCCTTGCTGCTGAGCCACTGGATCGGCCCAGTCCATCTTGATTCTGTTAACCTTTGTTGATTGGAAGACATGTTTGGAGTTCTTGTCTTGACAGGAGCTGCAGAGTCTCTTCTTTTTTTTTTTTTTTTTTTTGCTGGGCTTGAGCTGCAGTCTCTGAGGGTAGTGGGGCCCCTGTGACCTGCTCTCTGCACAGTCTGCTCGTTGGCCTGCTTTCTGTAGGCAGGGACTAACTGCATACACCCCCCACCTGCACTGTTAGGGGCTCTCCCTGTAAGAGGTCCTATCATGCCTGATCCTCTCTACCCGCAGGAATGTGCTGAGAGGGTGAAAAGAAGATGTCGTAACTATGGAAACAGACCTTGACCCAGCCGCAGGCGCTGATAAAACTGTCTCATGATGGTGTGCCGGGCTGGTGAGTGGTTTAAAGCCAGTGACTTGTTCAGGCTGTAAGGCGGCAGCACCTCCTATTGATTGCAAACATCAATTTTGCAGTGACAAGGAGGCTGGTTGGATAATGGGGAAATGAAAATAATTCCTGGTCCGGTTTTTTTTTGGGTTTTTTTTTTCCGTCCAAAAATGGACCAGTATAAGCAATCCATTAGACTCTGAGAAGGTGTTGACAGTGGATTTAATTCCTTTCACTTTGAGTTCATTGACTGCTCAAGGAGGCCATTGTTGGCTGTGTAAGTTGATATGAACTGGTGGGGGAAACATTTTAGGTTGAAGGTGTAACACTGATGGTGCTGTCCTGACATGAGGCCTTAAGAGTCTCTCTCTCTCTCTCTCTCTCTCTCATGCAGTCTTTCTGGCCCTCTGCTGCATTCCCTTCCCCTCATCAGGGGCCCATCTCTTAAGCAGAATCTCTGTAGATCAGCCAGACGGAGGGGGTGTGCTGGGGGGAAGGCCCTTTTGAAGCAGCAGTGTCACCTCATACAAACTGGATCACTGTCCCTGGGTTTCTCCTCCTTAGCTAATGAAATTGTGAAAAGCAGTGCAAGTCTTGAGAAAAGTCTGTCATAAAAGAAACCGGGATACACCGGGCACTTCTGGCTGAGGTTGCATTTTATAGGGTTGTGGAGCTGGTCTGTTTGGCCTGCAGTAATCTCTGTCCTCCTTCCCCTCATCCTGTGTGCTTCCGCTGTTCTCCTGGATGTCAGTAAAATACTATAAATAATACCTGCATACAGATATACAGACAGTTCATTTCTTTGAAGCGCTCTCTGCCTGTGTCTCCTGCTTCTGTTTTGTTACCTGTCTAGGTGCTCGCGTAGGTTATAAAAGTTGTATTTGCAGAAGAGGGGGGGTCACTTACGTTCTTTAAAGTTTTACCGTAGTGTGGTGGTGTTAGAAGAAATAAGAGTCAGAAGACGAGCTGTGTGACACCGCTTTATTGGAGTGACTCGGTAGATTTGCCACTATCTTCTTATTGCTATGTTTCTTTCATCATGTTCATGTTTAAAAAATAAATACATTTGAGCCTGGAGCAGAGAAGGTCCTTTCTTGGGCGTCTGACCCCAATGATATTGTAGTGTTTTTTTTTAAGGTGTAGTGTTTCTGGCCGGTTTCCCAGCTTTGGGAGCAGCCTGTTACGCTGACGTGTGTTTCACTGCTGCTAATATAAACCCTGTTAATGAGACAAAATGAGCAGCTGGAATGTAGTGGGTTATGTGGCGCAGGCTTGGTGGTTTCCTAGCGACGCTCTAGGACTGGGCCTACAGCGTCTTGCCATGTAGCTTTTGTCCTTTCTTTTGTCCATGTATCCTGCCTTCTCCATCCTTGCTGGTTTAGTTTGCAGCCTCTCACCTTCAAGATCTGGTCAAGGTCATGTGCAAATCCACCTTTGTCTCCCCCCCCCCTGTACTCTCAGCATGCGAAAGAGAAAAAAAAAAGTGGGAATGGCTTTGCCTTTCCAGCACTTGACTTGAGATGAGCGACCTAACCTCCAAACTCATCTGTCCAATATGCAGCAAGTGCAAGTCTTGCTTTCTCATCTTTGTAATGGCACCAGTATGGTGTCAGAAACTGGGATCCCATCGCCTCCTTGTCTCAGGTTTCATCTTAGTGAGTCAAACAACTGGCCCTTGGTTCACATTCTCACCCCCTCAGGCCAGAATACAGCATGGCTTCCCAAGCCTGTCCTGGGAACCCCTCCAGGATATCCACAATGAATATGCATGAGATTTATTCGTGGGGTTCCCAGGACAGGTTTGGGAAGCCATGCTGTATTCTGGCCTGAGGGGGTGAGAATGTGAACCAAGGGCCAGTTGTTTGGCTCACTAAGATGAAGCCTGAGACAAGGAGGCGATGGGATCCCAGTTTCTGACACCTTACTGGTGCCATTACAAAGATGAGAAAGCAAGACTTGCACTTGCTGCATATTGGACAGATGAGTTTGGAGGTTGGGTTGCTCATCTCAAGTCACGTGCTGGAAAGGCAAAGCCATTCCCACTTTTTCTTTTCCTCTTTCGCATGCTGAGAGTACAGGGGGGGGAGACAAAGGTGGATTGCACATGAATGTGAATATGTATGAGAAAAATGAATATGCATGCAAATTTTGACTAAACACTTATGCAAATCTCATGCATATTCATTGTGGATATCCTGCAAACCCGGCTGGCTGTAGGGTCCCCAGGACAGGTTTGGGAAGCCCTGGTATCCAGGGCTTCCCAAGACACCCTTTTTCCCAGGGTTCACACACATAATCCCCCGTTTCATTGGGTCATGCCTCTAGTGCAGGTGCATTCACCAGAGATTTAACAGCGCTCTATAATTGTGCCAGCTGGCGGTCTGGAGCAGGTATTCAGCTAATATCACTTGTGTGATAACAGGGATTAAAGGCCCCAGGATGTAGGATGAGTGATTTTTCTCATTACAACTGAATAAACCTTTTTGTAAAGAATGCTTAAAGAATCATCAGAATGTCACATTTTGACATTGTATGTGTGTGTTTATATAATGTTCTTTTTCCATGCTTCCTTTTGAAAGCTTTTGTGCATTCCTGAAGCCTGCCACCAGCTCATATCATGACTTTGTTTTTTTGTTTTTGTTTGCTGGGGAATAATTGCATTTTCCATTATTATCCTATTGTATTTCCTACCTGGAGTGCTGTAATCGCCCTGGGGATGGTGAGGATCATTTGCTGGTAACCAAAACGGTGAATGTAAGCACGTTTGAGATGGCTACAGAAGGCAGTGATATAAGAACTCCCTGCGATGCCATTCTGCTGAAATGATTAATTGATGACATCTGTACCCCCTTGGCCTATTTGGTTAACTTATCGCTTATTGAAGGTAATTTTCCAATGCCATTGACACAAGCGTCGGTTTGACTGGTACGGAAAAATACTGCAGCTGGACCAAACAGATCCCAGTAATTATCTAATCTCGATTTTCCTCCATTTCCTTTGTGGCAAAAGTCATTGAAACTGTAGTGTTTAAGCAATTACATGATTTCCTAGACAAATATAACATCTTAGGCCACTTTGTACATTCATCCCTTAACCAAAGTCTAGATATCAGACCTGCAAAAAAGTAAATTCCCTTTACTCAATAAACGGCAGCTGAAACAAAAAAATTCTTTAGGAAAATGATAAACATCTTTGTACACGTAAGAAAGATTCAGCACTTCCAATAGCGAGTTCCATAGACAAGGTCCAGCTACCGAGAACGCCCTTTCTCGAGTCTCTGCCGGACGCCCGTGGCGAATAGAAGGGACATCCAACAGCCCTTTCTGGGACAACTTAAATCTATATGTGGGATTATAGATGCGAAGCACTGAATTCATCCAAGTGCATGTGTCTTCACTAAGCCCGTTACGGAGAAGTGTGGTAGTCCTACATTTAACATGCTAGTCTGTAGGCAGCCAGTGTAGATCCTTCAGAACAGGAGTGATGTGCGATCTTATGTCTTTTCTTGAAATCAGATGTGGTGTGCAGCAGAATTCTGGAGAATCTGGAGAGCCCATACAGTAAGTAGTTCCTAGAAAGCCAATGAGAAACAAATTATAATAGTCTAGGGTAGTATTAATGCTTGCAGCACCGACTGAATGATCCAGCGAGGGTTTCAAAGGTTGCATTAAAAAAAACCAAACAACCTTCACAGTTGTTTTAATATGGTCTTGCATGTGCAGATTCTTTTACTCCTTGCACCTAGATTTCTAGAATGCATTCCCACTGGGATGTCTAGATTCTCAAAGCAAGAAAGGAATAGGAACAGTATCTAATTTCTGCAGCACAGCCATTTCAGGTTCAGTGCCAGCTTATTGTGTGGCATCCATTGCTTTATGGCACAAATATAGGTGGAAACTTCTTCAAAGATATCAGGCCATATTGATGAAACAGGGACAAAAAACTATGTATCGTCCATATATGATAGAACTGATATTTTTACCTCAGACAACTGTACTTTGAATGTCCTTTTCATGGAAAATCTATTATAAATGCATAATTTTTAATTGTGAATGAGTTAAGTAGGGGAGGGTGCAAGACTGAAGATTCGCCTAGGGTGCCTTAAATATCCTTGGACAGAGCTTTGTACTGAAAAGAGTGGCAGAGAGTGAGGAACCCCAGTAAAATGTGGGAAACCAATCTGAAACGCAGGAATTATAAAAGTGCCAGCTGCGAGACGTCAGACAGACCGGATTTAAACCAGACAAAGCAATCCCAAATTTCATTCAAATGGGCTAACAGAACATCATTATCGAAGGAACGGAAAGCGGACGAGATGTCAGATATTATTAAGATGAAACTGGTGCCAGAATCAAAACTTCAGCAAAAAATATGAAGAGTAGATAGGATATAGAATATATTATATTTACATGCACTGATGTATACCAACCAGCAGTTAAACAGTAAAAACCCCCACATATGAAAAGGGAACGCTGTAAATATTGAAACAAGCCCTAAAACGCCAGTATACTTCCTATTAGAAAAACAGAACAAGCCAGTCCTACACAGAAACAACACGCTAGCAGAATACCTCTCCTCAGTCACAGAACGTCACCAAATACAGAATAAATAGACCATAAAGTATAAATAGAAATGTGCAGACAAAAACTGAACTGGAAACCATAACAAGCCAGACTCCATATGCAGTGCAATAATAGATAAACAGAAACATCACAATTCTCCGAGGACAAGCAGGATGTTAGTCCTCCCACATGGGTGATATCATCAGATGGAGCCTGATGCGGAAAACGTATGTCAAAGTTTCTAGAAATTATTTCTAGGCACACTGAGCATGCCCAGCATGCTGTATACCATGTGTCCATGCGGGGTCCTTCTTCAGTCTCCTTTTTTCCAACGGAGCTGTGAGCCTTGTGGTTTGATTGAACTCCAGCAGGTTATCAGCCTGGCACATGTTAGGGCAGGTGGGCCATATGGCTGCGACCATCCATGAAACTCCCTTGGCTCGCTTCCACAAGCACAAAGCCCAATGGACCCTGAGGTCACAGTGGTGCCAGGCCACTCAGAGCCTCCAGGATTACATACGAGTCACCCCATCTTGCAGGGACTCCTTGTCCTGAACATAAGATATGCCATACTGGGTCAGACCAAGGGTCTATCAAGCCCAGTATCCTGTTTCCAACAGTGGCCAGTCCAAGTGACAAATACCTGGCAAGTACCCAAACATTAAATAAATCACAAGCTTCTATTGGTTATTAATTGCTGTAATAGCAGTTTATGGATTTTTCCTCTAGGTACTTATCCAAACCTTTTTTAAACACAGTTACACTAACTGCTGTAACTACATCCTCTGGCAATGAATTCCAGAGCTTAACTATGCGCTGAGTGAAAAAGAATTTTCTTCGATTTTGTTTTAATTGAGCTACTTGCTAACCTCATGGAGTGCCCCTTGGTCCTTCTATTATCTGAGAGAGTAAATAACAGATTTATATTAACTTGTTCAAGTTCTTTCATGATTTTGTAGACTTCTATAATATCCCCCCTCAGTCGTCTCTTCTCCAAACTGAACAGCCCTAATTTCTTTAGCCTTTCCTCATAGGACATCCTCTTCAGTAAACACCGAAGCAAAGAAATTGTTTAAACTTTCCGTGATGCCTTATCTTCTCTGGTGGCCGGGTACTCTCCAATATGAAATGGGGAATTTCCTTTCAGAGTCTCTCAACTCAAACTGCGTTAACTACGGATGCATCCACCCTAGGGAGGGGAGTTCATGTGGATGGCCTCGACTCCCAGAGTCTGTGGTCCGCTCAGGAACATTCTTGTCAAATCAACTTCCTGGAGCTCTGGATGATCAGGTACACACTATGGGATTTCAGAGTTCGGTTGTCCTGATTCAGACTGACAACTAAATAGCCATGTGGTATATCAGCAAGCAGGGAGGCACAGGATCATCGTACCTCCTGTGTCAGTAGGTGGTCCAGATTTGATCTTGGGCCCTGTCTCACAGGGTGATGCTCAGGGCCATGTACCTGGCCAGGACAGAGAACTTGGTGGCGGACAGGCTGAGTCAAGCCTTCCACTAGAAAGTTTTATGGAATGAAGTGGAAGAGGTTTTCCGTGAGGTGTAAGCAGAAGGCCCTAGATCCATTCTCCTGCCCCACACAAAAACTGCTTGATTACCTTCTACACCTTTTGGAGACTGGCTTAAAAACCAACTCCGTCAGAGTTCATCTTAGTGCAACTGGCACATATCACCACAGTGTAGATGGTACGTCCTTCTCTGTACATCCTATAGTTGTACGATTCATATGGGGCCTGCTTCAGCTGAAGCCTCCCCTAAGGCCTCCCGCTGTGTCTTGGGACCTCAACGTAGTATTAGCTCAGCTGATGAAAGCTCCTTTTGAGCTGCTGTACACACCTGTGACCTGAAGTACCTGACCTGGAAGTTCATATTTTTGCTGGGGTCACTTCAGCATGCAGGGTAAACGTGCTCCAGGTCTTAGTGACTTATCTACCTTACACTAAGTTTTATCATGACAGAGTGGTCTTACGTACGCACCCTAACTTCCTGTCTAATGTGGTGACGGATTTTAATCTTAACCAGTCCATCGTCCTACCAACATTCTTTCCCAGGCCCCATTCGCACCAAGGCAAATCAGCACTGCACAGTTTGGACTGCAAACGAGCCTTAGCCTTCTGTCTGGACTGGACAGAAGCCCATAGACAGTCCACCCATTTTTTTTTTTTTTTAATAAGAATAAGTTGGGCGTTGCCCTTGCCAAACAGACATTATCCAGTTGGCTAGCAGATTGCATCTCCTTCTGTTATGCCCAGGTGGGACTGCATCTTGGAGGTCATGTCAAGGCTCATTCTGTCAGAGCGTCAGTGGCCCAGTTGCCAGCAGTTCCCATGGAGGAGATCTGCAAGGCTGCGACGTGGAGTTCTCTCCACACATTCACATCACATTAGTGTCTGAATTGGGATGGCTGACGCAACAGTAGGTTTGGCCAGTCTATCCTTCGGAACCTGTTTGAGGTGTAGAACCCAACTTTCCCAACCTAGGGCCCGTTGTTTGGGTTCAAGCTGTCTCCCCCGCTGTTACCAACGGCATCAGTGTTGTGCCCATTGACACCTGGTTGGGTGTCTTTTGGTCCCCTTTTGTGTTGGGGAGCAGCCTGTAGCTAGGGATTCCACCCATATGTGAGGAGTGCCATCCTGCTTGTCTTAGAGAAAGCAGAGTTGCTTACCTGTAATAGGTATTCTCCGAGGACAGCAGGATGTTAGTCTTCACAAAACCCGCTCACCTCCCTGCGGATTGGGTTTCACCTATATTTATTATTGTAATTCTATGTTATGAGACTGAAGAGGGGACCCCATGTGGACGAGTGGTGTAGGGCATGCAGGGCACGTTCAGTGTGCCTAGTCAAAGCTTTGCATCAGGCTCCATCTGATGATGTCACCCATGTGTTTTTGTCTCTAGAACCTCGGTATATAAAAAATGTTAAATAATAAATAAATAATAAATGTGTAAGGCTAATATCCTTCTGCCCTCGGAGAACACCTGTTACAGGTAAACAACTCTGCTTTCCTCATAAAATATCAAACAAAATCAAGAAATGTAAACAATAATAGTATAATAAAAATATATTTCAAAATAGCTGACAAATAGAATAACATCCACTAATTAAAAACTCATAAATTTAAAATAAAATATCCCAAACACCAAAAAAATATTGCAAAGCAGCAGACACATCAAATAATACCCAGTGATTTAAAACTAAGAAGGATAAAAAAAAAAAAAAAATCACCCGCTCTCCATACTTGGAAACTTGATTTCCAGATGCCCTGATATTTTTGTGGATTAGCTGGTGGGGAGGGGAGGGCTGTTGTTGCACATACATTCCTTCTCACTTACACATAGTCGCACCCGCAGGTCCCTCTCTCTCTCTCTCTCTCACACACCCCCTCATACAGGCTCCCTCTCTCTTACATGTGCACACACATGTGCACATGTGCACAATCCCTCTTTCATACACACTGAAAGTCTCCCTCTCTCATATTCACTCCAAGTCCACCCTCACTCTCATACTCTTAGTCTTTCTCTCTCTCACACACCTACACACACACACACACACCCCTCTCACACCTATACACACACCTTCACACTCACAAACACACCCCCACACACATCTTCAGCTGTGGCCCCGCTGTGTCTTTCTCCTCCGCACCTTTGGCCAGGGGCAGGATGGTCTCCATCTCTGGCCCTGCTGAGCTTTACTCCACCATGTCTTCAGCTATGGGCAGGGGAGACTCCACTTGTGGCCCGCTGGTCCTTTCTGCTTTGTCTCTTTGGCCACTGGCTAGGAGCTTATGCTTGCAATTTTGCCACCTCCTAAGGGTTGTGATCTAGGTTACTACCTAGTTTGCCTAATGAGAGTTCCATACCTAAACTACTGTTAGGCCTTGGCCTGCAGTTTAGAATTTATTTATTTAATTAATTTATTTATTTATAAACACTTGATATTCCATCTTTTCCTAGGTTAGCTAATAACATCCAATTTTTTCTTTTCTGTAACATCTGTTACTAAAGCTACTTTGGGTCTGATCTCAATATATATTCACTCAAAGCTTGATTAACCAACAACAGTTTAGCTTTGAATATAAGGAAGACCCAAGATCATTAGACTGAGCAGATCTACTGATTTAGTTGGAAGTGCTAACCTACAGTTTGAGAGTTTTTCAATCCCAGTCATGAATGAAGTACAACATCTAGGAATTAGTTTTGATTGTGGCCTATCTTAAAAGCGCATGTCAAGTCTCTTGTATGGAGCTCTATTATTAAATTGCGAATGCTTTATAATTTTAAAGTCATTTTTAACACCAAATGATTTTCGTACCTTTCTCCAGGCCCTCGTGCTGTGACAGGATTGGATTTCTGTAATTCCAATTTATTTGGGCCTCCCGTTGTAAACTTTCTGAGCCTTTCAGGTAATCCAGTGCTTGGCTGCATGGATCCTCATGGGGGGGGGGTCATGTCAGTTTGACCACATAACTCCCATACTTTTTCTCTTGCACTGATTGCCAGTTAGATGGAGAATTATCTTTCAAAATGATAACATTGCTTCACAGAGCACTAAATGACTATACCCCTTCACGTATTAGCTCTCTTTAAAAAAAAATGTACAGATCGGAGAGGTTTTTTGTCGTCAGGTCAGTGCCTGCTAGATATTCCTTCAGTCTGGGCACTTTGTTTGACAGAGTCCAGAGATTGACTTTTTTTCCTGTCACTGGGCCTGGGTTATGGAACCGCCTCCCTGAGACCTGTGTAAAGAGGATTGCTTTAAATCATTTATAAAGAAAGTTCAAACTCACCTCTTTTGCCAGACTTTTCAGTAAAACAAGGAAAGGTTATTTTTTTTCCCTGGGGTTCTCTTTGAATAGGTATGAAGATGTGCTGTTCTCATCTTTTTAAGAGTTAAGTTGGCTTGTATTGTGAATGTGTGTTTTATTTGTACCTATGAATGCTTTTTTTGGAAGCTGCATAGAATTGTGGACAATGCAGGCTATAAATGTTTTAATAAATAAATAATGATCCGGGTGGGGAGAGGTTGAATAAAAGAAATAGAGGAGCTGGAGGGCTAGTTGTGGGTTTAGGTGCGGAAGCTTGCATGTTTCTTTGCCCATAACCGTCAAAGATCAAAGAGGCGAAAACAGATTTGGTTAAGGAGTGATATCCTGCAGGTGGTTAGGATTTTCCCGCTGGCAGATGACAGATATCCTTCGCTAGAGCAGATTGGGTGGACCAGTTGGTTCTTACTGATTGGACTTCTTTACCTAATGGTGACTTGGCTGGCATCTGTTGGGAGGAAAATCGAGGGGCATTTGCAGTAGGGAACTGTTCCAATGCTGTTTGCAAAGACACTCTGTAACTTTAAAAGCTCTGTGTGCAGAAATTAATCAGCATTAGCTAAGTGCCTGTGCTTTGCATGTAAAGCTGATTATTACTGATAACCATCCTTGCTGAGGGATATCTTTCTCAGCAACTCTTGGCAAATCCCTTGATTTACTCTCTTGGGTTGCAGTCTTTGGGGCCGATGGAGTACAGTGCACTCAGCCGAGCGCGCTATTTAACCCGCAGTTGGACGCAGGTTGTGTATGTGCTACCTAATCCCCTTATGCAATAAGGGGATTAGCGCCTCCACAACCCGCGTCCAACGCGCGGCGAAACTAATAGCGCTCATCACATGCAAATGCATGTTGATGAGGCTATTAGTTACCCGAAATTCAAAAAATAAAATGTACATCCAATACGCACGTGTACAGAAAAATACTCCTTTTCTGTACATCCTCCTACTTAATATTGTGCTGATATAACGTAGAAGGAATGAAAGATTAAAAGAAAAAGTTAAAAAAAAAAACCGTGCCGGTGGTCAGGTTCAGGAAATGGGCGCTCAGTTAACCAGCGTCCGTTTTCTGAACCTGTGGCTGTGCGCCAATTAAGAAAATGGATGCCGATAAATTCAGCGTCTGTTTTCTAAACCGGCAGACGGCCACGGACAGCCGGCCTCTCCCGGGCACACGCAGTCTACCCTATCGCCTCCTTGACAGCGCAACCCCCTAATTAGCATATTGCATGGCACCCCCATGTGCGTGTTTTAATTGCATCGGCCCCTTTGCACTTACAACAAGCTCCATCCATAAGGGTCAATGAATTTCAGGATCTTTTAGTTAAACCCTTGCTTCTAATAATTTTTTCCCCCCAATATTTGCGCCTGTGGTGCATGGAAGTAACCTGGCAAGGAGTGGCAGTTTGTACCCTTAATATAGAGCTTCCCAAACCTGTCCTGGGGTTGGGTTTTCAGGATATCCACAGTTGAATGTACATGAGAGAATTTGTATATCATAGCGACTCAGTGTATGCAAATGTATCTCATGCATAGTGAATATCCTGAAAATCTGACTGGAAGTGGGGTCTCCAGGATAGGTTTGGGAAGCTCTGGTATGGGGGATCACTAACCAATTAGCCTTGATGCTTTTGACCAAACTACAATATCGCTCCCCGCTTTGATGGCGGCGTGGAGGGTGAGGGAAGGTGTACTGGATTCTGTTGGGCTCCGACTTTTACGGTCTGGGGTACTGATAAGCCGACATAAGCGACAAAGCACGGGACTGCTTCTGCGGCCAAGTCCAAGAGCAAACATTGTTCAAGCAGCACTGTCTGAATTATCAGGAAAGCTGCTCACCACATAAAAATGTTGCTAGCAGTAATTTTGTCATGAGGTTGATAGTTGCTTGGTTTTGATTGCAAGTCTGACTATCCTTAATAGAAACATGGGGGTAACCTGCACGGAGCAGCTGTTTGTTACCATAAGAAACTTGCTGGGCAGGCTGGAGCACCGTTTGGTCTTTTTCTGCCCACAATTCTGTTTCTGTGTTTTTCTGAATGAGTGCCACAGCTTCTAGCACAACCCAAGGAAGGTGTGTTTAGTGTTCTAGACCTCCGTCCAATCCTCGACGGTCCGGCTCTCCCAGTACATGTTTCAGGGGCCTACGAATATGACTGAAATTTGGCAGTGGTGTTGGCACCTCAGTAAGAGACTCCCCTATTTAGATTTCAGCCAAATCTGTCCACGAAAATAGCCACGTCATGCTGTCGAAACCTGATGAAAACCCATCTTAAAGAGTATGGATAGGGGTAACCTCCATGTGAGAGTTCTCTTCTGGTAACTTTTACTGTTGAGCCAGAAAACTGAAAATTGTCTTCAGATTTAGGGGCGCCAGCTTCTTGGATCATGAAATACCCACATTTCCTGATATTTCTGGAGGGTCTCAAAAAGAGGCAGAAAGCAGTTTTGTCCCAGCCACTGGCAGTTGTCTCTTTAGGGGCAGCATTCACGATTTCCTTGTTTATGTGTTATACAATATATCAATAGTAGATATTTCTTGTATGGCCCGAGTCAGCTGTGACTATTTTTAGATAACGGGGCAGTCCTAGGGGCTGTGGCAGCTGCTGTACTGCTGGGAGGAACAGTGTCTGACTGAGCATGTCATTAGGCTCAAGGTGATTAATTATGGAGGATTAGACTGTTCTTTTTATTCCCTTAGTCAGTTTTGCTTAAAAATTTAGAAGTGTGCTTCAGGCTTCCTAAAAGGGTACCCCCCCCCCCCCAATGTGTGGCCTGGTGTTTTTTTTTTGTTAAATCAATTTTATTATTTTTGTGCTTATTTGTGCTTATTTTATTTTTCTTTCTAATGCATAGCATGTCTTTTTTTTTTTTCTTTCTTTAGAGTGTATTCTTGATTTAATTTGTACAGCTTTAATAAAATGAAAGCCCATCCTGGGGACCTCTGACCTGCCCAGGGAATGACCAGAAAACCAGTATTCTTTTGGGGGCGGGGATGTTTGGTAACGGTGTATATACCCAGCGAGGCAGCTGGCATGGGGTGGGTGGCTGTGTGTGTGTGTGTGTGTGTGTGTTTTGTTGTTGAATGAAGATGTTCTGCGACTGACTGTGGGGATGCATTGCCTGCGGTGAGCGTGCTTTCTCTCTCCTCTCTCTCGGCGTGCCAGGCCTCTCCCAGCAGTGGCACGGTGGGACGCGCTCAGCGCTTTACGTGTTTACAAACAACCTACTCACATCTCAGTATACAGCCTGCGTCCCCCAAGGGGGGGGGGGAGAGTCACACACACACACACTCTCTCTCCCTCTCCAATAAATTCACAGCTCACATTGTTATGATATAAAGAGGCTTGGAGTGAAATGTTTTACTGCCTTTATCTAATTGCCTGCTACTCCGACTGGCGGTCCCCTGCAGTGGAAAGCTGGCCCCCCCCTTTATACAGACACCAGAAATATGCTCCTAACTGTCTTGCTTTTTCCTTTTTGGAGAAGGATCAGCTACAGAGCTGTTACTTAAATAAACTGGTAAACACCCGAAGACATCTTTAATGTTGGCAATAAGACAGGTGAAAGCGGGGTGTCCTTTTGCACCAGATGTATCAAGTCCCCCCCCCCCCCCACCTTTTTTGTACACCCTGCTTTATAATACGGTCTTTTTCATGCCTCTCTCTGCCAGCAGATTTACTTAACCACTTCATCTGCTCTGCTCCCAGCCTGCGGGATAATAGTTAAACCCTTCTTAGAAGACAATAGTTGCTGGGCAGGAGGGTGCGCTGAACTCGTTTGGCTTTCCTTGATCATGTTTAGGACCTTGGGGCAGCAGAACCCCGTTTCCATGCTGGCAGGAGAGACCTGTGACTTTCTGTCACTGCTAGAGGAAAGAATGGCTACATTTTAAGGTGTCTAAATCGACTAGAAAGGGTGCGATTTATGTCAGGGGTGTGACCATGCTTCTCTCTTATTTCTGGTGTTTGTGTCTTATTTATTTATTTTTTTTTTGTGGGCAGTAGCCCCACACGTTCGCTGTGTTGGCCCCAGTGGTGACTTTCCTCTCTGCATCTGTGCCTTCCCTACGTGCTGCGATCTGCACAGCCCTGGGTTCAGCAGGTCGCCCTGTGCCTAACTGTAAAAGGATTCCTTTGCCTGCTAGGATATTGAGTTAGGGTGTGGGCTGACAGCGATTTTTATTGTGTTTACAAATCTCCTTAGTGCTTCCAGTGTTAAGTGTTCACATTTTTGTTCACAGTGAATTTAAGCTGAATGTTCGGAGCCAAAGTAGCAAGGTAAATCCTTAGATCTCTGTGTTTCTCGCCCTGCCCTGTGGCAGCGGAGTTGGTGAATAGGTTGGCTGTGCTGAGAATTAACAGCAGGCCCCATGTGTGCAGACAATTTAGCAGGTGCGAGAGTGCACTGGGAGATTTGCTGGGATCATTTTTAAAGTGGACACATGCATGACAAGTTGGCATTGAAAAGTCTGTATTTTCAGACCTCCATCATGCACAGTGTTAGCAGATTGACCTCCATGACATCTTGGATGTGGGCTGCATTGCTTGCTGGCTGTTCTTTTCTAAGAAGCAGATCCGTGCTTTAAACCGAGCTGCCTCACTAGCAGTGAGCACAGCAGCATGAGGGATACGGGTAAGAGCCTGGCCAGAGGGTCCTTTTGTCTTTTAATCGTGAACCTTTTGTAAACCTCAGGAAGATTCATCGGGGCCCCATTGGAAAAACTCTGGTAAAAGCGGAATTCTACTCCACCTTTTCATGGAGGGAAGGGTTTTTCCCAAGCAGTCTCTTGAGTGCTTTTACTTTTGAAGTGCGGTACCTGTTCTTTGACAGTGATGGGCAGGGCGAGATTTCGGAGCGCTAAACAGAAATTCTGTGGAAAGCCCTTCCAGCTTCAGCATTTGAGGTTTTTCTCCAGCCACGTCTGTGCTACTCTGACAAAAAGAGTTCCCTGGGGAGAAAGAGCCATGCCGAGGGCACTGAAAGGCCATGTGCAGAGTATTGCATCTGTAAAGTGAGCATCCTTGCTGCATCCCAAGTATCTTTGCTGTAAGATGCTTATTACAGCTATAAGTCAGTTCCAGCCTCCCTCCTCTTGGCAAATACTCCAGTTTGCCCTCCACGGACCTGGGTACATCGCCTGCCAGTGCAGGATACCTTGACTTGTATCGCGCTGTCCTAACGCTTTTTACATTTTTTTTTTTTTGAGAACCCAGTGGGTTTTTCCTTTCCCCTTGTGGATTTCCAGTTCAGTCAGAACCAGGACTGGCAGTCAGCGCTGTGCACCTTCATTTGCAGCTCTCCCGCGTGATTCACTTTAATCTCAGCGACAGTCCTCAGCTGAGGGCCATGCACCAAGGCTCCTAGTGCAGTGGCTCTGACTCCCTCATCCCCCCCCTTCCCCCCAGGGCCTTTGAACGCTGCCTCTGCAGCATCCCAGCCACAGAAGGGTCCAATCAGGAGTCGAACTGGCAATGTAGAGCACGTGGGCCCGAGCCACGGGACTGGCCCCTACTACTAGCAAATATTTTCTGCTGCTGTTTGTAGATCCATAAAGTATTATAATGTCAGTTTAATAAAATGTAAGCCGAGCATGTAAACGAGGTAGTTATAACTTGGTAAGTATATATTCTGATATTTAATTTTGGCCGCAATCAGTGGGTTATCAATTCCATTACCAGTGGATCACACAAAAATGTGGCTGCATCCTGTCCCCAGGCCACATGAAAGCGTTCCTCACAGCTCATCCTGCTACTCGGGGGGAATATTTTCTCTTTCCTTTTCTCTCTCCTGATGCAGCAGGTATGTAAATGGTGACAGGTGTAATAATTTAATAATCGTTTTTGGATTTCCAGCCTGCCTTGCCAAAGAATGATCAAAGTGTCTTAAAGCCCACTCCAGGGACATTCTAGTGGCTGCCTTGCCACGGATTTCCCTCTATCTCACCAGGAACCCCACTGTGTACCTTGACGCCTTCAACTACAGATACACTGCTGTGTCTGTGAAAGAAACGGTTTGATCGTTTTATGAGAGGTTTGTGATTATATATGCCGTTTTGTTGAAATATGAAAGCTGAATGGTAGCTTCCACGGACCACAGTGGGCAAGGTTTTGTGGCCTTTGCACTAAGGCATACAAACATCTGAGACTTCTCCAGGGTCGGCAAAGGGTTGCCAGTGATGCATTTGTTGTTGGTACTTAGCTGCTTAGGTCCTTATCCAGGCTGTTTTTACAGTTGGCAGACAGTGGTACACAAGAGTATTATTATTTGATTAGTTAAAGGTGAGATTATGGGGCGGGAGGGAAGAGAGGAACTGTTTTTCTTAGGTGTTTGCATTCATCGTGAGTTGTGTTGTGTCGTGCTGCCGAGCGAGCGCACCTGAAGCACGGTCGGCATTTAACTTTATTTCCTCAAGTTCCTATGAAATGCTCTTGAAGTGAGCTCTGAACTGCGGTGTGACTGCCTTCCTTGGAATGCTTTTGAAAGGCTGGTAGCAGACTAAGAGGCCTACCTACTAAAGGTTTTCTCACATTTTGTGCTTATGGGGGGGGGGGGGGAGGGAAGGAAGCTTCCTACATGTCATGCAGATTTTCTCTCATGCATATTCATGGTGGATATCCTGAAAACCCGACTGGCTGGCAGGCCCCCAGGACAGGGTTGGGGACCACTGACTTAACGCACTGTCTCCTCACCCCAGATGGAATTGCAGGCACTTGATCAAGATCCATCTGGAGGATTATCAAAGTCTGTGCCCTGTCTGTTTTGAAAAACATTGCTGAGGGAATTAAATAATATGTTTGGCTCTGTTGCACTTACAGGATTGGAAGTGGTGGACTCTAATTTTTTTTAATGTGGACATACAGGTTGCACTTATAAATGGAGCAACGATTAAATTACTTGATGAGAAAGATTGGTATCGTGCAAACATTGTTTAGGTGCTACTATATACACATATCAGTTTATTTGTTTATTTTATTAACGATCCTCGAGATTAATTCATTTGATATAAAATTAGATTGCTTTCACATTTTTGGGATGTTAATGTGATTTTGTATTTTTCATTATAGCATTACTTTGTACATCATCTTGAACGTTTTTTGGAAAAGTGTTACCAAAAGCTAAATAAATTAAAATATATTTTGTCTCCATCACGGACTGTGGGCACTTAGTAGTGTGATGTGCGTTTTATGAGCTTCTTGTACTGGTTTTTAGAAATACATTGATCTGGTTCTTAGACCTGGCACATGTGAATGTGTCTCATAAGTTTATTATGTTCACTTCGTGACCATTTTGGCTACGATCAAATGTGAAGCCTGAGCCAAGAGCTCGGGTTGTTCTCTTTTTGACCTTCTGGCTGAGAAGGGAGGTGGGAGGTGGTGGTTAATGCTTTGTCACCCGGCTCCTTTGGGGAGTGGGAGTAAACCATTTGGACAAAGATTGATCTTGGTGGGATTAAACTGCCGGTGAAAATAAAAGTTGCCAGCTCCCTCCCCCCACAATCATTATTGATAGCTTGAAACTACAAGGCTGGTTAGGATGCTGCCACCGAATTGTAATGTGTAGGGCACCCAGCCTTCAGGGTCGCCTGTCATCGTAAGGCCAAATAAATGCTGTAACAGATTGTAAGGGAATCTTCAGGGATCTTGTTCCCATGGCATTTTATCTTGAACAATCTAATGAAGTCTGTTCCTTATTTCCATGCTGGAGTCTCTCCTATGGATTGCGGTGAAAATAGCGCAGATTTTGCTCTTTGTGGAATTGGCCTTTTTGTGGGAAAATGTAAAAGGCTTACAAGAAAATTGATGGGTTTTTTTTTCGTTTTGATAATGTAACTGACCAGTGTGTAAGTGCGTCATGCTCACAGTGGGTGTTTTGTTTTTTTTTTTACACACCCGAGCAGTCGTCATAGCAAACATAGGTGTCAGCAGGTAAGGGCCATTTGACCCTCCCAGTCTGCCTCCTATGCCCTTCCTTGCAAGAGGGTTTAAATTCTGCCCCAATTTTGATTGGTACGGTCTCTGCTGGTAGGGCTATTGCAGGCATCCACCATCCTTCCCAGAAAGAAACCTTTTTCCTCTGAGCCCCCGCACTCCCTTGTCCTGCTAAAGATTCGACTGTTTTTATCCTATCTCGCTTATCCCTCAGTCTTCCAGTGAATGAAGCAAGCCTCTCTGAGTAAGCCTTAGCTTGCATGCCCCGTACTATTTGGAAGCCCTTCTGTTCATACAGTCGACTTATGGCTGGCTAGTTCAGCCATTTCTTGCCTCACAGAGCCTTAGTTACAAGGGTGATAAGCACTTATGGAAGTATTAAGATTAATGGATTGTTCTCTCCTTGTCTGGTACCAGCTGTGGCCCAGTCTACTTATTCAGGCTCAGAACTGGATGTGTGCGCAGCAGGGACCTTCACGCCTCCCAGGAGAATCGCTTACGAAGCAGAAATCAGTCCGAGTTTTTCTGTGGCAGCGAGCGCGGATTCTTTACTTGGGAGACAGGGAAACATACCGTGACATGGTTCCTGTACATGGGATTGTACTGGCATGTGACCAGCACAACAGGCAAGGGAGTAAGATGGTGACCGGACTCACTAGTACAGGTTACATCCTATCTAGATAGCCTTGCAGATCCCCCCACACACACACAATCAGGTGACTTGGTTAGGGGGTCATCCAACAAAGATTAAATTGGAATTGTCGTTCTGTGGCATTGATAACTTTCTTGAAAAATTTCTCTTGATATTTGAGCATTTGTTTGGTAATTTAGTGCAGTAGTTACTAACAGGCTGATACCGCGGACTTTACTGAATCGGCCCGTAAATTAGTTACTAGTGCAGATGTCGCCAGTTTTCCCCAAAGCGGTGGTTTCCCCTGATTGCCAGTAATGAATGACCATGGTGGCGACCATTAATCTTAACACCCATTGTCAGCATGACATCACATTTTGGAACATTACATTCTAGGTTTTGGGGGGGGGGAGAAAGCTTTTGGTATCTTCCTCCCAGGCTCGACCTGTAAATTTGTGGGTGACAGCTTACTTGCAGCCTTGGTTTTCTCATCTACAGAAATGAAAAAAAAAAAAAAAAAGTTTCTCTGACACTTTTATCCTTCCCTGCCACTTCAAAAAGCATGTGGTCGAATGTCTCAAAATATTGCGAAGAGCATTTTCTTTTTTTATCTTGGGGAATTGCATAATTACAGAAAGAGGTGGCGCCATCCTTTTATCTCAACTGCTGTCACTGGCAATTACAGAAATTTGATATTACATGAAACAGCAATTCATGAGCACAATTATTTAACAATAATGTGAACAGTAGCACCGATTGTGGCAAATCTGATTGATTGAACAAACAAATTGGCACAGTTTCCTCTCCCCAGCCTCCTCCTGTGATCGTCTATCAAAGTCTCTGGATTTCTTGATGTAGCCTAGCAGATGTTGAATCGTATCCTTAAACCTTTGCATTTCCTTTGGTAAGCAGGGCATGCATACATGCAGATTTTCTAACCATCGCTCTCAGGTTCCCTTGAGCACCACCTTGGTCCTGTCCGTCGTTTCTTGGGCCTCTCTCTGTGGCTAAGAACCAGGCTCAGAGTGTGAGCTATGGACTTAGGATGGTCCCTCTTGGACTTTTTAGCTGAGTTGAAGAAACTCAAGTCTATTTAATGTACCTATCCTTGGTACATCTTATCTGCTATGCTCAATGTGTTTATCCTTTGGGATATCTTGCCCTGTTCTTATGTTTGACATGACAGTTCTCAGATTGTTAATTGTTGTTTTCTCTTCAATGTCTTCAATTAGTTTTATGTAACATGTTGTTATAATCTGTAAACCGGAGTGAAGGCTACTCTGCTCTACCTCGGTATATAAAAAAAAAATGCTAAATAAATAAATAAATAAAATAAACCTGCCCCGCCACTTGGCTCCGCCATTGGAGGCGCAAATATAGCCAAAGCAGGAGGATTAAACTCCTGCTACACCCAACACCCCCAAAAAACCCCAAAAAAACTCCCCTCACTTTTAATATAAAACTTTCAGGCCAGCAGAGAGGAAAAAGTGATGAAATAAGAGCGGTGGTAAGCAGAAGATCCTTTCGTATCTCATTCTCTCTTTGCATTGGTTTGGCTTTTAGAGAGACTGAAGCTGGCTCTCATTCACCTGTACGAATGGAGTCTCTCTGGGACGGGAATGCTATTGACAGGCAGAGTAAGAGGCTGCTGCTTACAGCCATTTCACCATCTTTGGAAGGAAGGCTGCCTCTTTGGGGTCAGGAAACCTCTGCTGTTCCCTCCTCAGAATCCCAGTGCCCCAGGGCATTGCAGTTGAGTGTGTCTCCTGTGGTTTTTTTTTTTGTTTTTTTTTGTCTCATTTCCCGTTCGAGCTTACAGATGTTAGGATGCATCAGCATGAGATGGCGATTCACTCTTCCCTTCCCCTGTACATTCTGGTACTGGATAGTGGATTAGAGATGTCCTGATGACTGAGGCCGGGGTTGGCATCCTTCAGTTCGGATGGGCACCAAACAGATCTTGGTTTTCAGGGTAGGCAAGTTAGCCTGCTTCGTGGAGCGAGTGCACACGGATCCACCTCATGCAGGTTCATGATGGCCACCCTGAAAGCCCAGACCTGTTTGGGGAGGCCTTGGAGACCAGAGCTGAAAATCTCCAGATTTTAGAGTTAAGATTTAACTGTAAATTCTGGCTCAGTGATTTAAAGCAAGGTGCCTGTGCTCCTGATGCTGAGGCAGTCGAAGGCAGGCTTCATATTTAAATTGCCTGATGTCCGGTTTCTCTCATAATTTTTTGAGGAGAAATAAAACATATAAGGCTGGTAGTCAAAGAAGGGTGTGCTCCTAATTTAGGTCCCTAAGTTAGGCCCCTGTTTTCAGCTAAACTTAGGAGCCTAGGTTTTCAGCTGAAAATTCAACTAAATTTAAGGAGCTAAAACTTAGGACTCTAAATTCAGGTCTGCTATTCTTTTGCTTAGATTTGGGAGCCTAAGTTAGGTGCTTAATTCTGAAAATCAGTGGGGTAAACTCCTGACTTTTTCCCCACCCTAACTCCATCTCTGTAGCTGCTCACTCTCTAGGGTCCTAAATTCAGACCCTCATCCCTAGGGCCAGTTTGAGTCTCCCTGTAAGCGCCTACACCTTTTTGAAAATCTCACTTCTATAATATCCTTTTCCGTTTTCTTTCTGAACTTGGTGCACAGCTTTCCCGTAGCGCCTGATGATCCTGATGTAGGCTGCAGACAGGGTTGCACTGTGCCTTAGATGTGAGCTACTGGATGTTTTCACCACACACACACACACACAGCCTCCCGTGGGTTTGACACCAAAGCATTGGGATACCCCCTGGTAGGTGACAGGAAATCAAGAGGGGGGGGGGGGGGGGGGGGAGTCGATGGGGGCAGGCATGTGTTGTAGTGGTCCTGCCTCACCTGTTCCATCCTGAACGATCAGATCAGCACCACCGCGCTCAGCCTCTGCTTTTCGCCACTTAACAGAGCTGAAGCAAGTTGGCAAGGAGTGCTGCTAACTTTTATGGCCTTTGGCAAACAAGCTATTGAGATACTTCCTAAGAAAATATTAACTAAAAGTATTTTGCGGGCAGTGCTTGTGCACCTAGCAAGTGAAGGCATTAGAGCTTGTTTTGGGAGCCAGAAAAGAAAGAGAAATGTGTGTGACTTGAAGGAGGACTCTAAGGACAAACTGTTCCCTGCTTCTTAATGTGCATGCCAGCTTATCAGATGGAGCGCGAGCAGGGTTTTACTTTTAGTAACGACACATTATCCTTTCTTTCGCTTGAGCAGCGCTGCCAGATCAGAGCCAGTGATCCGTTTCGGCTTAGCTTAAAAATGCATAGTCAGAGCAGGGGGTGGGGACAGTGTTAAAAACGGATTACTTTAGAAAACGTAAGAAATGCAGGTGCAGTTTTCTCTTTATACGGCGGCGCACAGAAAAGCGCTCTCTCTCTCTCAAGGAATATGTTCCAGAGCACTCATCCAGTGCAATGTCACCATTAAAATGGCAGTCTTCATATAAATCTGTTCCCCCTTGTGCTTTCTCAGGGTACTTGCCAAACTCCCTATTTTTTTTTTTTTTGCCACACTCAGGTCTTGCAGAGCCAACCTAGCTGAAGAGAACCGAGCTGTATTCTCTCTTTCACCCAGTCTTGAATGGGAATCCTGCTTGATCGTTCATGAAGGCGGAAGTGCACAGCACCCAGCCTCCTTGACACCTCAGTATGGAAAACCTGCAAAATATTTTCTTTGGCTGTTTGCTGAGCATAATTGGCATGACAGTGCTGTGAAGGAGATGCACTTAGTACTCTGCCCTGGATCATCTGCCCTGGATCATTTCACCAGATGGGACATCCTATCACTTACAGGACTTCGCTGCTGGTGGCGGTGGTGGTATGCATTAGGTGTGCCACATTCGTTAGGGTCTGAGCGGAACGCCTTGCATTGAAAATGTTGACCAAGAAAACACTTTATAGCCCTGGCACCGGGGCTGGCAGCTTGTCTGACCTTAGTATGAAATTTATTGATACCAACTGTTGACCCCAGCATGAACCTTTGTTATTTTCTGCTTTAACTTCGGCAGAGCAGCGCCTTTGGTTCCTCTCTCTCTCCAGCAAACCAAATCTCCGGGTCTGAGTGAGTGCCATTGCCATTCTGCCGGTTAGAAGCTTTCGTGTAAGAGTCGACAGTAAGGTTGCCTCTTACACCAGCTCCCCGGAAGAGTCGCCTACGGCTGCCTGAGTCGCCTCTCTAAAGGGCAGAAAACTGCTGCCCCCCCAACCTCAGCAAAGCATAATACTGCTGTCCTGACATGAAAGGCCTCATTGTGCCGTGCTGCTGGGTACTGCCGAGCATCAGAAAACAAATCAAAGGGAGCAGGGAAACCAATTTAGAACTTCAAAGCAAGGGTTGACATCTCTCAGATGAAACCCCTTGCTGTCGGTTTAGAGCAGTTACAGGCTGTTGTTCAATCCAGCTGCAATTCATTTAAGTACCTTTTAATAATTTATAATTCCTGCATTAGGAGGAAGCCATAGATGAAGAAGACTGGAGAATGGCCGTGAGCTCCCCGGAGAGACACTCTCTAATTCACGGTATTTTGGGCCACATGTACCTGTGATGGCAGTGGGAAGATTGCTTAGTAGGTCTGAACCTTTGGTTCTTTAGAGAGCTGTTTTCTGCCTTTCTAGAGCAGGGGTAGGCAACTCCAGTTCTCGAGTGCCACAAACTGGTTCAGATTTCCCCCATTCAAGAGTACATATATTTTGGAGATCATACCTTTTGATACTTGTGGCCTTATCACAGAAGCCCTCAAAAAGAGAATTCTGTTTAACAAGAGCTGATTCCACTAAATGCTAGGGATACCTGTCCCAAGGAGTCAGATGGTACGTTTCCATGAGACCCTCCAAACTAAGCATTCCCCGTTGCCCCCAAATGTGTTCAGACTGGGCAATACTCTAGGCACTCACCTGCAAAAATCCAAACAGTTAAACCCTGGCTGGAAACCCAAATTTCGACATGAGGGGGACTTAAAAAAAAAAAAGCAATGTCTAGTACCCCTGAAAGAAACTTTCCAGGTGTTCCAAAGTTTAAATAACTGCATCTAGGGGGAAACAGAGGTCCAGCCATCTGTAACCTTCTGGGCACCCAAACCCAACAGTTTGAGAGATGCTTTTTCCATCATCTCTCGCTCAATTCTAGCCCATTGTTTGCTGCACTTCTCAATATGCCGACTATAGCCCTTCTAACAGGTTTGCTCGGTAAATACCAGATTAAACCTTGGGGGGGCCTTTGCCTCCAGATATAAGTTTAAAAACTCTTCTCTGCAGGCCTTTCAGCACTTTGATACCAAGCTTGGCAGAGTCTGGAATAAATATCGGAGGCAAGGCAGAATGCTCATCTGGATAGAAGCGAAGGCAAGTTGTGCTGCTCCCACTTCCCTAGATCCTGTGAAACTCGATGAGCTGCGCTTTACCCATTTCCCTCTCCTGCGTTGCCAAGTCTCCATTCTGTGCCTTGCCAGCTTGCTGCGCCAAGTGCCTGGGATTTTGGATGATGGTTGGGGATTGGGGGTTGGATTCTAGTTCCATGCCACGATGAAAGGTTGTATTTGAATGCTGCCGTACACGGAGATGGGCAGGTGGCAGTCGAATCTTTTTCCACAGCATGTGAGCAATGAATGAAGTGGAACGGCCATCCTGAAGTCATGCTCTGTGCTCCCTCTTACGAGGTTGAATTGCAGCCTAAAATCATAAGAACATAAGAAAATGCCATACTGGGTCAGACCAAGGGTCCATCAAGCCCAGCATCCTGTTTCCAACAGTGGCCAATCCAGGCCATAAGAACCTGGCAAGTACCCAAAAACTAAGTCTATTCCATGTAACCTTTGCTAATGGCAGTGGCTATTCTCTAAGTGAACTTAATAGCAGGTAATGGACTTCTCCTCCAAGAACTTATCCAATCCTTTTTTAAACACAGCTATACTAACTGCACGAACCACATTCTCTGGCAACAAATTCCAGAGTTTAATTGTGCGTTGAGTAAAAAAGAACTTTCTCCGATTAGTTTTAAATGTGCCCCATGCTAACTTCATGGAGTGTCCCCTAGTCTTTCTACTATCCGAAAGAGTAAATAACCGATTCACATCTACCCGTTCTAGACCTCTCATGATTTTAAACACCTCTATCATATCCCCCCTCAGTCGTCTCTTCTCCAAGCTGAAAAGTCCTAACCTCTTTAGTCTTTCCTCATAGGGGAGTTGTTCCATTCCCCTTATCATTTTGGTAGCCCTTCTCTGTACCTTCTCCATCACAATTATATCTTTTTTGAGATGCGGCGACCAGAATTGTACACAGTATTCAAGGTGCGGTCTCACCATGGAGCGATACAGAGGCATTATGACATTTTCCGTTTTATTCATCATTCCTTTTCTAATAATTCCCAACATTCTGTTTGCTTTTTTGACTGCCGCAGCACACTGAACCGACGATTTCAATGTGTTATCCACTATGACACCTAGATCTCTTTCTTGGGTTGTAGCACCTAATATGGAACCCAACATCGTGTAATTATAGCATGGGTTATTTTTCCCTATATGCATCACCTTGCACTTATCCACATTAAATTTCATCTGCCATTTGGATGCCCAATTTTCCAGTCTCACAAGGTCTTCCTGCAATTTATCACAATCTGCTTGTGATTTAACTACTCTGAACAATTTTGTGTCATCTGCAAATTTGATTATCTCACTCGTCGTATTTCTTTCCAGATCATTTATAAATATATTGAACAGTAAGGGTCCCAATACAGATCCCTGAGGCACTCCACTGTCCACTCCCTTCCACTGAGAAAATTGCCCATTTAATCCTACTCTCTGTTTCCTGTCTTTTAGCCAGTTTGCAATCCACGAAAGGACATCGCCACCTATCCCATGACTTTTTACTTTTCCTAGAAGCCTCTCATGAGGAACTTTGTCAAACGCCTTCTGAAAATCCAAGTATACTATATCTATCGGTTCACCTTTATCCACATGTTTATTAACTCCTTCTCTGAGGATGCTTTTAAAGTGGCCCCACTCTTTCTTGCTGGTCCTGCTGTTTTGACTCCAAGATCTCCTTCCCATATATTTTGTCTGTCTTTATTAGGTTGTAGGCACTGGGTGTCTGTACAGTGGGGTGTACACCTGACAATGCTGTGAAATAATTGTTTAGGCTTTCTACCTAAACAGCAGACACTTTAATTTGTTTTGTAGCTGGAAATGAAAAGTATTTCAGCTTTTTTGGCACATCATTTGCCACTTGCATTGATGCACTTTCTTCCCGTTGATTCTCTAGTCTGACATGGCCTTCTGATCCCTGAGGAATGGAGGGGCTGCAGAAGGGAAAACTGAATCTGCCAAGAAGTTTAAGTTCTACCCTTGGTCAGCATAAGAACTATTCTAGGTGGGTGGCTGTGATCTTGGCACATGCATCTAAATCCCATCACTAAGTTTCCCAGATCTCCACCGCTGAAGACTGCAAACACATGCTCCCTACCCAAAAGAGCAGCCTTGTGTCAGTTCTTTAAAAACCTAACCAAGCAGAGTCCCTTCCTCTGAAAGCATCTCCTTAAGCTGTGTGACTCTCTTATTACGTTTGAAGTGCAGCCTGTGATGGTTTTGCAGTATGTATATATTTATTTTTTTCCCCTCCTTTCCTGGCACGCTCATTACTGTCTCCATAATTGTGTTTTATGTCCTGGAGTGATGTTCCCCCATATCGTCTGGGAAATCTGGGTTAGTCAGAGGCTGCTTGTAGAGTCGGGCTGTGCTGTCCTGCTCGTTAAAGCCAACGTTGGCAAATTCAAGGTAGCAGGAAGTGCTGCTTGATTTGAAAGTCACACAATTTCTTCTCATACTCTCTGATATTAATTCTCTCTTGTTTGTATAGTAGCTGACATCTGATCAGGACCTTCTAGTGCCATACACTCAGCACTTCAAATACATACATTCAACCTTTTTCTGGGGTAGAATGACACTTTCAAACACCTTTTTATTTTATTTTTTTTTTCCGTACGGCATGACAGTTGCTGAAGTGGTAAGTCATTAGTGCAAAAGAGGGAAGAGCGAGCTGAGAACTGAAGAGCATTTTATGTAAGTGTTCCACAGGAAGGAAGGAAAAAAAAAAAAAAAAAGAACTCGGCAGAGCTATCCGTGCACAGTGCTGTCGGTGTACTTGGCACTGTACAGCCCTTGCTGGGGTGTGGAGTTACGATGACAGACCCGGAACAGAATCATCATGTCTTATAAAGTGAATGTGGGGAGGACTGTTCCCTGTAAGCTGTGCACACGCACACAAGAAAAGGAAGGAGAATGGGAATGAACACTGCATGCACATTTTTGCGCTGTTGCAGACCAACATTTTTGCGCACACAGCCCACAAACAATTAGAGGGAACCTTGGTTGGGAGGCCTACAGCTCTTGAATGTAGAGCCATGGAAGACTCTCCCCCAGTGCAGAAGCAGAAAGGTCCTTGGAAAAAGGTTTACCTTAGGAGAAGACATGACCGGGACGGGTGAGGCAGAAGTCTGTGGTGTGTGGATGTGGAGGGGGTGAGGCTTGGCATGGAGGAGTCGGAGGGAGGAAGGGTGGGAGGGCTGCTTAGGGTGTGGGTGAGGTGAGCTGGCAGGTATATGGTATAAGGAAGGAGGGTTGTGCAGGGGACAGAAGATGATAGCATTGAGCCGATAAAAAGACGGCAGAAAGCTCTGTGTTCAAGGTAGCTTTTATTTAATTTTTCAATACATAAGACACACACACCACACCACACCACACCACACACACTCACACCACACCACACCATACACCATGTAAACTGGAGATTCCGCAGGTGACTTTGGCTGTGCAAGTCAGGAAAGCCTCACAGCTCCAGATTTTCTTTGTCTTTCATGTGTGTTGTTTTTTGTTTTTTTTTAAAGACCTAACCAGAAAAGCTCCTTGACATTAAGTCCCACCTCCTCAAATTCCTTGCAGCCTAGATCAGTGTTTAAAAGGCTTTAAGATGTGCTGGTGGCGGTAGAGTGGGGAGGGGGGAAATGTTTCTTCCAGACCTGTGGGAGTGCTTGGCACGCTCAGCTGGATTTTTACTTTTGTTTTCTCATTCTGGAGATGCTCCAGCCAAGCCACCCTTTCCCCTGTACACACTATAACATGAACAGTATGGTTGCAGTGTCTTCATGGTTTAAAAAATGTGCAGAATTATAAAATAGTGCAGCCTTTTGTCACTAGGATTACGAGTCACAGTTTTATATGAGGGTAAGTCAGTGAGTAAGTAAGTCACAAATCTCTCTACTAAGGTAATAAAACATATATCTGTAATGTTGTCATATTCCATAGATGGCAGCACCTTAGAAGTGCTTATGTACATAAATAGTTATTTAAACTGTGCATGCGCAGGGGCTGTGTACACAAGGAAAATGGCTGCCGTGTTGACAGATTGTACGGTCGAAGAACAACGTGCTGTTGTCCGATTTTTATGGGCTAAGGGCTTAGTGGCAAAAGACATTCATAAAGAAATGTATCCAGTATATGGAGAGAAATGTCTCTCACGTAAAGCAATTTATAACTGGACCGATAAATTTGCACAAGGACGTGCCAGCTTGAACGACGAAACCAGACCTGGTCGATCTGTAGAGATTGCGACAGAGGCAACTGAGAAGCAGGTTGAAGAGATGGTTCGCGCTAACCGGAGGGTAACAATTGAAGAAGTTGCCAAAGAAATTGGGTGTTCTCCCGGATTAGCATATTCCTTAGTGCACGATGCATTGAACTTTCGCAAAGTCTGTGCAAGATGGGTTCCCGAACAGCTGACCGAAGACAATAAGAACAACCGGATGGGTGTCTGTTTGGAAAATATCTGCCGTTATGCAAACGAAGGTGAATCAATGATGGCACGTATTGTTACTGGTGACGAGTCGTGGGCGCACCACTATCAATCAGAAGCGGAATGAGATTCCATGCAGTGGAAGCATCCACTATCACCGACACCGAGAAAGATCAAGCTTGTGCCTTCTGCAGGAAAGGTGATGTTGACTGTGTTTTGGGACCGAGATGGGATACTCTTAACCAGTTTTCAGAAGCGTGGTGAATCTGTTAATTCGGCTTCCTACTGTGCTACTCTATTAAAGCTTAAAAGAGCCATTCGTAGAAAACGCCCAGATCTGGAAAAAAGAGGAGTGCTGATTCTTCACGATAATGCCAGACCACACACTTCGAATGAGACTCGTCAGACAATTGCGAGCCTGCACTGGGAAGTTCTTGAACATCCACCATACAGTCTGGATTTGGCACCCAGCGATTTTCACTTGTTTGGCAAACTGAAAAGCCATCTCTGTGGTAAACATTTCACCAGCGATGAAGAAGTGGAACAAGAGGTGAAGCGCTGGTTACGATGCTAGCCAAAAGACTTTTACGCAGAAGGTTTTGACGGACTTTTCAAACGGTGGGACAAATGTATAAATGTTCGCGGCAATTACGTTGAAAAGTAGTTGTTTTTTTCAGAAAAACTGTTTGTGACTATATTCTGTATATTTCACAGTAAATAATTCATCTTTTGCATTTAAATAAATTTCATGAATATTAATCCCATGTATGTTTGTGACTTACTTACTGACTTACCCTCGTACGTTTGTCAGGAACTGTGATGGAATCCACTGAAAATGACGTTCAATGGATAGCGAGCATGATAGAAGAAAAGGAGGAGGGTGAATAAGCCACCTCAATAATTTAATGCTTCCCTTTCTCTAGGAGATGTGAGTTCAAATCCCGGAAGGGACAACAAGGAAACGAGTTTGATGGTTACCACCAAAGTGGATGTTTGTGTAAAGCGTACCTCTCCCCCCACCTATTTAAATCCTATTAAACCACCACACACATGGCTGCTCTCAGGAGGCCCTAGAGTGGGATAATGGAGCAGTACCAGAACCAGTTATTTAATAAAGGAAGATGGAGGAGATGGCTTCTTTAGATGACCAACTAGAATGCGGCACTGGAAGAGGTGGGGATGCAAAACGTTAACTCTGTCTTGAAAGTTACTTTGCTGGCAGAGGAGGGAAGAGGTAAACAAGAAAATATTAACATTTTTGTATTCCACATATGAGATTTGTTTTCAGGATCCCAGGGAGCTGTAGGAGAAAGCCTTTGAAACGGTCGGTTGGCAAGTGTTACCTCAGTTGACTTTCAGGGGCATTGCCATGGGCGTTAGGGCCCTAACTCCTGTGATAACGACATAACACATGCGTTATTTATCGCATCACAAGATGTGAATGCAAATTTTAAAATTTTAGTCAAAGGGGGAGGAGTTTGGTCGGGGTTTATGAAAATGAGGGGCATTTAACGCCGCACGTGATAGCATAACGCATGTTATCGCATGTTTTAACACCAGAAATAACTGCACCTTTTTTCCTGGTATTAAGCTGTGCGATATGCCTGAAACGGAATTTACAATAAATATCACAAATTCCATTTCGGGCAGAGGGAGAGGGAGTTGTAGAGTGGAGTAGAGAGAGAGAGAGCCTCTGGGATGGCACACATCTATTTATGCCACTCTAGGAGGGTCATCTAGTATCTTTAGGTGAGGTTTTGGGGCCAGTTTTACATGCACAGGCAGACGTATGAGCAGCACAGTTCACATCAGTGAAGATTTGACGGGATTTAGAATGAGGAAAGGTTCACAAAGATGAGATTTCTACAATGTACTCTCACCCTAGGTTGATAGCACCCAGGGTATGTAAAACTGGCCCCAAAACCCTATGCCACCACCATAACTTAACCTTGAGTTACTAGATGGCCCTCCTATAGTGGTATAAATAGTTGACTAATATGAGAGACTTATAGTCTCCCTCTTCCTCACTCTCTCCTCCTCCTCTCTCTCTCTCCCTCTCCCTCTCCCCAGGAGCAGCCCAAAACAAGAAATTGCCTGTCTGGGCACTGCCAAGTGAAAACAAGCCTTAAAACTGATAACACTAGCCTGTAGGTTATTTTAAGAGCCTTCTGGCACTGTTCCATTGAAAATGTTGGGTGGTGGGGAATCTCCTTCCAGATACAGAAGCTTGATCATCTCAGTGACATGGCTGTTTGTTTTTCTAAGCAGCCATCTGCCAAATGAATATTCTTCCCCTCCTTAGCCAGGACTCTGTCCTTACAGAGTCTGCTGGAGATTAAATCATTACACAAGTGACTCCTTGCTGGGTCTGTTCTTGCCCTGGGAAGCAATAGCACCGTCTGGGAAGTGGGGAAGACTGAAGTGTAACAAAGGGATCAGTTCTCTTCCCCATCCCCTACCAGTTTTTGACAGAAGACAAATAATGCACTCATTGACTATTGGAAGCCTGGCAGCGGTGGGAGGACAGGTGAGGTTATCACAGAGGGTGCCAGGGAAGGCGGGGAGTCTGTGGGTGTGAGAGAGAAGTAGAGAAGCTCTTATATCTTTTAGAGATTCATTAAAAAAAAAAAAAAAAAAGAAATGAAAAGCAGACTGCTAATCTCCATCATTAGCAGTGAGGCCTGACAGAAGTGTGCGTTCTTGGCAAAATCGGGTATCATTGAGTGCATCTTTCCTTACATCACAGAAGAAGGAAGTTTCAGTTTTATAATCATGTAACCGTTCTGGTCCATTTTATAAAGTTGATCCAAATGTAAAGAATTACAGCACCTTGATTTCGGCGATCCTGTCCACCCTGCTAAGGATGCATCCCAGCTGCTCGCCACAGAGCACGACCCACCTGCAGGATTTCTCCTTATCCAGGCAGAGTTGTTTTGTCTTCCTGCTTTGTACTCCTCCATCTAGGGCAGATCTCCACTCAGTTCCCACCAGCACCCACCTTTCCCATGCCTAACCTCAAAACTCCTGTATTAATCTAACTAGCCAACAATACTAGTGCGATCATTGCCAGAACGCCTGGCCTCGTGAGTACCGTGCAGAGCCTGCCAGACCTGGCTGCATGAGCACCCCTGTTTCTATTGGGACACTTCCAGCCTGCCATTCTGCCATTACATCCTGATCTAAATAACTTTATTACTAGTAAGAACCATGAATATGATTAATGCTTTAGTGTATTTGAATGTTTGTGTGTCAGAAATGTATTTTATTAAGGGTGAATGTGTGGTACTCCTCATTGGACTCTTTGTAGATTAAAAGATTTTTAAAATACGTAAAATAAGACCCCTCATAGCCTGGCCAGACAGTTCCGGCTATGTGAGCATCTGCTGGAGCTGGTAGTGTTTTATATTAACCTTCTTTGCCATTTTATTCCAGCAGCCCTTGCATTCACTGTTGACTCACTCAAGTAGGCCACTTCAGACACATTTTGTTTATTTTGATTTAGCTCACGCCTTTTCATGGGTAGCTCAAGGCGGGTTGCATTCAGAAGGTATTTCCCTGTCCGCGGAGGGCTTACACTAGCACGTGTCGCTAGGTCGTACTTTTCTCTCGCTTCTTTTTTACAACTAAGGGGCCTCTATGCTTATCCCATACCCTCTTAGCTGCCACCACCCATCCCGGGAGGGACTTCCTCATTTCCATCACCCTTTCCGTGACCCCCCTTGTTTTAAAACATCCTTTTCACTGAAACAGGTTTGCTTCTTGTGTATTACTAATACCTTTTGGGTTTTTGACTTCCTCTATCATCTCTCCTCTCTCTTTCAGGGGAGCTTTGTCTGCTATGCCGAAAGTTCTTTCAGTGCATGCATGGTTTTGCTGGTTGTGTGAGTAGCTGGACTTCACTTTTGGATTTGTTCAGCAGCACATACTTCTCTCCCAGTGCGCGCACAGGCCGCTCTCCTGTGCACGCGATTCTCTATTCAAACGAGGTCCGGCAGTAAAAACAGGCAAAAGGAGGCGCTAGGGACACTAGCGCGTCCCTAGGCATCCTTTTGGACCAGAGCGGCGGCTGTCAGCGGGTTTGACAGCCGACGCTCAATTTTGCCGGCGTCTGTTCTTGAGCCCGCTGACAGCCACGGGCTCGGAAACCGGATGCCAGCAAAATTGAGCGTCCGGTTTTCAACCCGACAGCCGCCGGCTGACTTCAAATTTTTTTTTTTTTTTTTTTTTACTTTTGGAAACTTTTTTTCTGTGCATTTTCTGTGCACTTTCCCGGTGCCCGAAGAAATTAGCGCCTACTTTTGGATAGGCGCTAATTTCTGAAAGCAAAATGTGCGGCTTGGCTGCACATTTTGTTTTCTGAATCGTGCGGGAATACCTAATAGGGCCATCAACGTGCATTTGCATGTTGCGGGCGCTATTAGGTTCGGGGGGGGGGGGGGGGGGGGGGGGGTTGGACACATGTTTTCGGCCCCTTACTGAATAAGGGGTAATGCTAGCGCGTCGAAAACACACGTCCAATGGCAGGTTAACAGTGCGCTCCAACGGCCCGTTTGTTAGACGGTGCCTAAGTCTTTCATTTTGAAGTCACAGGTCATATTCATTGGGATGGGGGTGGTCAACAGGAGCCATGGCTTGACCAAATCTGACCCTCCTTGCAGGATCGCTGTGGAAGATGTGGGGCGGAGTCAAACAGGTGGGCGGCAGCAGTTCTGCCGCAGGAGAAGGCGAGCAGCCTTGCGATTCAAAGTAGTGGTTGGGCCAGGCAGCAGAGGAGGAGGAAGATGGCTGCCCTGAGGCCCTGCTGCTCTCCTCCTCCTGCCGCTGATAATGTAGGAGGAGGGAAGGTGTGTGGTGGGGGGGGGGAGGGTGGAGGAAGAGGAAGGGAGTGAGAGAGAGAGTGGATGTAGGGCAGGTAGAGAGAGAAGGAGTGAGAGGAACCGATGGGGGAGCAGGGGACAGAGGGAAGGGGTGGAGCTTTCTTGACGGACCGCCCTCTCCCCAACCACTACTTTTGACGACACCATATGGACTGGACTGAAGGGCAGAGGGGGTTGCAGTCCCAGTACCACATGATGGTGAATGACCAGCGTGCCCATGCTGGGATTTACATTGTCCATTTGAATGGATTTTGCTGTAGATCCATGTGAGCAGGACTTTTCTGTTTGGTAGCCCACTGGACTTTGTTAGTATCAAGAGGGAACTTTTTTGGACACCTTCTTTCTCCCCCCCACCTCTTTCTCGTAGTCCTGTTTGTGGTCTTGAGACGGGTCCCATGATGTCGTTTTGGTTTCCTGGACTTGCGCTTCTTCTCTCCCCATAAGTTAAACGCACTCTTGGACATCTCCTCAGTCAAGCTGGGGCTGCTGTCCGGAGCAGCTTGTGGGTAAGTCACAGAGTTCCTACTTTGTCAGGTTCAGGAGGCGGGAGGGAGGCTTCTCCAGTTTTTTGATGCGTGGAACCTAAAATTATAATGCAGTGCTGCTAAACGTGAAGCAGAGGAGAGCTGCACATCTATTGCAGAAAACCTGTCACCAGGCTCGGGGCAGGACTTGATCATCTCCGCTTCCTCCGGGGACATGGCTGGTCGCGCTCCGTGTCAACTCTCTTCCACCTTCCCTTTATGTACCTATAAGTTGCATGCGTGCAGATTCATTTGAGAGACGTCAAGAAAACAAGTGCAGTATTTTAAAAGCTGGTGCACTCCTGCTTCATGGTAGAAAGTGAATTCTTGGTTTATTTTTATAAGTCTAGCCTTTTGGTTTATGCATTTTGACAGTTTTTTGGTGCCTTGGCAGAAAATGTCATATTGCAAGCCCTGCGCTACTGTACCTGAAGGTAAGTTACCTTGAGCTACCAGCATAAAACTGTGAGCCAAATTGAAATAAAATACATTCGGCTCACAGGTGTCTTTTTTTTTTCTACTACAGTCAGCACAAGAAAACATTGACAATGGTGCTTCATGGCAATCAGCTGAGGGTAAAGCCTTGTTAAATCTTGCTGGAAACATGGAGCTTTCCCAAAATCATGAATGCAGCTTTCAGACTAGGGCTGGCTGAGACAGTGGCACAGTGTGCTGCAACACAGGGACTCGGGTTGGGATCCCTCAACCTTCAGGCTTGGTTGGGCCTGGGCAAGCCACAGAGGTGAGTGGGAGCACTGACAGGTGGTGCCAAGAGTGCACCTTGCAGGAGGTAGCCTTGTGGCCGTCAAGGGCTCCTGAAGTCACTTGCACATGGAAAGGAGGGAGGAGCAAAGATGGCGAGAGAAACGGTAGATAAAAACAAAAAACAAAAGAAAAATCAGTTCAGATTGATATTTATTTTCATTTATTTATTTTAACATGTTTTGTATACCGTATATTCGGTTTTGCCGTCATAACGCTTTACAGGGCAGGAAAATTAGGAGAGTAACAATATGATATGTTTCTCATTCAATTTTCCTACAGCGATAGTGCCCTTAGCAGCAAGCTTCATGAGATAATTGCCTTTGCCTACTCATTAGATGTGTTTGCTTTTAAACTTTGGGCATCTAACAGTTGGCACAGAGAGTCATCTCTTGGCGTGGGTGTGATCACTTGGTTATTATTAAGCATTAGTGAGCAGAGATGTAGCAGAGCAGTTTCGGAGATTTAAGTCTTCCTACTGAGGTTATTGCTGCCCGCTTTTAACTTGGTATTTATAATCTCATTATGATCAATTTCCTGCTATTCTGTCTGGCAGCCACAGTGGATCCTTTGTATTGTTTATCCCATCAAGCTTTTATCCCAAGCCCTGTCAGGGTTTGACATGGATCTTAAACTGTGAGGATTTCTTTTTTTTTTTTTGTCCTTTCCACCGCCCTTCCTCCCCACCCTAACACAGCAGGCCCTGTAGGGGCATCTTTCAGAGTGAGCTGGCAATTAATTTGTGGGGTATTTACACGCCGAATATCAGAAGTTAGTTTTGTCACTGCAGGCCTTCTTTTGATGTCGCAGATGGAGATGTAGTGATCAGGTTTGCCAGTGTCAGGTTTTTCCCCTGTTATTACAGGAAATATGTCTCATGTGGGTACAGAGAGCCCTAAATATTCAGAAAAGGTTGCATGAAGGAAGACCAGAGAGAATAGGAGCTTAGACATCTTGCACTTATACGGGTAAATTTTAAAAGGAGCGCGCGTGCGCCCATAAACGCACATACTGGTCATGTGAGCAAAGAGATGCTTAATTTTATATCGTGTGTGCAAGTACACGCGCATCATTTTAAAACATCCCTACCGCGCATATGTTACATGCTCGCATGAGTGACCATGGGGGGTGGGGTGGAAGAGAAAGAGAGACAATTTGAGACTCTCTATATCTCCCACTGTAAGAGGGGCACTTTCAACTTAGGGTGGGATTTTTTTTTTTTGGGGGGGGGGAGAGTGGTGTTACAAGGGTCTACAGACCGTTGTGCCCTAGGCAAACCAATGTAACAGCCCCCCCCCCCCCCCCAAACCCACCCTGAGTTGAAAGTGCCTCTCTTACAGTGGGAGATATACAGAGTGTCAAATTGTCTCTCTAAAAGAGTGTCTCTCTCGTTTCCCCTCCTTTGTTCAGGAACCCCCTCTGGCTCAAAATCTCTGGACTTGCACCTCATCAGGATCAGCAGTTAAGTTGTGCAACGCTCGCCATGATCAGCCTTTGCAAATTTGGGGTTATATGCTTGTAAGTCTTGGCCTTGCTTCTGCCCCTTTTCTGCACAATTCACGTTGCTTGCGAGCAGCCCACGCATGCGTGTATGGGGCTGTTTTTGCATGAGCAACGCTTTAAAATCTACCTGGAAGTGTTTTGCATGTTCTGAGACCTTGTTCTCCTAAGCAGGATGCTCTCAAACGTATTGTTTCAGTGTGAAAACTCCAATCTTTCCATGATGTGCTACTGTATCCTTCACTGGGCTAGAAGAAACATTTTCTTGCTGATAACAGGTTTTCTTTTTAAATAGATAAAATGCTTGTCTCCTATGAAAAATCTCAAATCTATAAAAACAACAAGGTGAGAGAAGAATAAACAAGGGGACCTTGGGAGGAATCTGGAACACAGTTGATGGGAAGCAGCATGAGTCAATGAAAACCTTGTGGGGGGGGGGACGGGGGACGACCACTGTGCTGTGCTGTGCTGTGCTGTTAATTTTAGTGTGAGAGGTAACAGTATTGGAAGCACAAGGCGATAGTGATCACAACATTATCAAATTTGACTTAACTGGAGGGGGCACAAAAAAAATCCTACTGTGACGGTATTTAAATTTTAAAAAGGTGACTATGATAAAATGAGGAAGATAGGAAAACAACTGAAAGAAGCAACTGCAAAGGTTAAGAGTTTAGCTTAAGCGTGGACATTGTTTAAAAATACCATCTTAGAAGCCCAGACCAGATGTATTCCATGTATTAGAGGTGGAAGGAAGGCTAAATGACTACCAGGATGGTTAATAGGTGAGGTGAGAGAGGCTGTAATATCTAAAAACATCTTACGAGAAATGGAAAAGGGATCCAAATGAAGAAAACAGGAAACAGCATAAGAACTGGCAAGTCAGATAAAGCATTGATAAGGAAGGCAAAGAGAATTTGAAAAGAAGCTTGCCATGAAAGAAAAAACTCAAAATAAAAACATTTTCAGGTACATTTGAGGTAAAAAGCCTGCAAGAGGGAGTCAGTTAAACCGTTATATCATCAAGGGGTAAAAGAGGCACTTAAGGATGACAAAGCTATTACAGAGAGAATACATTAATTCTTTGCTTTGGTATTCACTGAGGAAGATGCAAGATATATACCCATGCCAGAAATGATATTCAAAAGTGATGATTCAGAAGAAGTGAAACAAATCTCACAAAACCTGGAAGATGTACTAGGGGAAACTGACAAACTAAAGAGTAGCAAATCACCTGGACCAGGTGGTATACATCCCAGAGTGCTGAAAGAACTGAGAAATAAAATTGCGGACCTACTATAGGAATTTGTAAACTATCAGTAGCATCATTTGTGGTACCTGAAGACTGGAGGGTTGCCAGTGTAATGTCAATTTTAAAAAAGGGATGAAGGGGTGATCCAGGAAACTACAGACCAGTAAGCCTGACTCTGTGCCAGGCAAAATGGTGGTAGAAAATAACACAAAGAGCAAAATTGTTGAACATATAGATAAGATTAGTTTAATGGAACAAAGCCAACATGGATTTAGTCAAGGGAAGTCTTGCCTCACAAATTTGCTACATTTTTTTTTGAGGGTGCAAATAAACGTGGATAAAGATGAGCCAGTTGATATAGTGTATCTGGATTTCCAGAAAGCATTTGAGAGACATTTTAGGAAATTAAAAAGTCATGGGATGGGGGCAGTGGCCTATTGTGGATTGCCAACTGGTTAAAAGATAGAAAACATAGAGTAGGGCTAAATGGTAAATTTTCCCAAAGGCAAAAGGTGAATAGTAGAGTGCCCCAGGGATCTGTTCTGGAACCACTGCTTTTTAATATATTTATAAATGACCTGGAAATGGGAACAAGTGAGGTGTTCAGATTTGCCAATGACATAAAATTATTCAAAGTTGTTAAATTGAAAGAGGACCTTGCAAAACTGGGAGACTGGGCATGCAAATGAAAGCGAAATTTAATGTGGACAAGTACAAAGTGATGCACTTAGGGAAGAGTAACCCAAATTATAGTTATATAATGCAAGGGTCCATATTAGGAGTCACCACTCAGGAAAAGATCTAGGTGTCATCGTTGAAAATACGTTGAAATCTTCTGCTCAGTATGCAGCAGCCGCCAAGAAGCAAATAGAATGCTAGGGATTATTAGGAAAGGAATGGAGAATAAAACAGAGAATTTCATAATGCCTCTGTATCACTCCATGGTGTGACTTCATCTTGAATATTGTGTGTAGTTCTGGTCACCACATCTCAAAAAAGATATAGCAGAATTAGAAGAGGTACAGAGAAGAGCATCCAAAATGATAAAGGTGATGGAACAGTTCTCCTAGGACAAGTAGGATGGTAGTCCTCACACATGGGTTACATAATCAGATGGAGACTGGCACGGAAAACTTCTGACAAAGTTTCTAGAACTTTGACTGGCACGCTGGTTGTCACCTCTCCTCCCTCTCAGCTGGTCCTGGCATCAGTGACCTTTGAGGAGGAATTGGAGTGTAGGGTGCAGCTGTGGCAGTAAATCGGGTCCTGCGGGGCATCGAGCCAGTGCCTCTGCCAGCGCCGGTGGCCATGGCATCTCTGCTGGAGTTGCTGTTGGAACATCTCAATGTCCTCCTCTGTGTCCTCCCAACTCAGCTGGCTCTAGTGCTCCAGGGGCCATTGATGCCCTATGGGGCACAGTTGCTCCCTTGTGCATGACTCCTTGGATGAGGAAAGCCCCTTTGAGGCCGGCAGTACCATTACGCCCTCCTGCTTCCCAGCCAGCCCTACTGGGTACGTCCATGGGACCATCAGTGCTGTCGATGCCTGCAGTACCTAGGCTTCGAGGCACACCCAGGACTTCGTCCCCAGCTGATTTCAGTGAGGATGATGTCTCTTATGACCCCTGGGGAGATGACACCTCCGATTCCTCCTCGGAAGATTCCGAGGGCTTTCCCTTGGACCAATCTCCCCCATAGGAAAGACTAAGGTCCCTGCCGGAGGACTTAACCTTTGCAGGGTTTGTGCAGGTCATGGCAGAAGCCATTCCTTTCCAGCTGATGACTGAGGAAGACGCCAGGCACAATGCTGGAGATCCTCCAGTTTGTAGATGCTCCGAAGGAGGTTGTGGCTGTCCCAGTCCATGAAATCTTCAAGGAGCTGCTTCTGAGGATTTGGGAACACCCCCCTCACGGTACTGCCTGTGAATAGGAAGGCAGATGGGGTGTACCTGGTCCATCATGCCACTGGCTTCAAGAAACGTCAATTCCCACACCAGTTGGGAGTGGTGGAGTCCGCGCTTAAGAAGGCCAAATGCTCCTGGACCCATGCCTCGACTCCCCTGGGGAGGGAACACAGGGTGCTGGATGCACTGGGCAGAAAGGTCTTTCAGGGCACCATGCTGATAGCCCGAATTGCCTCCTACCAGCTCTATATGAGTCAGTACTCCTGTAACCTCTGGAAGCAGTTCAGGAGGTGGCAGACTGACTGCCCCAATAGAAGCAGCAGCAAGAGGCTTTGCTGGCGGTCGCACAACAGGGCCTTGAGTGTGGGAAGCATGAGGTGCATTCCAACTACGATGCATTTGAAATGGCGGCAAGAGTTGCAGCTGCTGGGATCAGCGCCCGCAGGATGGCTTGGCTCCGGGCCTTGGACCTCTGGCCAGAGGTGCAGGAGAGGCTTGCTGACTTGCCATATACTGGCAAAAATCTCTTTTGGCAATAAGGTGAGGGATGCGTGGCTCAGTTGTGAGACCGCCATAAGAGTCTCCAACATCGTTCTGCCAGTACTTCCGCAGTCGACATGGCATGGCCCAAGGCGCTCTTTCTATTGTGAGCCGGAAGTATTGCCTGCCTGCGTCTTGGTCCTGTCCACAGAGAGTGAGCTCTTGGGGCCGCTCCAGGCAGCAGCAGGCTCCCAAGCCTCAACCAGTGCCCCAGCCAAACCCCGCTACACGGTTTAGACTGGATGGGAAGGAGCAAAAGCCAGCCGCCCATCCCTGTGCTGGGGGACCCACCCGGTCAGAGGTTGGCTATGATTCTTTGCAGATCTGTCACCTAAGACCAGTGGGTTCTGTCCATCGTAAGACGGGGATACAGGCTAAATCTATTGGGTGTTCTTCCAGATTTTCCACCAAACCCCCTTTGGGGGCTAGCAACATGTCAGGAGATCCTCTTGGCAAAGCTCTCCGCCCTAGTAACAGCCAGGGTGTTCAAGTCTGTTCCACCAAGGCAATGGGGATAGGGTTTCTACTCCCGGTATTTTCTGATTCAAAAGAAAACTGAGGGACTCCGTCCCATCCTGGATCTGAGAGCCTTGAACAGATTTCTAAAAAGATAGAGGTTCAAGATGGTCTCTCTGGGCACCCTGATTCCCCTCCTGCAAAAAGGGGACTGGCTATGCTTCCTCGATTTAAAAGATGCCTACACCCACATCAAGATCTTCCGAGGTCACAGGAAGTATCTTAGGTTTGTGGTGGGCGAATGCCACTTTCAGTAAAGAGTGTTACCATTCGGTCTGGCCTGCTCACCACAGGTCTTTACCAAGTGTCTGGCCGAGGTGGAGGTATACCTGCGCAGGTTGGGAGTGTAGGTTTTCCCCTACCTGGACGATTGGCTGATCAAGAGTATTACCCAGGTGGGGGCAAGGCGATCCCTGCTCTTGACCATCTGGGTGCTGGAGTCATTGGGGTTCATTATCAACTACCCCAAGTCTCATCTCAGCCTGTTGCCTCAGCTGGACTTCATCGGAGCCCTGCTGGACACTACTCAGGCATTGGCTTTTCTACCCCAACCATAGCACTGACCTTGGTGTCCCTTGTGGGGGTAGTGTGGCGGTGCCAGCTGGTTTCTGTGAGGCAAACGTTGAGTCTGTTAGGGCACATGGCCTCTACCGTCCATGTTACCCCTTTGTGTGCCTGCACATGCGCAGGCTCCAGTGACCCTTGAGGGTAAGATCACCCAGAGCCTCTGGGTTTGCATCCAGGTTACACTGTCTCTCCGGGACTCCTTATCCTGGTGGGGGATTCTCTCCGATCTGAAGCGAGGGGTGTCATTTCAATCTCCCCCTGCTCAGGATGTCCTCTCCATGGTTGCATCCAACCTGGGGTGGGGGGGGCCCATGTGGAAGGACTCCACACCCAAGGACTGTGGTCCGCCCAGAAAGCACAATGCCAGATCAACTTCCTGGAGCTCCAGGTGATCAGGTACACTATCTGGGCTTTCAGAGATTGGCTGGAAGGCAAGATGGTCCTGATCCAAACTGATAATAAGGTTGTGATGTGGTATATTAACAAGCAGGGAGGCACGAGATTAAGAACATGGCGGCATCAGAAAGCCCAGGGGTGGGGTGGGAGGAATAGAAGTGTTGAACTCCGATGAAGCAAGGCCGCCACGAGAGCCCATTCCCGTGGCAGCAAAGAGGAAAACCTGATCCCGACGAAGCAAGGCCGTCACGGGAGCCCATTCCCATGGCGGTGAAGAGGAAAACCCAACCCCCGACCAAGCAAGGCCGCCACAGCCCGTGGCGGCACAGAGGAAACCCAACCAAGCAAGGCCGCCAAAGAGGAAACCCGACAAGCAAGGCTGCCACAGCCCGTGGCGGCAAAGAGGAAACCCAACCAAGCAAGGCCGCCACAGCCCGTGGAGGCAAAGAGGAAACCTGACCAAGCAAGGCCTCCACAGCCTGTGGCGGCAAAGAGGAAATCTGACCCCGACCGAGTCCGCTATGGGGGACCATTCCCGTGGTGGTGAAAAAAGAAGGCCCGCCAAAGTAAAGCCACGGCGAAACTGGAGCCCATCCCTGCAGTGAAGGAAGAATACATTTTTGGTGAGAGCTGGTGTGTCTGTGTGTGAATGAGTGCCTGGGTGAGAGCTGGTGTGAATGGATGCTTGGGTGAGAGCTTGTGTCTGTGGGTGTGAATGGATGTATGGGTGAGAGCTGGTGTGTGTGGGTGTGAATGGGTGCATGGGTGAGAGCTGGTGTGAATGGGTGCTTGGGTGAGAGCTTGTGGGTGTGAATGGAAGCCTGGGTGAGAGTTTGTGGGTGTGAATTGGTGCCTGGGTGAGAGCTGGTGTGAATGGGTGCAAGAGCATTTGTGTGTGATTGAGAGCTTGTATATAAGAGACCATTAGTGTGATTGAGAGAGAGAGACTGGTCAGGGAGGTGATGTGTTTCTGTGTGAGAGAGACCGAGACTGGTTGTGTGTGGGGGGGGGGGGGGGGGGGGGGGGCCTGGTTTAATAGTTGTAATTCTTAGGATTGTTACTGTTTGAGTGTGTTCCATAATACAGGTGTAACTATGTGCGGGTTAGTTTGTATGCATTATCCTGAGAGTCTGTTAGGTGCTATATTTCTCTTTCCATTTCTCCAGGTTCACACTGCATGCAGAGTGGCTTTTTCGGTTTTCCATTCCAGTTTCTGTCTCCATATTTATAATTTGTGGTTTTTCTGTACTTGGTGAAGGGTGTGTGACCGAGGTGAGGTATTTAACTAGCATGTAGGCATTTGTATCAATCTTATTTGTTGTGTTTTCTCAAAAGGATATGCATTAGTGGTAAATTACTGTCTTTTCATAAGGAAGGCTATTTTGGCTGGTAATAAAAGGTGTTTGTTTTGCTTTTACTGAGATGTCATCAGAACCAGAATATCTTTTTTTTTGTATGGCGAGTTGTACAGGGTAATGCCCTAGACCTGCTCTGCACTCATTGCTGGGGGTTGGGGGGATTCCTGTGGATGCAGAGTGCATGTTTACATTTAGCCCTATGAAGGTCATGTGGTCAGTGTGTCACGCATGTGAGAACCATCTGTCAGGTGTGTCCCGGCCAAAAAAAAGTTGAGAACCACTGTTCTAGTAAATCCTCTAGGCGTTCTTTTCATGCAGTGCAATAGCATTTTGTCTTCTAAAGCTTGAGACCTTCAAGCTATGTTCTTCCTAAAAGACAGCAAGTAAAGCAGTTCTTTGCCGTATAAGAGGCTTTCTCAGTGTGCCGTTGAAATGCAGAGAGCTTCAATTCCATCTTGTGGGATAGCCTGGAAGTGATGGGAGAAGTGCAGAGTCTAGGTTTTGGAGCCAGCAGCAGATCTGAGCAGCACTTCTGCTTGTGAATATGTGCACACTGGTGTCCGTGTGTCTCTAGGTCCTGGACTGTAACGGGACACCTTCAGCAGCTCTCCAGAGGATAGCGCTAACTCTCTGCAGCCTGTCTCCTTCAGACTCACTGGGTTCACTGAACAGATGTTTGTTAATCTCCGTGGGGAGTTACCTTGCCATTTTGTCAAGTGCACCATGAAGGACAGATGTGCGATGAAAAGCAGTGAAATGTTTAACCTTGAATACTATTTTATTTCTTTTGTGTTTTTTTGTAAAGGCTCTTTGTGTTGCTTATTAATCTTCTATGAGTCTTGCTTACCCCATAGCTGGCTGGTCACGGGCGGAGGGGCTAGGTGGGTGGAGGAGAGCTATGTGACCTGCTAAAAGAAAGAATAAAGACAGTATAGAGAGGGTATGCAAACATGCAGTAATGCAGCCTGAAGATGCAGCATGTTGCATTGGTAAACCGCTAGGTTGCCACATTCGTTCTTTCATTCAGGGGGAAAGAACGGCCTAGTGGTTAGACAAAGGGGCTCCAAACCAGAGAAAACAGCGTTCAGATCCCGCTTCTACTCCTAATACTGCTTGTGACATGGAGCAAGTCACTTTATCTCCCATCGCCTCAGGTACCCACTTTGGTTGTAAGCTCTTTGGGACAGAGACTTTATCATACCAAAAAAAAAACTATTGTAAGCAGCCATCTAGAAATAGAAAATGAATTTGGAAATGTGCCATGGAATTGTTAGAAGGAAGCAAACTTGCAGTATCGGATAACTCTGATTTGCCGTCATGCAATCTGCATTATCATTCATAAAATAGTTTAACTGTAAGATAGAAAAAAAAAATCCTCTAGAGCAGAGCAATTGGCGGTGGTTATTGCCCCAGTGAGGTTATCGAGTTCTTCCAGGCAGGGCTGTTATTGCCCTGCCCATATGGGGCACGTAATCCCTGACACGCCTCACCTCTTTGTTTTCGTAGTCCTGAGTCCCCGAGCTGTGTGGGGCTGGTTGGATCCTGTGCCTGACTAGCTGCTGCAGGGCCATTTGCTAATGTTTTATACTGTGGGATGGAGAGGCGGCTGTTGGTGGGGAGCGTGCTGCTTTGTATTCTCAGATGGTAACGTTGCCTTGCAGAGGTCTGTGTACCATCTGTTGTGTTCTGTGCTTTTTTTTTTTTTGGTTAATCTTCAGTCCCCTCACATCTGTGTCTTATCTGTAATCACCTATTCAACACCTGTACCCTTTTATACCTAAAACCCAGATAAAGACTGATGGAAAGTAAGTGTTTTTACCTTACATAATTATTCTAATTTCGTTCCTTGACTTTGAACACATTAGATCATATTTAATCCTCGTGCGCTAGTGCTGCAGTCACCCGCCATCCTCCCCTCCTGTACACCTTCACTTATTGGTGACTCCTGTGAGGCCTCGTCTGTCTTGCTCTTCAGGAAATGCGGGATTAGGAATCCCAGAAGACTTTAGGATGTGAGTGAATGAATGGAGCAATCCCTGATGAAACCTCAGACCCCCTCAGTATCTTGTGGCCTTAGTCAGTGGCATCTGTCACTCGGTGATTAATCTGTGGCTGATGGGACCCTTGCTGAAAGACCTTTGTTAAGAGAATCAAGGAAAATGCTGACGGGGGAAGCCGCTCTCCCGTGTCTTTGAAGTCGTGTGTCCGTCCCCCCCCCCCCCCCCCCCCTTCTCCTATAATCCTTTGTGCTCTTGAATGTAGCTCCCTCATTGCTGGATGACACGGTCGGAAAGTATCCTGCATACACACCGGCTGTAAGCGGGCCATGTGTTACACGGCTTCCTGTTTCACACTTTAAACCCAGATGATGATGAAGTCCAATGTTTAATGAGGCTTATGATACTGTATGTTCTGCAGAGCAGGGACAGCTGTACACAGAGTGTGTAATATCAGGATAAGACACCCGTCCATAACGTGAATGCTTGCAAATACACCAGCCCTGGGCAGCGGCAGAAAAAACATATTTTACAGAGCAGTTTCTATTTGTAATTCTTCTGTCGAATTTGCTGGTGCTGGAAAAAGCCAGCTGCATCTGTCTAGGGCCTGTAAGCTTCCCAGCGCCTCGTTCATCTCCATATAAACACAACAAATATGTCGTGTAACCAGGCAAACATTCTCTGCCCCGTATTTCTGCCTGGTGGAAAAAAAAAAGAAATAATGCCTTTTCTGTCCTTTTTGGCAAGAAGGTCATCCCTAGCTAGGTTGCTTGCGCTTGTGTAACATTAACGTTACGAATGTTTGTGCAGCACCTTGCTAGAAAGAGAACTGTCAGCGAAAGCTGAAAGGCTTCTGTAGAAGGGCTCTGGCATTCCATATCTCTCTCCTGCCGACCGCCGCCTGGATTTCTGTGCGTGCTGCTGCCGCCTCCCTCCCCTTCTCTGGCTGGGCTGAATTGGTGAGCTCTTGAGACCCTTTAGGTGTTCAGCTCTTGAGCCCGTCATCTACAGGTTTGCCCTGAGAATTGGCCCTAAACATACCGCCTCGTCCACTGAAAACTCTCTTTGGCAAAGACCAGTTGGAATAAGAGAGCAGTGACAATGATAAAATAAATGACAGTGAACTGGCCTCTTTATTCTACAAGTGTAAAGAATGCTAATGGTAATAGCTGTGCAGTGGACCGAGGAAAGGGCATTGGACTTCTTGTTCATGCCTAAAGCTTTAAATGGCACTACTTGTTGTATTTTTTTTTTTTTTTTTAATGTATATCATGCATTCATCCTAGGAAAATCTTTCTCTCTCCTTCCTCCTGCCCATAGTCTGACAGCAAAGGGTGTGTCCATTGTGAGGGGTTAGTGAGGCGGGCGGGAGTCCTGCTCACAGAGATTAAATGGAAGCCATATTTTCAGCAATGCCTCATTTGCAGTTGATTGTCTGGCCAAGTCTGTCAGCCTCATAGATCTGAGGACTGGAAGGGGGACTCTAATTGCAGTTAATAGGCCATGCTTATGCTGCAGAATTTATGGAGCTGCTACATTAAGCTCACCCACACAGTCGGTGTCTCCAGTGAAGCTCTCTTCAGCTGAAAGAATTGTAGGTCTGGCCCAGCAGTCCATGTGAGGGAGGGGAGTGGCCATTGGGACTGACCGGAATGTACAGGATTCCCAAAAGCTGTTCTGATCCCTTACCTCTCACCTCTTTTGCACATCATAAAAGCAGGAAATGCCAAAGTCCTTAACCTGTCCAATTTCATCCAAATGCATTCTCATACTTGCAGTAGTCTTTTTCTGATTCAGATTTTGACTCTGAAGTTTCTTCCTGCCCCTTTGAGTTTCCAGCTCCATTGGAACCAGGGCTGGGATCAGGCCCCCCATGAGCCTTCACTCACAACTACCTGGGGATTCCCCCCACCCCGTTTTAGATCTCCCTCTCCCACCCATGCACCATCTGGTCATTGCAGCGACGTTCCTGGGCTAGGGGCTGGGGACCATGCTTCTGGGTCCCTTCAATCCTGGGCCCTGAATGCCAGCCACAGGGTGTCATCGTTGAACAATGGCCAGAATGGCACAGTATTCCCAAATCTGGGGATCAAACCTAACAGCCCAAATTTTAGATTTTGTAATAAATTAGAATCTGGTTCAGCAAACTTAAGAACCTAGGAATGTTTATCCTATGATGGAATTTTGGAGAATATCTGCTTCCCCGATTTTATTCTCCTGCCACCCTTCTCCTCATCAGCTTGCCTTGACTGCCAGTTAAATTCCACCTCCAAAGTTATAAGGGCAGTGTTTCTTTCTCTGTAATCTCACTGTCGTTCTTCTACTCTTCTCATCAAACCCTTTTCTGTGTGCCTCCCACCAAGCAGACTTCTAATGGCTTTCAAGCCTTCCTTGGTCTTTGCACCATCTGTAAGGAACAAACTCCCTCCTGGCATCCGAGAGTCCCCCCCCACCTCACCTTCCTCCCCCTGCACTAATACTTACGTCTAGGTGAAAGATCCATTTTTTCCGGCTTGCAGTCAATGAACGCATCACGCATTTGTTCTGTTAATATCTACTGCTCGTCTGCGATCTAGATGGATCTCACTCAGTATCTCGTAAGCTGCTCGATAACTCTGAAAATTAAGTAACATAAATGAATAACTAGGATCTTCCCATCTTCTGGGGTTTCCTCAGATTAGCTTCATTAGTTACAGTTATGGAATGGAAACAGTCTCCTATTTCTTTCACAGCTAAAAAAAAAAACCAAACAAAAAAACCCCCCAAAACCCCCAGGTTGACAAATGGGTCATGAATTTGTTGTTGCTGTAGTTATTGCTATAGTTTCAGGCAGCTTGTTAGTGCCCACTGCCATCACCGCCTGCTGTGTTGTCTTGCTTAATTTCATGTATTTCTGCAATACATCTGAAAAGACATTTTGGCTTTGACCACATTGCACATTTAGCATGTGAGAGAAACCAAGCTTCAACTGGAAAATGCAAACCAAGTATTTTGATAGAATACCATGTGTGCTATATTACTGTGATACTCAGTGAAGCATAAAGCAAAGGACTAGGATTTTGTATAGTATGTACACTGTGTAGCCCATTGAGCCTCCCCCATCTTTATGACTTCATAATCTCTTTTGTAAGGGAGCTTAAAAAAAATTAGAAAAACCTCTGCATGGATAGAAATGGGGCACGGAGTAAAATATCCAGATCTTTGAGCTGCTTCCCCAAGAAGACTCGCCATGTGCTTGATCAAAGATCTGCACTGAGCAGAAAATAAAAGCGACACTGTGCGCATGTTATGAAATCGGGCGTAGATTTGTGTGCGCCGGGTTGCGCGCACAAATCTACGCCCACGCATACCTCTTAAAATCTGGCCCTTAGGGAATAGCCACTGCTATTAATTGCATCAGTAGCATGGGATCTTCTTAGTGTTTGGGTACTTGCCAGGTTCTTGTGGCCTGGTTTGGCTTCTGTTGGAAACAGGATGCTGGGCTTGATGGACCCTTGGTCTGACCCAGCATGGCAAATTTCTTATGTTCTTATATTTCTGTTTGCTGTGTGTTAGAAGGTGTTTGCATTGGCTCATGGGTGCGTCCAGTTTCCAAACCCATGGCTGTCAGCAGGCTCGAGACAGACGCTGGCAAAATTGAGCGTCGGCTGTCAAACCCGCTGACAGCCACCGCTCCTGTCCAAAAAGAGGCACTAGGGACGCGCTGATGTCCCTAGCGCCCCTTTTTACCGCGGACTCTAATTTAAATAAATTAATTTACTGTATCGCACGCACAGGAGAGCGGGCGCTCGCCCGCTCTCCCGCGATTTTTACTGTATCGGCCCGTTAGATTGTAAGCCCTCCGGGGATAGGGAAATACCTACAGTACCTGAATGTAATCCGCTTTGAAGCACTGAAAAAAAAAAAGTTTGAAAAGCAGAATATAAAAAAAATAATGTGGGGCAGGCAGCTGGCTTGGGCATTTACCCTGGCTGCTGCTGCCTCTTTTCCCACTACTGCTGTTCCCAGGACTCAGGCAGGCCGACGAGGTAAGATGCGCACTTGTATTGAGTGCCCGTTGTCCCAACGCGCGTGCAGCCACGTCCCCTGGGCGCTCGAGGCAGTGAGGGGAAAAAAAGGATGCACTAAGGCAGAACTGGGCATCTGTCGCGCTCGGAAGTAGTTTATTGCATCGGGTGCACTCTTCAGCGGGCGCTCAATACGAGGGTCCATTTTTGACCCGGCTTCTCCTTTATTTTGCTGAGGTTGCCGATGTATTATATTAGGCGCCCATTACTACTGGCGTATAAATTTGTGTGGCCGCAAGCAGTAAATTCAAGAGTCACGAGGACCGTATTTTTTAATGTTTCTCGTGAGCCTGCGAGGTCACTTTAATCCACCACCGGGGCTGGAGTTAAATTCCCAGCGTTAAAAAGTGTGCATTTGGGCACTCAGCCTTTGGGTGCACTTTCCTGCAATGGGCAGTAATAACTAATAGTCTCAACTACATGGAATTTAAATGCGGAAGGAGCTAGTTGGGACGCATTTGTTAGCCCGCGCGCTGTGGACGCATTAATTCCCTTATTACATTGGATGCTAGTCTAGTGCTCCAAAAAAGGTGTGTCCAGCCACGAGTAAACCTTTGCACTGGGCTGGGCCTGCTTTATTGCATCAGCCTGAGAATGAGCCAGTGCACGCTGTCCCCCCACCTCACTCAGCCGGGGGGGATAAGAGAGGCCGGAAGGAGGCTCAAGAGGAGATGCAGTGTGCAACGAGTGCTGCACAAAATGGGAACGTGAGGCCCAGCTGTCCGTGCCCTGCACGCTCCCCATTAATTGCCACACACTGGGAGTTTATGCCATCGCTGGGAAGAAGAGGCATGCATGATTACATACACTCTCTCAGAAAAGAGCTCCTACACATTTAACAGCTGCTGTCGGGTGCGGAGAGCAGGGTCCAGGTTCCAGTCTGCACCTGAGCATCAGGCGGTGGTGACTTTTCTGAAGGCACCCCAGTGAGTCACATCTCACTGGGTGGGAAACGCTGCTATGAGAAGTTGGTAGGTGCAAGTGAAAAGTGATTAATACTTGCCCCAGCGTGCAAAGAGTGTGAAAACAAGGCAGACGCACTGCAAACGTTCACCTTCTTTTCATTTCCTGAACGGTAAGCTCAATGTTCGTAGACCTCCAGTCTTGCAAAGCCCATTAGCTGGTCTACTCTTTCATTCTGATAAAACTTGGCCACGCTCAGTAGCGTTAGCAATATCCAGGTGGAATGGGCCATCACATTAAACTGTCTCTGGTACCGAGCCATTTATCAGTTGAAACCCTTTAGGATCGGTTCTTGTAAGTCCTGTCTTATACCAACCTTTGGCATGTGTTTTACATTCATTTTTTTTTTTCTTTGTGGAAGAAGGAAAAAATAGTTTTAAATCCATTTGTTTCACAGAGAGCCGCAGGACTACTTTAAAGCTGCTAATATCTCTCAACTCCCTTTATAAAAGATAATTAATTTAGAAGATGCCTAGAAGCCAAATAAGTATGATTTACACATCCCGTAAGACTGCAGCTTGGAATGCAGTAAGGGCTGTTATTTCTGTGTTTTCTTTATTGCACTGTCTTGAATAATTTTACTTTACTTTTCTTTTAGAGAAGAAGTGAATAAAAAAATTTCCTCTGGGCATTAAAAAAAAAAAAAAAAAAAAAAAAGTCCTTCTGAACAGATCATTTGGTACCCCGAGTCGTTTATTTAGTATTCCCAGCAAGACTAAGCAGAACCAGGCGCAATTGCCATGGACTTTGATTCTCACTGTTGCTCAGAACCATGGAGCTATCCCAAGTAGTTTTCTTTTTTTTTTTTAAACAAATAACATCCCTGCACACCTGACATAGAGCATGGCTGCCATTCTGCTCAGTGGAGTTTATTAACCTTTTTAAAATTATAATGCGATGGGTGTAATTTCCATGAACACGTGTAACCACTTCCATTTGAGAAAGTGCAAGCTGCCTGGCTTAGGTTTCCAAGAAGAAACAGCAATATGGCTTTGTGCGCTCCTTCCTGTCAAATATAAGGTTTCCCTTCGGCTAAGGAAGGTAGCTGTAAAGGGGGTGGTAGTGGAGGTAAGCCCATGTGACATGCAACTATTCTGGGCCTCTGACCTGCTGAAATTCCTGCCTGATACACAGGGCAGTTGCTAAAGCTGTTAAAGAGAGAATTGTTCACCAAGTGTATGGCCTCTGCCACCTCATGCGGACGCAGCACTCGCCAACATCCCTTGTCCCTGGCCCAGTACCAGGAGGGTGCTGCAACCATTGCCATCTCTGGACTTTTTAATCCTCACTCTCCCTGCTACTCTCACCCACCCTAGTCCCCCTTGAGCATTTTTATGGAAAGGTGATCCTAAAAGTTGAAGAAAAAAAATAAATAAGACCAAGAGAGTGTTGCAGCCTTTACCATCCCTGAACCAAGGCATGGAGGGTGTTGCAACCATGAAGTGTAAGCCGCCTAAACCTTTGCATTGAGTGACTTATACATTCTAATTAAATTAAAATTATCTCTATAGCCTCTTCCATCAATGGCCTAGGAGGGAACAAGGTTTGCTGTCATGTTTGTTTGGTTTACTGAATAAAACCTGGCTCTGCCCCCTTTTAAAATGATGCTTGTGCATTAACATCTGCTTAAAGCTAAGCTTTGCTTCTTGCAATAAGAAGAAAAAATATAAGAATATATGTAGTTTTGCATGTGTTGCCTGGAATGAGTTCAGCACTGGCAAAAAAAAACCCCCCAAAAAACTGGGCTCCAAATAACCTGGGCACTTAACATCCAGTGCCTGCCACTAATGCTGGTGTTTGATGGAGGACACTGCTGATGTGGTGGGGCCTGGCCTGAGAACTGCTGCCACCAGAGTTCAGAGCTGCCTGGGTTGCATGACAAATTAAACGGTAACAAATCACTGGCTCTGGATGGCATCCATCCCAGAGTTCTGAACGAATTAAAACATGAAATTGCTAACCTGTTACTAGTAAACCATAACCTGCCATTTAAAACAGCCGTGATATAGATGGGATAGAGGCAGTCTGGAAAAGGGCTACCGCCATGGTTCAGAGTCTGCACTGAAGAGCCTATGAAACAAGACGGGGGATGTGATAGAAATATTCAAATGCCTCAAAGGTAGCCCTGAGAAAACTTTTAGAAAACATGAGCATAAGTCAAAATATAGGAGCCAGGAGTAGGGCAGTTTTATTTTTGCTTTGCAGAGATTTAAAAAAAATGTTTTCCTCTTTTTTTCTTCCTTAAGGGTTTTTTTTGTTTGCCTATTTTTCATTCGTTTTCTGACATCTTTGCCACCTTCATTCTGCACAGGCAGGGAACACATCCAGTCGGTGGTGGCAATGGCTCCTCTTCCTCCCGTCGGACCTGGACCCATCTCGGCGATGACAAGTCTCTTCCGGCTGGGATTCCACCTCTGTGGTTTCTCCTGGGCCTAGGTCAGACGCCTGAGAATTTTCCCCCCAAGTGTCAATGTGCAAAAGGCAGTGATGGCTGTTTTCCATACACTGTATCAGTCCTCCTCTTCTCCTCACATCCCCAATGTTGTCCTATCATCAAAACTTGGGATGTGAGTATTTTGCGCTCATTGTAGAAGCAAGTAAGTTAATCTTGAGCCCGCTTAGCATTTACAAACGTGAAAGCTGTATTCTGCCAAAAAAAACAAAACAACCAGCTAGAATAATCTTATCAGGGCATTAAGTGCAAAACAAATTCTGTACTAACCTTTCTCTGCATCCATCGCCAGATTAAGTGCCCCCCCCCCCCATGTTCCAAATGTAGAAGACATGCAGGTCTGCCAGTAATAGAGAAGGGAAGGGATCTTCCTTAATTAAGAAAGTAAAGGTTGCAGGTGGGGAGCTTGGCTAAAACTGTGGGATGAGTTCAGCAGATTTTTGGCAGCACCTCTCGCCTGTTACGAGTGCAGAACACAACTTTTCCCAGTGATGAGTGGAACGGGCAGGAACTGCAGCCCAGCAGCAACGCTTCCAGTAGCTGTCATAATGTCATTCCTTTCAGCAGCCTTTTTTTTTTGTTTTATTAAGAAATTATTTCAAACATTTTGGCTCTAATCTTATGTGAGAAGGAATTAAAAGTTCTGGCAGCTGGACTATGTCAAATAACAGCAAGGAAGGTGGTGGAAAGGGGGTGGGGACGACAAAATTCACGACTGGTTAGATCTTAATTACTTTCAGCATCCTGAGGGCTAGTCCGCCCTGGAGAGGCCTAGACCGAGGGCCTTGTTTTCGCCTGCAGGCTGCTGAGTGATGTGCTAAGTAAGTGGAAATGATCATGCCATGTGACTAGGCAGCTGTAATAGACTTTTTCTGTTACGAGTATGGGAGCCTTTAATTAGAATTGAAGGTTATCCTTGCAGTGGGATATGGCTCAGAAGCCGACATGATTTGTCTACAAGTGTTGTGTGGTGAAATGCGGCTTGTGAGGATGCATGAGGTAATTACTTATGATAAGGAGAAGGAAATAAAGACACCTACGACCATTGCAGAGCATGTGATAGCTTCTACTTGAAAAGAAAAAAGATGAAAATTCTGCTAGCCTCTTATTTCTAGTGTGCAGTTGTCCCCGAATTTCTTTTGAAAGTCTCCAAAGGTTGTATGGCAGCTCGTTCAATAGTGTGTTTATCTTTCGAGAGAGACTGGCATAGTTTGCACACTGCATCGCTCTCTGCCTTTGCCAGCTAATCCTATGGGGACAATTTCTGAAAGGGTGCCAAATGCCTGAGTGTCTGCTAAATTAAACTGCTTTTCAGCTGAATTCAGCCAGCTATAGGCCCAATCTTACAGGCCGATACAGAAAGAAACACGGGAGAGCGGCGGAGCGCACTGTACTGTGTCGGCCTGTTAGCTTGTTAATGTTGAAAATCAGCACTGGCTAGTTAATTTGGGAGCCCATCCTGGGAGCACCTTCACAGCTGCCCAATTTTTTGGCCTGCCAGATTAAGCTGGCTAGTGAATCTTGCAGCTAAATTTGGCCACACTGCAGAATGATATTTTTACCTTGCAGGATCTAACCAGCTAAGTAAAGACTTAACTAGCTAGATTCCACTTATCTATAATCCACAAATCCATATACTGCCATAACTCCAATTGGCTTGATGAACCTCTCCTCCTTACACACTCGGACTGACCCACCAGGGTCATCAATAAAGGCACCCTCCAAATACCCTCCATCAAAAAGGCCCATCTCACCACCACAAGAGAAAGTGCCTTCTCTATCGCTGGACCTTAACACTGGAATTCCCTCCCGACAGCGATCCAGCTTGAACCGTGCTCCGCCAAATTTAGAAAGAAACTGAAAACTTGGCTGTTTAGACAAGCCTTCCCTGACTAGTCTCGGAGCTCAGCACCTACTGCAACCTATACCCACTCAGAGTCTCCTCCTTTTAAGAACCCGTGCTCTCTAGACCTGCACTCCCTTACCATATTATCCCTGTTACCCATTTCAATTGTTCTCACCTTAATCCTATCTCCCCAGTGCATATGTTAACACTAATTCCCTTAATACTGCACTCCCCTTGTACATATGTTAAATACCTAGCCCCATTGGGATCTCTTGTTTAAGTTAGAGTTGACCTATTTTTCCGATGCTCCTGCTGTCTACCTGTATCATTAGGACTCCAGTTTTTCCCCTGCCTCTGTTATTTGTACTTTCCACCTATCAGTTGTTAATGTAAACCGGCATGATGTTGTATAGTAATGTCGGTATATAAAAGTTTCAAATAATAATAATATTCTGCTGTAAATCAGCCTCTAGGTGTAAGGATTTCTTGGAAGGGGCTGTTAGCCATCTTGAATTGAGCTAGATGTTCATATCACTGCGCTGCAGCTACCTGTGGGGAAATGTGGAGCTGAGGCAAAGACTGGATTAGAGGAATAGACGGGCAAGCAGTCAGAAAAATCAGGTGAAAAATGAGAGCTTAGATTGAGATGGTTTGTCCTCCATCAAACGTACAATTGATGAAAGCATAGGGGCAGATTTTATAATCTGCGCGTGCAGCCTACATTTGTGCGCGCTACCTGGTGCGCACAAATGTACACCCAATTTTATAACATGCGCGCGCAGCTGCGTGCATGTTATAAAATCCAGGGTCAGCGCGTGCAAGGGGGTGCACCACGCGCGCCGAGCCCTAGGGGGAGCCCCAATGGCTTTCCCTGTTCCCTCCGCGGCCGCTCCAAAATCGGAGCGGCCTCGGAGGGAATTTTCCTTCCACTCCTCACCCCCCAGCCCTACCTAAATCCCCCCCACACACACACCTTTATTTCAGGAGGCAGGCATAACTTGCGTGCACTGGCACGGCCACTGTGCCAGAGGACTCGGGACCGCCCCTGGACCACTGCCCCGCCCCCTTCCCACCCCTTTTTCAAAGCCCCGGGACATAAGCGCGTCTCGGGGCTTGCGCGCGTTGCCGAGCCTATGCAAAATGGTTTTTCGGGGTTACGCGCGTAACCCTTTGAAAATCTGCCCCATAATGCTGTTGCCTGTGATGGTTGCAGTTGCCCTTAAAAATCACTGCAACCTAGGAAATTTATTTTGATTTTTAGATTTTATTCTTCCTGAAGGCAAATAGAGTGAGTCCGTTTTCAAAAGGATTTATCCATTTCTCTGCTTTTGGCCAAGCTCTTGGAAATTTGGCCCCTTAATTATTCACATGCCTGCTTTTCAGTAGATGAAATAGCTTTTGATATTCTCTGACTCTCTCTCTGTCTCTGGAGTTGACCTTGGAAGTTGCCCTTCTGGCTTCTGCATTGAAGCTCACTGTTAGCCGTTATTTGGACGCACGTTTTCGACGTGCTAGCTTTACCCCTTATTCAGCAAGGGGTAATAGCGCGTCGAAAATGCACGTCCAACCCCCCCAAGACTAATAGCGCCCGCAGCATGCAAATGCATGTTGATGGCCCTATTAGTCATTCCCGCGCGATACAGAAAGTAAAATGTGCAGCCAAGCCGCACATTTTACTTTAAGAAATTAGCGCCTACCCAAAGGTAGGCGCTAATTTCTCCGGGCACCGGGAAAATGCACAGAAAAGCAGTAAAAACTGCTTTTCTGTGCACCCTCTGACTTAATATCATGGCGATATTAAGTCGGAGGTCCCAAAAGTTAAAAAAAAAAAATAAAAATAAAAATAAAAAAATTTTAAAGCGGCTCGCGGGTTAAAAACCGGACGCTCAATTTTGCCGGCATCTGGTTTCCGAACCCGTGGCTGTCAGCGGGCTCGAGAACCGACGCCGGCAAAATTGAGCGCCGCCGCCGCTCCTGTCCAAAAAGAGACGCTAGGGACTCGCTAGTGTCCCTAGCGTCTCTTTTTATCGCGGGCCCTAATTTAAATATTTTGGTTTACTGAATCACGTGCACAGGACACTGGCCTCGCTCTCCCGCGAACTTTACTGTATCGGCCTGTATATCAGCAAATGTCCCAGGTTACTTTAAACCGCGTCCACAGCAGGCCGACTTGAAGTCCCTTGTAGGCTTTTATTCTTTGGTTTTTAACCTGCGTCCTGGAGGCAAGTTAGATGGGAATGGCCTGTGACACAGCCGCTCCTGCCTTCCTGTCAGAATTTATTGGGCTTCTCTGCATTAGCCTCAGGGAAATAGCTTTTTGTTAGCATACGTAGCAGTTAATGCCACATTGTATTTTTAATGTTGTCCCTGGAGTGAGTTTCAGATTAACTTGGGTGTGTTTGATCTTTGTGTAGTGTTGAGGGGTACTAACTGCAAGTACAATTGATTCCTCATGTAAGAACGTCTTCCTGACCAGATAAAAACGTTCTGATGTGCCATATGTTCTTAGAAACATTGTGTGTCTTTAAACCGTAGTTCTTAGAAATTGAACACCCAGCGTTTGCCTTAGGACTGGAGAGGTCGGTTCTTTCCTGCCGTCTGGCCAATTGTTCCTGTCCGTGGCAGTCATAGTGTTCGTCTGCTTAGCATGTTTCGGTTTAAGAAGAGGGGGGGGGTCCAGCTCGCCTCCCTGAATTGCTGCTGATAAGGTGGGTGAGAGGTGGAGGAAGAAAAAGGGGATATTACAGCTCGGAGAGGAAGAGAATAGCTCTGCTTCTGACCTTGTAGTTTTGGTCACAAAGTTGTAATTTATCATTAGGTTTTGTAGTGCCTGTCAGGGCCAGCAGAAGGTTAAGGGGATTAGTGACTGCAGTGCCGATGGAGGTGAGAGACCTCTGATCTTGGGATGCTCATTCACAAGGCACAATTGGACTGGTTTAAAAAAAAAAAAAAAAAAAAGCAGCAGATGTCTGGTTTTCAGACCATGATTTGTCAGAGGCAGTGTTAAAGTTCTTGCTTTTATGGCGCGTTGTCGGAGGGAGGGGGCCAAACAGACCCCAGCAGTAGTTCTCAGGCCCTGCCTGGATCAGCTTAAGCTGGAAGGAGAAGGGACTGCGTGGCCAGGTAAAGGAGGCAAGAGATGTGAGGTTAGTGCTCAGATAATCTGTGCACCCTGCTAGGTTTTATCATAGCGAAGGATGCAGGCAGGGGGGGGTTTCTGCCTACCTGTTGACTTAATTACTGTTGAGTTGGCTCCGCTCATCGCCATCCCTGGGAAGATGCAGAATGACTGGTGGCTGAATTCTGGCAGGGCTCTTGGATTATCGCTATACTGCATGCATGTGGGGGTGTGTGTGTGTTGGGAAGGGGTGGCTCTGAGAAGCCTGCTCAGAGCCATGTGGAAATACTCTCAGGATGTCATTTATTTACATATATGTATATATTGACCTGCCGAGACGATCAGCAAGATAAAAACATACATAATAAAATATGACAAATAAAATAAATGAGATATCCAGGGATGATAATCGTGAAGCCAGCTTGAATTAAAGAGAACAAGTCTAGATTTTTAATTTGAAAAGCGTACAACCCTGTGGGTTGAATGCAGCAGTAAGAGTCGTATTCTCTGATCTAATACTTAAGCTGATGACCTTTCTGTATTATTTTAAAGGATGGGCATTTTTGGGGCCATTTTGCTTAGTCGTTTTTTCAAACGAGGCAGCCATGGCGGGTGAGTTTATTTCCAGTTTCATGCGAGCGCAAAAATAGATTGTGCTACATTTTTGAAGTTGGGAATTGAGGTTTTCAAATAGTCTAATATGTTATAAATGTGTATTTTTTTCATGTCTATTTATAAATCGTGTGATACAAACTTCAGCAAGAGAAAACCCTTGCAACAATCCGAACCATGGTAATTGTATATATCACAATGTGCATTTTACAGTAAGAATAAACGAAAACAAAAATCACCGAAGTGGCATGGGACAAGACATCACTTGTATTCAGCCACCCACACCACACACATCTCTTCGTGCCAGAATAAGTATTCTAAGGTGCTGAGTGTTTTGATTTGCTTGTATTTGTGAAATATATTTGGCTAATGCCTTTGAAGATTTGTATACAAACACTTAGCTGAAGAAATGTTTTCCTGAAACAGAATGTTTTTCGAAACACAGACTTGTGTCAGGGTTACAAATTCTAATTAAAGTGAAGTGGAAAATTATTGACGTATTCACAGAGCATTGGACAAGCCAAGCTAAATATTTCAAGTATTTGCAACTTGAAATGTAAACAAAAATAAGAGGTGATGAATGTAATTAAAAAAAAAAAAAGACTGGATAATATATTGAGACAGATGATTGCATGAGAAGGCAAAAATAAGCATGTTATGACATTTATCTTCTCATACCATGGGGAATTGAGATATTCTGGAAGAGTGATACACTCTTCCAGAATATCTCATCACCTCATCACCTCAAGAGAGTAATTGTTTAAAGTGAAAACTACCGGTAAGTAGTTTTGTCCAAATTTTAGTTTTGTGTAACCTTAGGGGTGAATTGTAAAAGTGTTGCTCACGTTCTGGCCTGGCAGACCACTGTGGAGCGTCCCTCTGCTGTCTACATCTGGGAGTATGGCACCACAGTGGACGCAGTGTTTTGCTCCATGGTCCTGGGCGTGGCCTTCTCATGCTTCAGGGAACTCGTACATACCACCACAGCAGGTTTTCAGGGATGCAGCAATAACAAGCTCAATAAAGTGAATGTGTGCATAAGTACAGTTGTGTGCAAAAATGTAGGTACCTTAGGCTAAACTGTATCAGCGAACAGAGCTGACACAATCTCTACATTGCATAAAACGTGACTGCAAAAAGCTGTTTTTAATGCAAAATTGTTACTTATTTGCTGATTTTAACAGATTGAAAATAATAAAAGTGAATATAGCATGTGCAAAAGTTTGGACACTGTTCCATTCAGTACATAAGAAGTTGCCACACTGGGTCATACTGAGAATCCATCAAGCCCAGTATCCTGTTTTCAATAGTAGCCAAGCCAGGATAAAAGTACCTGGCAAGTCCCCAAACATTAAATAGATCCCATGCTACTAATAAGCAGTGGCTATTCCCTAAGTCAAGTTGATTAATAGTTTATGGACTTCTCCAGTAACTTATCCAAAACTTTTTAAAACCCAGCTAAGCTAACTGCCTTAACCATATCCTCTGGCAATGAATTCCAGAGCTTAATTGTGCGTTGAGTGAAAAAATTTTCTATTTTAAATGTGCTACTTGCTAACCTCATGGAGTGTCCTCTAGTCTTGTATTATCTGAAAGAGTAAAAAACCGATTCACATCTACTTGTTCTAGTCCTCTCGTGATTTTATAGACCTCTATCATATCCCCCCTCAGCCGTCTCTTCTCCAAGGTGTTACTTTGCAACACCTCCTTTGGCAGAACTAACAGTTTCCAAACATTTCCTGTAGCCAGCTCAGAGTCTGCTTTTGGAATTTTTGTTCCCACTCTTCCTTGCAGAATTCTTATTCCTCATATTTTTTAGGTCTCTTACATGCACTCCTCACAGTTTCTCAATAGTCTCTCAGTTTTTCCCCTTGGATTTTCCATAATAATCAATTTTAGGGACTGTGAAGGCCATTCTAAAACCTTTATCTTTCTTTCCCATAAGTATCCCATGGTTGATATTTGAGTATATTTTGGATTGTCTTGTTGAAATACCCAACCTCTCTTTAGCTTCAGTTTTTTCACTGACTGGGACATTAGCGTCTAGGATTTGTTCCAAAAGGTTTTGTTTTGCATATTTTGCATGTTGTCTTTTGTGATGGGGGCCATAGGAGAGGTATCCTTCTGAGAATTCTCCCATGCAAAATGTTGTTGTGTAAGCAATGCAGTACAGTAGACTACACCAGTGTCAGCTAAACATTTTCAGCAGATTGTTTCCAGTGATCTATGGGTTCTATTTTGTAGATCTGACTAGTTTTTGGTTAGTCCTTATCAGAGATTTTTCTTGCTTCTAGATCTTACCTTGACTTCAACAGTTCTATGTAACTTCCATTTCCTAATCATGTTTCTGACAGTTGAAATTGCTAGCTGGAAAAATGAATATAGAAGATAAAAAGAAAAATAATGGGACTGTGATTGAACAGAGTGGTTTTTCTGTTACTAAATTTGAGTTGTTACATATGACTGTTCTTCCATAGAACTGAAAGAAAATCAAATAATTTAGAGGGTGAATATTTTGTAATATATTTGGTTACTTTTCACTCCACTGGTTGGATTCTTTTTGGGTTTAACTTTGTACCATGTAGAAGTTGTCAATTTCTTTTCACTTGGAGTTTCACTGAAACATACAATTTGACCAGGGGTGCCTGAACCTTTGGACACAACTTATAGATGCCTTGAGTTGCAGAAGCAACATAGAAAGTGTAAGTGGCACTGAAGATACCAGTGAAGGTAAGAGAGAATGGAAAAGGAAATGAGACTAGACAGATTCTGCAGTGGCACAGGTGATGTGCCAGCTTAGACCTATCATGATCTATATCCAGAAAGAGACCCAATGGACAATTGAGTTCCCTAGACATATTTCTTTACAAAAGCTCCTCTTCGCCTATACTTTTGTATATGTGTTTTAATATGAATCTGTGCTGAGCAATGGGGTTGAGACTGGACTGGACTGGACTGGATTTGTATGAAACTTTATCATCACCATTTGCAATTTGTGATTTATAAGAAACCAAGAGCAAAGAATATTACAAAAAAAGAAATTATTGAAATTGGTGTGATTTTTATTACTGTCTTCCTGGTCTCTAGCATCTGTCTTTTCCCAATACTTTGTGGCTGACATTCAGGTGTGTCCCAGAGGATGAGAGCTCAGCACTGTGACACCTGGAGACCCTAAGTTCCATTCTCCACCTCAGCAAATCACTTGACTACAGTGTATGCAGGCTCTGATGATCTTCTTTTCTGGGAAGGGACTTAGAACCATGTGATTTTTATCTTGTACAGAGCCATGTACACTGGTATGTATAATGATGCATTTTAGCAGTACACACCTGTGGAAAGTATTTGACTCTTGCTGACCTGTGAGATTCTGGGCGGAGGTGTTGTGTTAATCAGTACTAGAATGACAATCATGGCTTCTCTCCCCGACATGCTTGCTCGCGCTCTCTCTCAAATTATATCAGATTAGCACCACAATTAAAGCATGAAGCCTTCTGGCAAGCAACCAATAATAACAGCGTAATGAGAGAGAACTGTCTGTCAAACTCTGAGCAGCTATGACTGATGGGCACCTGGATGAGCCTGGCCACCAAGAGATCTCAGGAACTGGTTTTTTAAGAACTAAGCCCAGCTGGGACTCTTTGACACTACATGGTTCTTGACGATACTTTTGTAGGGCTCAGTTCTGCACACAGGGGCTATCTAGCTATCTACTTTCTTCCCTCTTTAGCCTCATGGGAGTTCTGCGATACTGCGGAGTGCAGAATTCCCAAAGAAACTTCTTCTTGCACAGTTGTGCAGAATTTGGCAGGCCCCGGAGTACCTAAAGTGGGCTGGCCTCCGTGCGCAGGAGCCTGCTCCTTCACCGCTAGCGGGACGACCTCTGCTCGTGGCACGCCTGGGTCTGCTTTTTTTTGCCACAAGCGGGATGGCCTCCTCTCGCAGCGAAGGTGGAACAGGCCCCGGCATGCAGCGAGTGGAAGCCGGTCCACTCATGACAAAGGAGTAGGCCTCGGTGAGGGTGTGTGTGTAAGACCGTGAGCCTGGGGGATGAGAGAGAGCATGTGTGAGGGTGGGTGGGCGTGGGTGCCAGAGAGAAAGGAGCCTGAGTAAGGAGATTGTGAAGGAATGTGTATATGTATGAGAGATTGGGAGCTGGTGTATGTGAAAAAGAGATTGTGTGTATGTGAGGGTGCTTGTGAGAGAGGGAGCCTGTGTGAGGGTGTGTGTATGGTGTAAGAAAGAGAGGCTGTGTAAAAGGATTGTGTGTGTGAGAGGGAACCTATGTGTAGATGGGTGAGCCAGAGAGGGAATCGGTGTGCAGGGGTGTGTGAGAAAGAGACATAGGTAGCCTGTGTGAGGGTGTATGCGTGAGAGAGAAAGGGAGCCTGTATGATGAGGGGGTGTGTGTGTGAGAGAGAGAGAAGGGAGCTTGTATGAGGAGGGGGGGTGTGAGAGAGAGGGGGAGTCTGTATGAGGGGTGTGTGCATGAGAGAGAGAGAGTAGGGAGCCTGTATGAGGGGGAGAGAGTGAGTGGAGCCTTTGAGGGTGAGTGTATGTGTACTAGAGAGAAGGGAGCCTTTGTGTGTGTGTGTGTGTGTGTGTGTGTGTGTGTGTGTGAGAGGGACAGAAGGAGCCTGTGTAAGGGGCAGTATTGAGAGAGGGGTCAAACTCCTGGGAGTGGAGATAGAGTGGAAGGGATTGAGCTAGAGGAGGAAGGGAGAGAGAGTGGCAAGTAGTGGAGTTGGGCCCTGAGAGGGCAAAGTGAAAGGAGACTGGCCAGGGGAGTAGGGAGAGCGAGTGGAAGGGACACCCTTACAGTGAACTTCTAGGGAAATTCTACTCAAAATATTTAAAACTCTGCATCTTTAAGTAATAACTTTTTTCTGTATTACATTTTAAATTAATTACTTAAAGACTGTATGTATATTGTCATTTTGACCCAATATAAAGTTTGCAGAAGTTTACATTTTTTTGTGCAGAATTCCCTCAGGAGTACTATGAGCTGGGTTCAAAATGTGGGTGTGGTTTCTGTATGAAACAGAAACTGAAGAGAGTCGAGCTGCCATTTAGCAGGGGGAGGGTAAGGAAAGACCCTATAAGAAGCCACAGCACCAGAACTGGGTTCCGTCCAGTGAGGTACAGTAAGGGCACCCCGGTCAGATGCTCCAGAGGTCATCGGAGAGTGGAAGGATCCTGACCCAGCACCAGTGGGAGCAAAGAAACACAGTCCTGGCAGGAAAGTGAGGAAAATCTGCGGCCATTAAGAGTGTTCTGGTGTCTCCTGTGCCCATTCGCTTTCATCGCAGAAAGCCACAGATGGAGTGGCTGGAGTTTATATTTCATCCCGGGACCTGTAGATGTTTTGGAGGCTTTTGGCAAGTTTCTGGAACAGCTTCATCCAACCTTTACACGCTGTGCCCTGGCTCCTCAGACCCAAGAAGACCATTCGTCAGTTTGCAAAGCAAACTGACGAATGGTCCTTTTGTTTGGGAGACGAATGTTCCTTTTGTTTGGGAGAAGTTGGCAGGCACCAATTACACATCCTGCATTGGCCATGACATTGGGATTAGCAATCCTGCAGTGCAAGACGGTTTGACATATCTTTTGGAATACATCACCCTATGAAACATACCTAACCCCATGCTGGCTCAGAGGTAAGTGCCCCCTAGCTCCATACTACAGTACTATTGTCCTGTATTTCCATGCTGGGTCATTGGCTCATTGGTGGCTCAGAGAGAAGGGTGAACCCTAACGCCATGCTGGGACACTAGACCAGGGCTCACTCAGAGGATAGGAATGTCAGAAAGGGGTGGCAAGATGGGCACCCACCATGGCACCAGTGTGCCATACTGCCACTGCTATGCCTTTGATGGAAACAAATTCCAGCAAATTAAAGGAGTGGCCACATTATTTGTTGTGTGATCAGAGAGGAACCTGCCCCTTTACCCTTTGGACTGGTTGCAAGATAGGAGGGGACACCCCCCCCCCCCCATCTGTGTCTGTGTCAGAGGGACAATTCCCCCTTCCTGCTGCCCAAGGTGCCTTTTAGTTTCGCAGTGGTCCTGTCAGAAGGGAGAATGTACCCTATCACTTGTTGAAGTAGTGTGACGGCTGAAAGGGAAGACTGCTGCCCCCAATGGGGCCACCACTATTTCCTGAAATATTTCTTATTTCCTGGAAGTCTCACACCCAGGTTCTGCCCAGGCCAGTTCCTGCATATCTTCTGAAGTCCCATGCGATCGGCGCCCTCTGGACTGGAGGCATAAGATAGCACCAAGATGCTGCTGGTAGAAGGATCACCCAGTACTTAAATGCTGCCACCCCTAAACAGGTCTAGTTTTCAGTACCACCATAGTCCAGGCAATACCTTAAAAAGTGGACCTGGCTATGATTGAGGACTGGCACTGGGAACATCTGGCTTAGGGAGAGGGTAATTGTTAATTTGTGATGATCCTAGAAAGTGTAATAAGGCAAATGACCTCAGATAGCTGCGGTGACCTAACCTCCTGCTCCCATCCTCTCTCCTCCCTTTGTTTTTCTCTTCCTGTGTTTCCGTAGCACCGAGCTTCCTGAAGGCTGGTGTAAAACAGCAGTCTGCAAAGTTTAAAGCAATTTGTCATTAATTCAGCTAATAAATCACTGCATAAGAACAGGAGTCTCACAAGATTAACATCTACAATCAATTAGGAATTACAGCGTTGGCTTTCATAGCCAAAGTTGATCGTTAAGTCACACAAAATTCATTACTTTGCAAATCTGCTTATGCACGAGCGTGTTGATGTGAAACCTTTATTGATACTTGTGCTTATTATTGGCTAATCATAACTAATACTTATTCACAACTTGTTTCCCTGTAAAGTGGTGGTTTCAGAGTAGGGAATTCTTTGGATGTGAATGTGTGGCTGCTTTTCAAGCAAGGCCACATCTAATTATTTTTTCCAAGAGGGGAGAATCCTCATATCAGGGTGCAGACATCCCATCATTTTATATCCGTCTTGTTTAGATTTCTTTGTTTTCAGATTAGAGGGGAGCGAAATGAAAGGGCTTAAGGGCTGGACAGAGGAAGGGTTCGTTTTTCTCCCCCAATGTCTCTTACTCCCCATAGCGCCCCTTCTCTCAACCTGCTAAATGTCTGAACCCCTCGGGGACCAGCCTGTGGCAGAAGCAGGAGACTCTTCCCTGCTATATGATGCAGCAGTCCATAGAGGGTAACTCCAGACCTAAGAGTCACAGAAAGGTCTGGCTTTCAGCAACCCTACAATAAATATACATGAGTTGGCTTGCATGCACTGTTTCCCTTGCATGCCAATATACCTCATGCATATTCATTGTGGATATCCTGAAAACCAGGTCTGTTTCTGGCTGTTAAA